>NC_138972.1:77467500-78062500 GCF_055761805.1 Camellia sinensis | reverse complement strand
ACTTATTATTGAGGATTTGGCCAAAATGAATCAAGATGCATTTTGATATAAGAAAATAACATTGTATAATAATAATATATGTATATAATATGTGGGTGCACAATATCCTTCTGTATATTTCTGGAGCTTCATCTTTTGAGTTACAGAATGGTTTAAAGAATTTGGATCTTTCATAGTTGGCTTGTCCTTATGTGTCAATGTCCATGCTTGTCTCTGAGCCGCGTAGTTGCTACTGTTCCATTACTATTATATGTTCTTTGTAGGTTCCATCTGGATCATTTAAACTTTTCGAAACCTGCTGTTGAGTTTATTTATTTCTAGTGGGACATCTAAAACAAATTTAATCTCTACAAGAAGAAGAATCACTATACCACCTCCTCAACTACTGTTCTTTTTTCATTAAATTTTAAAAGCAGGTTCATGGGCTCTATTGTGTCTTTGATCTTCTTGTCTTCATGACTAGCTTCTTGTGACTTCATTGTGAGCCTATTATTATTGTTAATGCCATGATTGTGGGCCCTTATGTTTGTTTGTTGAAAAATTTTCACAGTTATTTTCAGGTTTCGGATTGAATAAGCAGCAAGTTTATGTTGGCCTTTTGAAGTCATGTAGGGTTAACGTACTAAACTATACCACAAATGGGAAAATCAGGCCATGATATATCTCCACTGAGATTTTTTTTTGGTTGCTCAGAAACACTTAGTCTTTAGGATATATACTTGTGGGTACTTGTATCAAGCTCAATACGTGGCAAGCCCACATCACCAAAACCCCACCCACGTGGCAGACCAATAAGGCACCACGTCGGGCATGTCGTATGTTTACTACATGGCGAGCCCTACGGGCGTCATGTGCCAAGGCAACCAAAACTATATGCTTAGCCTAAGCGGGAGCATATGTACGAGCCCAAATATATCTAGATATGAAGAGCCCTGCAACAGGCAGCACCATGGCCCCGCAGGGCCCATGGTCCTTCATACCTAGCTCCAAGGCCAAACAACAATACAATTAGCCCCCGGCTCACTTGTACTTGGATTGATAAACAATGGCTCTCCTAAACATTGAGATAGGCCTGCGGCCCATTCTCTTACTTGATCGCTAAGCAGGTCCCTCTCTTAAACATTGAGCTAAGCCCGCGGCCCATTCTCCTACTTGGTCACTTGGAAGCGAGCCCTTGGCTCTCTTAAACACTAAGGTGGGCCCTGGCCCATTTTATCTACTTGGATGCCTGGGTTGGGAGCAGGACCCAGGCACTACTGCTCGGGATCATCAGAGGATACTGGACTGGCGGCTGAGGTCATGGGATCGTCGAGATAGTTGTCTTCTTGCTAAGACAACTCTATCTTGACCAGGCTTGGAGAAGAGGTAACAATGACCTTACGTTCATGTCATCCGATGCATATACGAAACGTTACTTTCTGCCTTTCTGCCTGCCACGAAACGTTGCTCTCCGCCTGCCGGCAAGCCACAGACGGCAGAAGGGCTTATATCACTTCTGGCAGAGTTGAGGAGAACGAGCCACCTGTCCAACAGTTTGCTTGGGCTCCAATACTCCTGCGGCCTATATAACGTATCGTATATGCAGCGAGACACAACAACAACAATACAACCAAGTCTTATGCTAAAACACTCTCTCATACTTTACATTAGTGTTCAAAGGTCTATCACTGCCAACCTCTCCCTCTCCAAGCTTGCCTTGACCTCCTCCTCTCCACCTCCGGTGATCCCAAGCCATTGAAGTGCCCGCCATCTTCCCGGACTACCTCTAACCACACCTCTCACCCACATTATACTCTGTTGGGGAAGAGTGGTGCTCGCTTCGCATGGCACCCAAAAAGAACACTGGAACTGGAGTAGCGACGTCCCAAGGTGGCGGTAGGGAGATCCTGGCGGAGACCTCGGAACACAACTCCGGTGGCTCTCCGGAAGAACAATCCTCCCAACCGGTTATAACAAATCAGCTACGTGTATTGACTGAGAGCGTCACCTCCCTTCAACAGAACCAACAACTCTTAATGGACGCCCTGCTGGCCTTACAAAGGGCACCTACGCTCCCATCATCATCTAACCCTCCTACATCATCTCAAAATGGCGTTCTGCCATTACCCCAAAATGGCTCAGAAGCCAACCTCGCTACGCAAAACGACTCGCGAACCCAAGCGGGAGGACAAACAGTCCCCCCGCTCCCTCCATTAGCTCCCAGCCAGACATCCCCACCACAAGTTGGGTCCATTAGTGGAGCTCCCATCGCGGTGGCTCCGACTGGCTCTCCAGCTCTTCCGGCAAATCAGAACCCTTCCCAGCCATTAACATTGGAGGTCGTAAAAGAGCACATACATAGCCTACTTCAGACAAACAAAGGTCACATCCCTGCCTCCCCAGAATTGGATCTCCGTCCTCCTTACCCTATTCACATCGCAAGTCTTCCATATCCGGCGGGATATACAGTACCCAAGTTTGTTCGCTTCGACGGACGAAAAGGGAACGCCAGGGAGCATGTTTCACGCTTTCTTGACGCCCTTGGAGCTCACCGAGAAGACCGTAACCTCTGCATGAGAGAATTCTCCAAATCTCTCACAGATCGAGCATTCTCGTGGTATGCTAACCTCGCTGCTGGCTCTATTTCTTCATGGGAAGACTTGGTAAAAAAGTTTTACATCAAGTTCTTCTATGTTGAAGAGAGGTTAACCACCCTTCATCTTATGAGGGAAACACAACGACTTGGGGAGGACATCCTCGTTTACGTGCGCCGTTTCAGGGAAAACGCAGTAGACATTCAAGACCCAATGGAAGAACACCAGCTGGTATCATTGTGCATTGAAGGAATGATCACGACTTATAAACTCCAGCTGGTTAACCACCACTTCCCTGACTTTTCCGCTTTATGTGCTGCGGCCCGAAACATAAGTGAAACAGTAAGAGCAGGGGCACGAATGACAGCACCGCAACCCCACTCATGGCGACCAACAGTACCTCAACCTTCCTCATGGAGGCCTAACCGACGCAACCACGCTGTGTATGCAGCCAAGGGCTCCTCTTGGGGAAGAGAAGACCCGCAGGCAAAAAAGAGAAAGTTCGATCAAATTCCCCCACCATTACCTATCTCGGTGAATGAGGCACAGGCACTCCTCAATGCCTGGGTGGAAGATGGAAAAGTTCACCTTCCTGAGCCAAGGCAACCTGTTAACAAAAAGGATCAAGCGCGGGCAGACTATTGCATATACCATCGATCTGTTAAACATCCTACTACGGAATGCTGGGCACTCAGATCCTTAGTTCGAAAGATGATGTCTGAAGACGCTTTGGAGTTACCTCGCCAAACAGAAGATGTCTTGAAAGATCCTCTCCCGCGCCATAAGGATAATGGCAAGACGGTCATGATGCTTTCGCATTATGACGAGATGGAAGAGCCAATGGTGTGCGAGCTCTCTGAACTCCCAGCTCCCACTTGTCCGGATTTTGAGACTAGACGTGTGATAGCACTTAAGAAATCGACAAAGTTCAAATGGTTCTTCGACCAATTCGGCCTGTCTGAAGCAACACGCTTTGAAGCCACCAAGGCCTTTTTAAGACTTGCAGAGCAGAATGGTGAAACATGCATGAGCGTAAGCGGATCAGTGAGAAAAGTATTTCGGGATAACTCCTTGGCAATAACCTTTACCGAGGCCGACAAACAAGTACCATTTCCACATAACCGTCCCCTATACGTCCCAGTATTCATCAATGGGATGGAGTTTCAAAGAGGATTCATGGATGGAGGAGCTTCACTCAATGTGATGCCTTATTCTACTTTCCAGACGGCCGGGATCCCACAAAAGCACTTAGTCAGACAACCCATCTCCATCACCGGTTTTGGAAGCCAAAAAATTAAAACCATGGGTCATGTCCAGTTAGACTTAGTAGTGGGACCGATTCGCTCTACTACTAAGTTTCATGTTATAGAAGCAGAGACGACCTATCAGGCTCTCCTAGGGAGAACTTGGCTTCATAGATATGCTGCGATTCCGTCCACCTACCATCAATGTGTCAAAGCAATCTACAACAATGAAGTAGTAGCCGTAGCTGGCTCTCAAAAGCCTTTTCGAGTAGATGAAGCTCACATGGCAGATGCAGTATTTTACAATCATGTCGACGAAGACGAACCTCCCCTGCCACTTCGAGGAACTCCTGTACCTGATTGGGATGACTTCTCTGAAGAAGGTTCATCACCACCTCGTAGAAAGACGTTCACCAAATCAGAGCCCTCAAGAAAGCTCCCTAGAGTCACCAGGATTCAAACAAAAGATGGTAGAGTGATATACCGTTTATGACGGTGTGAGGGGTTGGCAAATGTTACCAATGCCGACCCCCAGCTAGACGACGTAGCAATTGTCCATCGTGAACTAAGTGGAGAAGATCACTCTTGCTACACCTTGTCTGCGCTGGCCCAACGCTCGCCAATGGAAAAGAAGAAAAAAAAGTAGAGACAAGAAGAGCAGAAAGAGAAAAAAAGTTGTGGCTTTCCCAGCAACGGATAAACACTCTGACAAATCCCATTGTCCTGCGGTAACTCATTTGGATGGAGCCAAAGGCTCAAAAGTTAAACCCCTCGAGGCAGCCATTTCATCTCCTAACCAAGTCCCCGCCAAGCAAGATGGATTGCAAGAAGTCCGACCTGCTCCAGAGTGTTTACAGGATGGCCCTAGGCCCCAAAAACAAGAACTGGAAGAAATCAACATAGCCTCTGAAGGAGAACCCAGGCGTCCCATCTTCATTTGCAAAGATCTCCCAGCAGAACAGAGGGGGCCCCTCATCGAGTTGATTAGAAAATATTCGGACGTTTTCGCATGGACATATGAAGAAATGCCAGGATTAGACAAAGATGTTACCATGCACCGTCTGAACGTCATCCCCCTGGCTCGCCCAGTCAAGCAAGGAGTAAGATTTTATAAGCCCAAGGTGGAGCTCAACATCAAGGACGAAGTGGTGAAGCTGCTTGGAGCAGGGTTCATCAAACCCATCCAACATCCCACTTGGCTTTCTAGTATCGTCCCAGTTATCAAAAAGAACGGTCAAATTCGAGTGTGTGTCGATTTCAGAGATCTAAACAAATCTTGCCCCAAAGATGAGTTCCCACTCCCAAACATAGACACCTTGATTGATTCAGCGGCGGGTCATCATATGTTCTCATTCATGGATGGCTTCAGCGGCTACAACCAGATCAAGATGGCTCCAGAGGATGCCCCAAAGACAGCATTTCGCACTCCTATAGGCAACTTTTTCTATACTGTAATGCCTTTTGGGCTGAAAAATGCGGGAGCAACATACCAGAGAGCTATGACAGCCATTTTCCATGATATGTTGCACAAGTCCTTGGAATGTTACATTGATGATTTGGTGGTGAAATCCAAAGAGGAGACTAGTCACCTCAAAGACCTCCAAAGAGTTTTTGAACGTTGTAAGAAATACAGACTCAGAATGAATCCGCTTAAGTGCGCATTCGGAGTCACCGCCGGCAAGTTCCTTGGCTGTATCGTTCATCGCCATGGGATAGACCCCGACCCAGCAAAGGTCGCCGCCATAAAAAATATGCCACGGCCAACCAGTCTAGACGAGTTGAGAACCTTCCTCGGTCGGGCATCCTACTTGAGACGGTTTATCCCAGCTATGGCCGAAATAACACAACCCTTCAATTCATTACTGAAGAAGGATGTCAGGTTCATTTGGAATGAGGAACACCAACAAGCATTCGAGGGAGTGAAATCAGCCTTAACATCCCCTCTCTCCATGACTCCTCCTCAGCCGGCGAGGCCCTTACTCCTCTACATCACTTCCACGCCGAAATCAGTCGGCGCTCTGCTCGCCCAGGAAATTGACGGACTTGAACGGCCCGTGTACTACATAAGCAGAGTCATCCAAGGGGCTGAGGTCCGATATTCCCCCATTGAACGACACTGCCTCGCCCTAGTATTCGCAGCCAAAAAGCTCCGCCATTACCTTCTTTCTTACCCCATCCATCTCATGACCAGGAGTGATCCTATCCGCTTTCTCCTCACTAGACCAGCGCTTTCCGGCAGGCCAGCTCGCTGGCTCCTATCATTAGCAGAATACGACATCACTTGCAAAGCTCCCAAGGCCATCAAGAGTCAAGCCCTTGCCGACCTCTTAGCTCACTTCCCTAGTGGAGAACATGAACTGCCTTCGGACGAATTGCCAGGTGATGAGTTCCAAGCAGCTGAAGTAAACACCGAAGGAGAATGGAGTTTGAGTTTCGATGGATCGTCCACCTCTAAAGGGGGAGGAGCTGGAATAGTCCTTGTTTCCCCAAATCAAACCGAAGTCAATTTGTCATACAAACTGGATTTTAAATGCTCTAATAACGAGGCTGAATACGAAGCCCTGATATTAGGGCTTATGGCAGCACTCCACCTGGGAGTAAGTCTCCTATGCATCAAAGGCGACTCTAATTTGGTGGTCAAGCAGACCAATGGAGACTATGCTATCAAAGAGCCCCCTTTAGCCTCATACAGAACCATTGTCCAAAGGTTGACAGACAAATTTGACACGGTAAGGATAGAACACGCCCCTCGCTCCAACAATCGACACCCAGACGCCCTTGCTACCTTGGCTTCTAAAGTAGAATTCGCCGAAGAATCAACTAAGATAGAAGTTCTGAAGCGCTCCATGCCGTGCTCGGTAACAACTATTTTTCCTGAAAAAGAACCCGCCGACTGGAGAGCCCCAATCATCGATGAGCTTCGCACCCCCTCAGGAAAACTACCTTTGTGCGAAATCAAACACTTCACGATTTACCAGGGAGTCCTTTATTACAGAGGGCCTGGGGGTCTGCTAGCACGATGCATCGACTTTACCGAAGCCAAGTCTAAGCTAGAAGGGGTTCACAATCGTTCTTGCGGAACAGGAGACGTGAGCCTCTACAGGAGGCTACAACGACAGGGATATTATTGGCCTACTATGGCCAAAGAAGCAAACGACCTTCAGGGAAAGTGCACCAAATGCCAGGAATTCCCTCCAAAAGCTGAATGTAATTTCGCAGAAATCACCTCCGACTGGCGACAGGTGTATATAGACTACCTCAAGGAAGCATCATTGCCGCCAGATCGTTCTGCAGCAGCAATAATCAAGAAGCGAGCTTCGAAATTCTTTTTGCACGAAGGGCAACTTTTCAGGCGTGGCTTTGACGGGAAACCTTTACGCTGCTTATCGGGAGCAGAAATCCATGAAGTTTTAGAACTTGCTCATGGGTCGGAGCACCAAGGCGAAGCCAAGCTATTCCAACATCTTTTGCATATAGGTTATTATTGGCCCACCATGGAAGCGGACGCCAAAATATATGCCAAACGCTGCAAACCTTGTCAAGTCCATGGTAACCTTATTCACGCACCAGCCACTGATCTGCATAGTTTGAGCTCGCCATGGCCTTTCCACACATGGGCTATGGATCTTATTGGCCCCATCTCTCCACCGTCAAAGGGACACATATGGATCGTAGCGGCCACAGAGACTTACACTAAGTGGGTAGAAGCCATCCCCCTGAAGAAGGCAACAGGAGCCGCTGTCTCCAATTTCATTCGAGAATTCATTATATGTCGTTTTGGCATTCCTAGAGTAATCCTGTCGGATAATGGGACCCCTTTTGTCAACCGCCAAGTGGGAAAACTCTTAGCCTCCTACGATATCACACACCATAAATCAACGCCCTACTATCCCCAGGGGAATGGACAAGCTGAAGCAACCAACAACACACTCCTTAGAATCCTTTCAAGGACTCTCAAGGATTATCAAAGGGACTGGGCACATGTGCTTCCAATGGCGCTCTGGGCATACAGAACATCCAAAAGGAGACCAACTCAAATGACCCCATTTTCGTTGGTATATGGCACGGAAGCCGTCCTTCCAGTGGAAATTGCCATACCATCAGCTCGTATGGCCCTCCGAAGCGGAACTAGCCCGTACTCCAGGCCGTCAGAGCTGGAAGTCCTTGATGAAAGAAGGGACAAGGCCCAGACTAATCTTAGAGTTTACCAGGGCCGTATAGCTAAAGCTTATGATACTCTAGTACGTCCAAGACAGTTCCAAGAAGGTGATTTAGTGTTACGGGCTGCACCCCACGTCATGAGGGGAACATCAACTCACAAGTTCACACCCAAATGGCAGGGTCCTTTATCTACTTGGATGCCTGGGTTGGGAGCAGGACCCAGGCACTACTGCTCGGGATCATCAGAGGATACTGGACTGGCGGCTGAGGTCATGGGATCGTCGAGATAGTTGTCTTCTTGCTAAGACAACTCTATCTTGACCAGGCTTGGAGAAGAGGTAACAATGACCTTACGTTCATGTCATCCGATGCATATACGAAACGTTACTTTCTGCCTTTCTGCCTGCCACGAAACGTTGCTCTCCGCCTGCCGGCAAGCCACAGACGACAGAAGGGCTTATATCACTTCTGGCAGAGTTGAGGAGAACGAGCCACCTGTCCAACAGTTTGCTTGGGCTCCAATACTCCTGCGGCCTATATAACGTATCGTATATGCAGCGAGACACAACAACAACAATACAACCAAGTCTTATGCTAAAACACTCTCTCATACTTTACATTAGTGTTCAAAGGTCTATCACTGCCAACCTCTCCCTCTCCAAGCTTGCCTTGACCTCCTCCTCTCCACCTCCGGTGATCCCAAGCCATTGAAGTGCCCGCCATCTTCCCGGACTACCTCTAACCACACCTCTCACCCACAATACTAAACCCTTATTGGCAGAAAATTTCACATGTCCCAATCTTTGTGTTCTGGTCTTGATAATTACTGCCATTTACCCACTATAAAGACGCTATTTGTGGATGCTATGGTAAAAGACACTAATCAAATGCTTGAATTTATTACAAGAAAGTGGTAGCTGAATCTGATTTTTGATGTTAGTTTTGTTAGGACTTAGGACAAACATTTTTTTTTTGTTTAGTCTTCTATTGAGAAATTTGGTGCTCATTTGATTGTTAACACGTAAGGATTGGTCTCTGTCAAATTAGCCATTTAATGAAGAGTAGCTAAGAAACACATACACAGATATGGATGTGGACATGGGATACGGCGATTTCAAAAAAATGGGGATATAGACACGGCGGGGATAAGGCAATAAAATATGTTTCAATATGTTTTTGTTTGCTATCTAGATTAATATTACATCCACAAACAATCAATATTGACAAAAACTAACTTTAATTCTCTATTTTTTTCTTATAAAAAAAAATACTTTTAAATTAACATTTACAATTGATATATTTTTTTATGAATGATCTATTAAGTATTTAAATCTAAGAAAAAAATAATAAACATTCAACATTCATCAAAAACACTAGATAAAATGGGAGAAAAGACAATTTGGCATGTCCCTAGTGCGTTCCTAAAGTGTCCTCTGAAAATAAATAAGGGGACACGCCATGTGGTGTGTCACATACGTGTCTCCGCCGTGTCTAGGTGTCCCCGAAGTGTCCGTGTGTCCGACACGGATATGGCACTTGTTTTCAAGTGTCAGTGCCTTACAGAAGAGCAGCTTTTGCCCTTTTAAAAAAAAATAAAAATTTTGTGGTGCTTTTTAGATTTGCTTTTTCTTTTAAATGATATATGTTCTGATTTTCAGGAGGAGGTTGCCAAGGAACTTGGTATTCCTGTGCAGTTTCAGCGTTTTTGGATTTGGGCAAAGAGGCAAAACCACACATATCGTCCCAATCGGCCATTGACACCACAGGAGGAGGCACAATCTGTAAATACCTTCCACTCTTGTTTCTTTTTGCACAGAAATTTCTACCTGATTTGTTATCCATGGCATAGTTTTGGAAATGTTGTGCAGTATTTCTATGGTTAAATTGAAAATTTATCCTTTTGAGGTTTATGTTGTCCTTCGGTTTACCATAATAATGTGGTGCTTTGTTAGAGAAAGAGATGTTGGTGCAAGTATTGAAATGGAATTGAGATATGTTTGCCGAATGTTTACTTTGCTACAACTAGTCCTTGGGAAGGCTACTGAACTCTCCCTGAATTTATGTTCATTGGCTAAACTCTTAAGCTGTCTATAGTTCACAACTTTTGTGAAAGTTGTTTGGGGTTCAGTCCTTTGTAGAAGCATTTAAAGGACGTAAGATACAATTTCAGCAGTGTGTTTTCCAGCATGCCTCGCTATTAAATAATTTTTTTTGGTGAAGTTTCTCAATTGTAATATCTATGCATAGACCTTTTTATTGTAGACTTCTAGTAGTTGATATCTCCCATAAAGCTTTGTGAAGTGAGGCTGTGTGTGTAGTGGCTTTTGGTGATGTGTTACGGCTTTTGGTGACAGAGGTGATGCATTGAGTTACTTCAGTGGACATCAAAATATTAGCAAAACTCATACCTGAAAGAGTTAGGAGCTTTGATTTTGTTATTATACATATTTCCCACACCTCATGTGTAGTGATTTTCCTTTGCTTCTGGGTGCAACGGTGAAAGATGATACCTTCATCATTTTTCCATACATAGCCTGCGTGTGGGATTACAATTTGTTTTCGTGTTAGGTTGCATCTATGAGATTCCTGCTCTAGTTTTAGACTTGATGCTAGTAACTATAACCTGTGGCATTTCTTAAGGCATTTGCAACCCGTACCATTATAGGTAAGAAATAATTTTGAGTCGGGAGAGAGATTTAAGGATTTGTTGGTAGCCAAAGAGGTCTTAAGAACCACTTTTAGACCATTGAAGTTTTGAAACAGAATGCTGAAACTTGCTCATCATTTTTGCTCCCTATTACATTGTAAAATAAATATGTGGGAGGAGGCGGGAACCTGATCTGTTTTAGCCCACATATAAAATCTCATGTGCACATTCTCTGTGCTGGTGTTTTAATTGTTGTGCAATCAATCAGGCTGACACCTTGTATTTTTCTATTCAAGGTTTCAGTGATTGAGGCTTACACCTTCAAAAGCTTTAATCCTTGCATCACATATCTATAGTTGTGAAGGACACATAGATTGTTTTTCCCATGAGATATCAGTTCATTTGTAATTGATTACTATGGTAAAGAATTAGTTTTGGTAACGGGAATATTCTAACCAGCTGGATAGTTTTGATTCATAACAAATGAGTGAAGTGCATATTAAGGGTTCTGTGGTTGGTAGAACCACTGCCTTTAGAAGATGTCTCTATGAAGCATTAACGGATACATATGAATATTAACAGAATTTCATTTTGTTGGCTCTTGATCTTCTGCAAAGAAGGAAGTGCAGATTCTTTACGCAAAATTTTCCTTGTGTGCATTTCTGGGACGCTTGAAACATGACCTTCATAACTGTCAATGTTTTCTGGTCAAAATTGTGATCCTTTGTCAAGTCTATAGAAATCTGACATAAATTTAGGGTTTAGGGTTTTATGGTCACTTTACGAGCTCTCTTTAACAGTCCATACTTACGTGGAGATTAAAAAGCTTACGTTTTGAGACCATTGCCGCCTTCTGTGTCTTGGTAGAAAAGTAATCATTTATCTTTATTTATCAAAAAAACAAAGAAAAGAAAACTACTCATTTAGCTTTTTTCTTTTTTATGCTCTCGCATGTGCCACCTGGTGAAGGTGGCTTCCGCCAACAAATCTTCAAATCAATATTGCTAAGGTTTGATGTTGGGAGGCAAGTGATGGGAATCCAGAGGGAGAGAAACCTCCCTGTGAATCAAAATAAGAGAGTTTTCTATTCTGAAATATTCTGTCAACTACGTAGGACATTTTTGTATGCTTGTGTTATGATGATTGTGTTAGGGAATTAGGGAGCTTACAAGTTCACAGCAATACCGCCCCAATTCATCAGGGAGAAACTCCAAAGTCCACAAATACCATATCAAGGCCCAATATACATTATTTGAAACTCATACCCACTTAAAAGCTTAAGCCTATAAGTGGAGAGCTCATCTAATGTATATTAAGACTCATCTATTTTACCTTTTATGTGTGATATGATATTGTGTGAAATTTGGTTCAATTGCAGTAATCAGAGCAGGACAGAGCAAGAGAACTTCAGATTTGGAAAATTAAATCGGGGCAGCGGGTGTCTTGTTTTGCTTGATGGCACTGCGTTGTCCCATAACTGATCTGACACTATCCTATTGCTTCATTGTTTATGCAATGAGTTCTGCTAATGCTGTTTGCTCAAATCTTGACGTGCTAAATGAAGTCCAATGTGTTGCATATTGAATTTTCAATAATGCTTTACAGAACTTAATATTAACCAATTGCCATTTGTAAATGTAGGTGGGGCAGTTGAGGGAGGTTTCTAATAAAACACACAATGCGGAACTGAAGTTGTTCTTGGAAATAGAGCTTGGTCTGGTAATCTTCTGTTACCAATTTTGGTATTTTGTTTTATGATCTGTCAGCAAGCATTGGGTGGTCTTCTGTACTCCAATTTATTGTCCATTTTTACTGATTACTCTGTACACTGCTTCAGGATCGAAGTCCTATTCCTCCACCTGACAAAACTAAGGAAGATATTCTTCTCTTCTTCAAGCTTTATGACCCTGAGAAAGAAGAGCTTCGGTAATTAGTAATTTTTTTTCCTTTTCAATTATGATTATTTGTTGCCTCTTACAGTAAGCTGTTTGACATTTGAATTGATTTTATGTTCCCAGGTATGTTGGTAGACTTTTTGTGAAGAGTTCTGGTAAGCCAATTGACATTTTAACAAAAATAAATGAAATGGCTGGATTTGCCCCTGATGAAGAGATTGACATTTATGAGGTTTGTTTCTCATTAAATGTTTGAACTGTGATTTTGTTTCTATTCAGCCAGCTTTGTGAATATTATGTTGAGCTGTTTTTACTTCATCATTTTATTGCCTTTTTATTGTGTCTTCAGGAAATAAAATTTGAGCCTTGTGTCATGTGCGAACGCCTTGACAAAAGGGTATCATTTAGATCTAGCCAGGTATTTTGGTGCTTTATACACCACCCTTGCGTTTGTTTTTAAAGAATGCCAGTGAATATTTAAATTTTAGTGTCAATTTCTTTGTTTACAGATTGAAGATGGGGACATCATTTGCTTTCAGAAATCCCCTCCACATGAAAATGAAGAACAATGTCGATATCCCTTTGTTTCTGCATTTTTGGAATATGTGCATAACCGTCAGGTCTTATTTGCTTGAACTTTTTCACTTTTTTGTTTATATTACAATTGCAATGATGTGCCACTGCCAGAATATCGTGCTCATTTTGATGGAGAAGAGACTTCTTTGAAACTACACGTGGAGGGAACAAAAATTTATCCTGAAATGGATAGTAAATTGTGGTGCATAAGAAGAATAGGGATCGTTTTGCTGTTGATGCGTAGAATATATGATTCCAGTAATGTCGATGTGTTAAATATATCTTTCCAGCGAAGAAAATCTGTCATGCAGAATTAGATAGTTTTAATTTAGTTGGAAATATGTAAATACATCTAGAAATGTTGTTGCTTGCATGTCTTAATGATGATGCAAGTTATCTAACATTGCACTTCTATTCACTTCCACCTCATTCAATCCAATTTGATAAATATCAGTAAATCATTTAAACACAAAATGCATTGAAATTCACAACCTTTTTATTTACTGGGAAGGAAACTACTGTTTTGGAGCCATGCTTAAGGTTGAAACTGTTTTCTGAAGAGCTTTTGGTAGAGGGATGTATTGATTTTTGGGTAAATTAGTTTTCCGGTTAAAAGTGAGCTTTATCTCTGCCCGCAGGTTACAATTAGCTGATGAGTGGACCGAAGTAACCCGATTTTTCTTGGATGGATGAAGATCTTTGGAAAAAAAAAACTGCATTTAGTACTTATTAATTGTTTTGCCTTTTTCTTCGGACTGCCCTTGTTATTCTTGTCAAATCAAGTGAAATTTGTTCCTTTGGGGGAAAGGGCAGCTCGATGGCCTTTTAGTTTATTTATTTGATTTTTTTGGAGGGGGTTAAAGATTTTTAATGTCAGTCTTAACTCATTATACTTGTGATTTAATCCTTTGCAGGTAGTTCATTTTCGATCCCTACAGAGACCTAAGGAGGATGATTTCTGTCTAGAATTGTGAGTACTTTTCCCCGCTTCATGCCATTATTCTGACAGAAGGGGGCATAGATTGCATTTACTTATTGGTCATAGGTTTGTTTTTTTGTATTACCCTGCCTATTGCTTACCATGTCCTTAATAAATTTTAAGGTCAAAGTTACATACATATGATGACGTAGTGGAGAGAGTGGCCCATCGACTTGGTGTGGATGATCCATCAAAGATAAGACTTACTCCTCACAACTGCTACTCTCAGCAACCAAAGCCCCACCCAATTAAATATCGAGCTGCGGAGCGCTTGCTTGACATGCTAGTCCACTACAATCAGGTACTATCACATCAATTGAGCTGAGTCTAAATCCTGGTGTATTCTTTTACTTTCTGTGAACTAGTTATTATGTATCAAACAGAAATTGGGGGAAAACTATTATGATGTCAAGGACTGAACAATTGTGTTGGTTTCCTTTCTGACAGACTTCCGATATTTTGTATTATGAAGTGCTGGATATCCCTCTGCCAGAATTGCAATGTCTAAAAACACTGAAAGTTGCTTTTCATCATGCAACAAAGGACGAGGTTCATCTTTGATTTGATACTACAGATGTCATCACACCAAAACCTCAGTCATCTTCTAAGTTTTGTACTGTCTGTCCTAATCTAGTTTAAACTTTATTCAGGTGGTGATTCACAATATTAGATTGCCCAGACAGAGCACTGTGGGGGATGTGCTTGATGAACTCAAGACAAAGGTAAGTTTTTGCTCTAGTTAATTACTCATGTTGTGCATTATTTTCTATAAAAATCATAATGAAGTTTCCTGACAATATAATGCCTAAAATTCCAAAAAATCTAACCCCTTTCCCACTACTCTGTTTTCAGCATTGAGAATCATGTTCGGATAAATTTTCTGTTATTCTGGTCTTCACCTCACTAAATAAATGTTATGCAAGTATGCATTATGACAACCAAGGGGAGGTTTTTATTGATTGATTCCTCTTTGTCCCAACTCCATCTCTTTTTTTTTCTCTCTTATCAATTTGATAGAAAGCTTGGTCCGCCACTTCTCTGTTCAAACATGCATAGAAAGCACATGCATTGCCATAGTTATTGTTTGAAGCCTGAGGGAGTGTATATCACAATTTCTTTAAGAAATTATTCAAATCAAATATACTTGGGCAATATCTTTATGCTCAATCTTAGCTCTTGCAAGAGCACATCTTTTATTGTCTAGTTTAAAATTTATTCATGCTTGCTACATTCTGGAACAGGCTGAGTTGTCTCATCCAGATGCGGAACTTAGACTGCTTGAAGTCTTCTATCACAAAATATACAAGGTAATGATCCAGTTGGCACTTATTGACATTGGCATCATTGATTGTCCATTTTTTGCACACCACACAAAATAATAAAAAAATGGACTTGAAAATCAGAGTGTAGTGCAAAAAAGTAAATAATAAAAAATAGAGGAACAAATGGGAGGACTGGAAGCTTTCGCTTCCTGGTGGAAATGATTACGTTTGTGTGACTTGAAAAATGCTTTTTGAATTTAACCTTACGGGTTTATGTGGTTTTGTCATCTAAAGTTTGTCAATTTTAAAATGTAATGCATTTTAAATTTACACAAATTCTGTTTCATCTAGTACATACATTGTGCCTTATATAATGAGATCTGCAATTCTGCTGTCTTATTCTTGCAGATCTTTCCACTGAATGAAAAAATTGAGAATATAAATGATCAATATTGGACACTGAGGGCAGAAGAGGTAAGTTTCCGTTCTACCTTCTATTTTTCTATTCTTTTCCTTTTGAAAGGTTGTTGAATGTTGAATTTTAGACTTATTTATATGACCTCTCAGAACAGAGAAAATGCTGAGAGATATAGTCCTCTAGAGTCTAGACATAGCAATATTTTCATAAAGTTTAGAGTCTACAGGAATGTGTGTTATTTGAGTAAATTTTGTATTGATCTAATCTAAGCAACTTGATTTTGAGAATGATAAGCAAAGTGATGCATACTGAGGATGCTTTTTTTGTTTTTTTAAAATAAGTGGACTGCTACCACCCAGTTTTTCTTCACTGTTTTATATCACCAGGTATATGACACACTTTATTACTTGTCTTCATTATTTCTTTAATGATTGTTTCTAAACAAGGAACCAATCATGAGGATCCTCGAAAAAGAGGTGCCATAGCATCTCTTTTTACAATTAAGTATTGGCAATAATATCGGAATTATACATGCAACACAAGTTTATGTGCATTTGGTTAGAGTATAGGATGTGGAATTGTAGGACAATGTTATCGTCGTCACTATGGCACCACATTGATTGATTGTCACTAGGAGTGCTGCCCCAAAAAACATACTAAAAGCTCAGGCTATTGAGCATAGGAATGTTGATTTGAAATTAGGGGCAGCCACTTTCTGCAGGTAATGTCCCTCCTGGCATCATATATTGACAGGACCAACAATGGGTACTGGCTTTTTAATTTTTTTTTTTTAAAAGCTTTGGTTTTATTTATTCAATAAATGTTACTGGTGCTTGTGATTAAAAAGATAACCTTGTCTTTACTTCTCAGATTCCTGAAGAGCAAAAGAATCTTGGTCCTCTTGATCGCTTGATTCATGTTTACCATTTCACAAACGAGACTGGGCAAAACCCAATGGTATGGAAACGTTTAGGCTGCATTTGGATTGATGTATTTGAAATAAAAGGATTTGGACTCTAATCCATTAATCAGAATAGCTCAAATTTGGATATGATAGTTTAGATATGGGTTTCAAGATTGAATTTGAGAGCTTTACCATGATAGGTTATGATGGATTTGAAATAATAATATGAAAATAGTTATTTGAAATCCTTTGTGTGGATCATTGTCGTGTAAAGATTATAATAAAATAATTATTCTCTTACTCTATCTTCTTCTTAGCTTCTCAATATATCTATTAGCAGTCTCATATTTCTATAAAGTTATCTAATCCAAATGTAAACTTAATGTTTATGGTTGCCACATTGTGAAGTCATGATTGCTATTCTTACCAAAATAACTACTAATATTGAGGTAATAAACTCAAGATATATAATTGTGTCCTTAGGCATCTATCTTTTTCCATGACAGCAAGTCCAAAATTTTGGGGAACCTTTTTTTTTGGTAGTACATGAAGGTGAAACTTTAGCTGAAGTTAAAGTGCGGGTTCAAAAGAAATTGCAGGTTCCGGATGAGGAATTCTGTAAGGTATACCATAATGTCATCTTGAAATTTTATCCTTCTTACTGTTGTATCCACCGTCATGAAATTGGGATTTTTCTCTTCTTTTTTCTGTTTTGTCCCTTTATATTTATCATTCACTTACCTTTTTGGTGGGTCTCAGTGGAAGTTTGCGTTTCTTTCAATGGGCCGTCCTGAATACTTGCAAGACACAGATGTTGTGACCAACCGTTTTCAGGTGGGCATATCAAACTTGACTTTTATGTTATAATGTTTATAGATTTTGTTGATAAATATGGAGCAGTGCAAACCATAACTCTAATCTTGCATGCAAATGAAATATATACGTACAATATATACCCGGTCTACTGACCCCACCCCCTAGGTTGGGGCGAAAACTCCATGACTAGTGTTCCTTGCTGACCATGTCTTGTGACACAGAATTGCTTACCCCCTCTTTCCATAGAGGAGGGATAAAGAAAAAGTTTTTAAGCTCCTGTTTTTTTTTTTGCTTTCGTTTTTTCTTCAAATTTGAATTCCATGTTTGAATTTATTTTCTTCCAGAGAAGGGATGTTTACGGTGCTTGGGAGCAGTACCTTGGGTTGGAGCACTCTGATACAGCTCCAAAAAGGGCCTATCAAGTGAATCAGGTATGTTTCTTCCTATAGAACTTTGCTTTATATTGGTGGTGGCAGAATAATTTTCTTTTGGCACATAACCCGGGCCTTGGTTGCATTCTTCATGAAGATGCAGAGTTCATTTTCTTCAGCCAAGAGTTATCGATACCTCAAACCCAGGCCGGCAATCTTTTAATTTTTTTGTTTCCTTGTCTGCTGAAAATATTTGCAGAACCGTCTCACTTTTGAGAAGGCAGTCAAAATATACAACTAGAAAAGAGCTGGGAACCCCTCTGACTCCAAAAGGGCAAAGATGAAAGGCATATATTTATTAGATGGCAGCCAAAAAAATGAAAAAAGGGAAAAACATCGATGTGGCTTTGGTTTTGTAGGTATGATTCTTTCTTTGATGTGGGTTGGGGAAGGGAGGTGTACCTCCCATATGTATCGCCCTTTTAATATTGATACAAGGCTGGAGCTTCTTCTCCCTTCTTTTCCCCTTAACCTATAAAGGCTTTTCCTCGCTTTCGGAGGTTGGTTTTTACATATCTGATTCCTGTGCATATATAAGATTTTGGTTAGCCGATGTAAACTGGGTATAGTTCACATTCTTTTTTTTTTTTTTTTTTTTTTTTTTTTTTGTCGTTTTCTTTTCCTTCACACCCCCCAATTCTCTTCTAATCTGATGTTCATAGGGAATGAGGTGGTATAATGGTTGGGCTTTAACGGTTGTGTAGAAGAAATTATGCTGCTATATGTAATCACTACACATTTTATAGTGCCTTTTTAGCTGTTTAATCTATATATGTGGTGAATTGTGTCAAATTTCGCTTTATATCTAAATGCCTCTACTAGTCAGATTTTGTGAACTATATGATTCGTTATTTGCTTTTAATCAAATTTTGGTTAATTTTTATGTTGAGCTGTGCGCATGCACTGTAATGGCAATCCATTCTTATCCACCATTTTTATTGCTCCTATGTATTAAATTGTGTGTGTGTGTGTTTTGTGCAATCATCAAAGGGGTGGAAATCATGGATGTCAATTGCCTAGCTTCAGACCACCGGGGGTGGTAGTAATGTGTACAACACACCTGCTTTCCACATGAAAGAGTAGGGTTCGACATTTGTGCCAATTTGGGTGATGGTGGGTTTGAGTTAAATTTGACCGTCAACTGATTATTCTGGGATCCAGGTCTACAGATGTTATGATGTCCCAACAAAGTGTTTTTTTTTTTCCCTAGTTCAATTTGTTTTTGTTTGTTTAGCCGCAGTTATCCTATTTTTTAATTTTTATTTTTAAATTATCTAGTTTTATGTTACACCTAAATAAAATTGATATTAATTAAATAATTTAAAAAGCTTGTAGTGGTTTTTTGGTGAAATTTAATTTATTTATTTGTTTTAAGAAATGGAAGCATGCTGTAAAATAATGAGATTATGAACTCCCTCATCACTTTGTTCGTTTGAAAATGTTTTTTTGGAGAAAATGTTTTCATCGGTTGGTTGTCCTCGAAACTAATGTACTAGTGGTTATATTGGCATTGGTAGCAGCAGAAATGGTTGTATTGGTGGTAGCGGCGAAAATGGTGGTAGTAGTGGTGATGGTTGTGTTGGTGAAGGTGATGGTGGTTTGACAAAATTTTGGTTTGGAAAATAGTTTCTTTTTTTCAGAAGTAGAGTACATTTTCATTCAAATAGACTTATTTTTTTGTTGATCATAAAAAAATGTTTTCCGTAATAGACGGCTGGCCCACTCTTTGCTAGAGGAGGTTTCACTCTCTAGCCATCCCCTACCCTCCCTTCATAGGTCACAATCAAAGATTGATATTGACTTCTCTTTTCTTTTCTTTTTTTGCTTTTTTTTCCGGCATTTGTCTCCAAAAGATTGTTATTTTACATTTTGAATGATAACAATGCTAAATTTTGTATCAAATTGATGAAATGTCAAAATTTGACCAAGGATCTCCTCACTGTGTCTCATGGTGAAGCTCTCAAATAATATTTATATTTAAATTGTAAAAAAAAAAAAAAAAAAAATGTTATTTGCACCATTGGATAACAGTATCAAATTATGATATTTTGATATTGTAACATTTCAAACTGTTATTTTGGCAATGTCATTTTCACACCAATGGTTGGAGATGTTCTAATGCAATGTAAACATGATAAATACAAAAATGTTATAGATCTTAAAATTTTTATCAAATGTCTCACATAGGTGTGAGATTTACATGGGATTTACATGGTGTGAGTCTTATGTCTAATTTTTTTTTATCAAATGTCACGAGTGTGAGATTTACATAAGACTCACATAGTATGTATTTCATATCTATGTAAAATATTTAGTAAAAATTTTAAAAACTAACATTAGTATGATAAATAAGTAGTCGAGTGATGTAGTCTTCCCATCAAAGAAGAAAATAATTTAGTATGTAGATTTTTAAGTGGTCCGAACATGGTCTTTTCATAAGAGCACACAATCCTAAATAAAACCACTTGTTCCCTCACCATATCCAAGGAACCAATAATGATAGGTGTAACAAAAATTAAGGCTAGTTGGTCACACATGAACTCAAAGAAAAGTGACATGGGAAAGTTGGCACCGGAACGCACAAGACGATAAAGGCATATTTGATGTACAAGATTAGAGTATGAAATTGAAATTATTAATTTGTAAGTTTAATAATTTTGTATTTGTTTTGAAATTTTATTTTAAGATTATTAATTTAATAGATAATCAATTCAAAAAATTTGTAGGATTATTAGTAATGGGGTAGGGATGGAATTATATATCTTGAGTTGAGAAATAAAATAAAAGGATTTTTTTACTCTTAACTAAAAATTAAAACACCTATTATTTTTATATAATTTTATATTTTAGAAGGCTAAAACTAATTTTTTTAAATTTAAAAATATTTTTTGATATTTATTTTATCAAATCAGTTTATATTTAAAAAAAATTAAAAAACAAACCAAACATGACTTTGTATTTTGTATTTTTATTTTGCTTTTATTTATTTATATATAATTTTTTTTCAAAACCATGCTTATGAAGAAATTTTGATAAAGTAAAGATTGTGAAGAAATATTGATGGGGTAAGATTGGAAAAGAAGATAAATATAGTTATAATCTTACATTCATATGTTTTGTTATCCAATGTAAATCAAACAATAAATAAGAGAATAATTTATCCTACTAATCTAATTGGACAGTGAATATGACACTAATTTGATGGAATTATTAATATTTTTACTGTTAATCTTGTAAATCAAATATCGCCAAAGAGAACTTTCCAAAGAACATAGGTTGACCCGTGCCTTTCTATGGATTGATGGCAATTAGTGGCAAAATGTAGAAGGCAACAAATTCATTCCAATTGATGGCAATTTGTGGCAAAATCTAGAAGTTATTGATAATAAATTGGGGGATTTGTTGATAGATCCTTTTGTATTGAATTTGTCATTTAAAAGGACAAGAATTATATAGATCTTTTCAAAACAGTGCTGCTATTAGCACCTACCAAAATTCTTTGGACCCCAACCCTAAACCTTAAATTTTAATAATATTTTTTTGGACACCCCACTTATTATCAAAACTACCAATATTCATAATATTTTTACAATCAAATGCACACCCATTTAATTTTTCATACCTCTCCTTCCTTGACCGCCGGTCTACTGTGTTTATCTTCTCCACATCGATTGAATCCACTGTGCTGCTGAAGGGCTTCAACACTTTTCTCTGGACATTACTTCTTTTTTTTTTCCTTTTTCCTTACAAGTGCTTCAACACTTTCGAATCAAGTGGTGCTGCAATTTTTCGAAAATTTCAACACTTTCGGAAATTCAACACAAAGGTACGATTTACTGCTGTAGAATTTTTCATCTACCATCAAAGGTATAATTTATTTATCTTTTCTCTTCAATTAATCATAACCAACAAAAAAAAAAACCCTTTACCAACCAAAACCACAACCACACAAAATCCTAATTGTGGGAGAATATTATAATGTAATGGATGGCTTGATTCCACATAAAATTCAATTTTTTTTTGGGGAATAGAGGTCTGAATATTATAATCTAATGGATGGCTTGAATATTATAATGTAATAGTAGTGAGGTTAGGTTAGTTTTTGTTATACATTGTTTGTTGTAAATAACAAATCAGAAATTGTAAACAAAGAAAAGGGCAGTTGACTCTGTGATATTGTACCCTATTTGAGCCAAAAAAATTATGTTCTTTTTAATTCACATTTTTAGCTTCACAAATCAGAAATTGGGCAAACAAACCTGTTTTCTATTCTGCTAAGCAGGACATATCTTTGGGCAGATAAGAAACCTTCAGGTCTACCCCACTACTTATCATACATCCTTTTGAACTTTCATCTATCACCATATCACTCCTAGTAGTGCTGGTAATTGAAACAAAAACTAACAGATAGATTTCTATTTCGAAAGGATAGACTGCCCTTGACCAATATATGGTTACATAAATGCAGACAAGATGCAATTGACAGCAATAAACAAACCGACCTTAGTTTCACATGATGTAACATGGAGAACGGATTTAAATAAAGTAATTCACTTACAGGAAAACCATATGCTTCAATATATATCAAACATCTTTAGAAATTTTACAGTGCTTAAAAACATGCACCTTTTGTGTCTTAAATATGACTTACCATACTCATAATGCTGCAAGCCTCTGTCGGTTTTGGCAAATGATTTGATTAATGTTTTTGATTCTTTTATAAGGGTTTATCAGTTAGCAGCAAGACTTCCATTCTATTATATACTTCAGTGGTTCCCTGAGGAGATGTAGTCTATAACATGTAAAGAATTACATTTATGAACAATTGTATTTCTTCTATGTATAGCTTGTTCCCAAATGAGGCTTAAATCATAACTACAATTCATATCAAAATGCAAAGCTTTAAGTATTCAAATTCAGGTCATAACATGCATCTTCCTGTTACAGTATGCTAAAAAAATTTAAAAAAACTCAATAAAATACTGTGGTTTGTTTATTGTATTAAAAGAAGGTAAATAAGAATTGGTCATGACACACCTATTTGAGATAGGCTTCAATGACACAGCTAATTGTACTTGGTGGACAACTATGGTGGAAACTGCTCAAGATCGCCCAACAGCGTCTAGGAGACGTAATGTTGTACTTTATCAAAAAGTGGCTAAGAGACCTCGATGCACTCGTAAGACTAAGGATCAAGGTAGTGGAGTTAATGAACATGACATGAATGACATAGGTGTTGCTTTAGCAAAAATGGTTGAGGTTGAAAATGATGAGGGCAATCAATTGAATGTGAGTGACATGGGTGATGATTTGGGTGATGAACCAATAGATATGGGTGATGAACCAATACACATAGGTGATGATCTGGGTGATGAACCAACAGACATGGGTGATTATAAAGACCAACCAGCAGATACAACTGAAAAAGTTAATGAAGATCTTACTGGACCTTTTCCTGGAGAGCCATATGATCCTTCAATTTTGAAGAGTTTTCATTGTCACGTAGCAGCCAAAATTTGGCATAATGATGTAAGTCATTGCCTTACATTAATTTAATGTTTTAAATTTTGTTTCAACTTTACTAATTTTTTTTTTTTTTTTATTCTATGTTGCAGGAACGTGGAATACTTAAATGCTTAAACCATGGTTTTAAAGTTGGAGAATGGTCATTCAACTTGGAAGATAATGAACAGTCCAAATTTCATGGTTTAATTATGGATTTGGGGTTGATTTCTTTAGCGAGTTGCTCCTATAAATTTGTAAACAAAGTTGTAGTTTCGGCCATTGTGGAAAGATGGCAGCCAGAGACAAACACATTTCATTTACCATTTGGTGAGATGTCATCCACCTTAGATGATGTTAGTATAATTGTAGGGATTCCAGTGATTGGTAAATCAGTCTCTTGTAAGAAGTTATCAAATGTTGACGCTGTAAATCTGCTAGTTGAGGCTTTGGGAGTAATAGATGAGGCAAATGTAGCGTTGAAGGTACCATGAGGCCAGTCTATCAAGGTAGAATGGTTGAGACAACGGTTTGGGTCAGTGTCTGATGCGGACAATGATAATACCATTGAGTGTGCAGTTAGGGCATATTTGTTATATTTGTTAGGTTGTACCTTATTTGCAGACAAGACAGGCACATGTGTTCCGGTAGTGTATTTGTCTTTTCTTATGGATTTGCGATCAGTTGCTTCTTATGCTTAGGGTGCAGCCGCATTGGCTTTTTTATACCGGCAATTAGGTACTGCCACAAGGTATGCCGTAAAACAGATGGCGGGATACATGACATTGCTGGAAGCTTCAATTTACGAGCATTTTGTTGGTGCTAGACCCCACTCTAATTTGGACTATAAAGAAGATCAGCCTCGTGTCTTTCGTTGGATTTCTCACACCCAATCTGGTTCGTCAATGTCTATTTTACAAAGGTTGCGAGAGGACCTCGACAGATTAGAGGCCCATGGCGTAAGTGTCAATCTTATGTCAATGTATGTACAGATTACTTGCTATTATTCAATCTAATTCATAACTTACATATAAAATTTTTACTATTGTCGGTTATTTGGGATCCATACCATGATAAGCGTATTGAGCATCCTTTTTCTAATGTTGCTTACTATAGTGGATGCTTAAAATGTATGCACATTGTTAAACCATATCATCTAGATAGGGTACTGAGACAGTTTGGCAGGGTGCAAATTATTCCCTCACCTCCGCTTGCTCCAGTTCGAGCCTCTAGAGAATTCACTGCAAAACAGTACATCATTGCCTATAAATACTTGGATACGCTTTGGGAGAGTTAAATCACTTGTTGTCTGAGATAGCTCCTAGTGTTCTAGTCTTGCATCCATGGAATTGTGTGCCAGGTTACTTGGACTGGTTTACTTCCATTTCACACGTGTAAGTTCAAAACCCGACACATTGTTGTAAGTATAACCCACACACTGAGACATCGGCTGAATATCGTCAACTTCAATTCGTATGTCAATTTTTACCATTTTCATTTTCATATATATTTTGTTTAAGGCAATTGTTAAGTTTTATTTTATTGTTTGCAGCGCATTGACAGTGCCTTAAGCATTTCACGTTCAATGCTCGAAATCGGATACAATGAAGCAGTTCCCACCCGAGATATGTTACGCAATGCTATGAAGAAGATAACACAAGTCTTGGAGGGCCAACAGTCCGCTGAAGAACATACACTATCAGAGAACTTGGTGTACACTCGTCGCAGGAAGCATGGGTCTTAGACTTTAGTATTTGTTAGGTTCAAATGTTTTAAATATGTATTTTGAAATCTTAGTCTCAAACATATGTTAGACTTTTTGATGGTGTTAGACACAAGTATAACAAAGGTCAGATAACACTTTAGTATATATTAGTTTGTCTGAGAAAAATTTTTGGCATACATTTTGATGGTGGTTTGTATATGACACAAGTATGAGCTAGGCTTGTATATGACTTTACCATACCTTTTTGGGCACTCAATGAATTATTTTGATGGTTTGAATTGGTTTGATGGTTTGGAATTAGTTTGATGGTTTGTTTGTTTGAAATATTGGTTTGTTTATTGCTTTATGGTCATCACTGAGTAAACAAATCTGGACTAATGAATAAACATGAATTTTATGTTCATCACTGACTAACCGAACAAATCCTCCTCGTTCAGCACTGTAAAACCGAAACAAACTGACTCAATCAGCACTGTAATGCTGAAAATGTAATATTCGTTTATCACTGTAATGCCGAACATATATGGTTTTTTTAGTATTGTAGTGCCGAACATAAATGCTTGCTAGCCCTTTCACAGTTGCTAGCCTACTCATTTCAGCACTGTTGAACCGAATAAAAATAATTTGTTCACCACTGTGTAGCCAAAAAAATATATTTTGTTCAGAACTGTTTTGTCGAACAATAATGACCTTGTCAACACTGTATGTCCAAACAAAATTTGTTCATCACTGTGTAACTTGAATCCATTCTAATTCACTTTTTTCATCAACTTCAATTTAGTATAACACAGAAAATAACATTCATTTCAATTCACTGTTTATCATTCCAATTCATTAGAACCAAGAAAATAACATGAATTAAATCCATTCAAAATACATAACTTAAATCCATTCCAATTCACTCTTTTGCATTCTAAGTTATTTTAACAAAGAAAATTACATAATTGAAATCCATTCTAATGCTATTTCCTAGCTCACTCATATGACATTAGTCCTCATCCAGGTCTACTGTTTCGATTGTGTCTACGTCTAGATTGATGAGTGATTTGAAATGTTGCACTCTGGAACTGTATGCAACCTCCCAGGCTATTGCACAAGGGTCATGGTACCTCCGCCAGTTAGTTGCTATGGGTGGAATAGGATGACCAGGCTCCAAAATGAGCTACAAAAAAAAAATAAAAAATATTAGAATGTACAAAAATGTTGTTGTTATTAAGAAATTTGTTGTTATAATATACAATAATGTACAAAAATATTAGAAACCAATACTTGAACAAAATGTTTCTTGTTGACAAAGCCAATACATATCTCCTTGCAAGAGGCAACATACGTCGGTATTAACCTAAGAGAGAGGAATGTCAAACATTGTTGCATAGACAAGTGGACCAAAATGACTTGGTAGAGAGACGATTTAAGATGACCCATGTCAGGCATCGTTATCCACCGGTCCAACCCAGGGTTTGGTTCAAAATATGCCAAGATGTTGGTAAGGTCATCGATTCTCTCTTGTGATCCAAATAATTTCCTGTAGTGGTCACTATGCGCATGCAACTCTTTAAGTAATTTTTTTCTCACTTGTAACCATCATTCTTCTTTAAAACCCATCAAACCAACAATAGCTCGGAACCCACAATTGCCATCTGTTGCAACACCCTTAACGTATTTAATATATCGTCTCAATTCAGAAGGGAATGCCTCTAAAAAGCAATTTGGATTCAATGATCAAAGCCAGTGAACCTATCACAGGCCAATGCCAACTATCTTGCTTTTCTCAAATGATGATTTTATTTCACTATGTTGCAACTTAAGTAAATTATGTATCCTTGTCCAATTCGACTCAAAACTTCCTTGACTTGATCCAAGATATCTTTTAAGTTTTGCATGTGAACTCTCAACCCTATATATGAAAATAAACTGTTATAAAAATAATGTTATAAAAAACCAAACAACTAATAAATTTAAATGTTCGTATTTACCTATTTGTTTTAGAACTTCCAAAGTGCATAAATGTATCAGTCCAAGCAGCCACAAATTTCGACTTGTATATATCCAACCAAGATAAGGTAACATAATGAAGTGCATCTTGATAAGTACTGAACTCACTATATAACAAAGACAGTTGTTGCGTGTATACTTCTTCAGACGATGACATAACCAACATATTCCAACTCATTATAAACATTTCCCATTTATCCTTTGTCTCAAACATCTTTTTGCAATTAGCAAGAACATTTTTTCCAATATGCCATCTATACAACAAATTTGTAGTTGCAGAAAACACCGTACATATGGCATTCATAAAGGCCAATTCCCTATATGTGACAATAACAAAAGGAAGAGTATTTTCATCCATGACACTACGCAAAAGACCAAGTGCCCATGTATAGTTATCCTGCTTCTCATATTAGAGGTATGCAAATACAACTGAAAAGGTCATGTCTGTCGATGTCACACCTACAATCTCTAGAAGGGACAACCGATATTAATTGGTCTTATAAGTACAATCCATCAACAATACTTTTGGAAATGCACGTAACAAATTCAAACTAGTGGGATGTGCAAATAACAAATTAGTAACTGTCTCAGTATCTGCACAGCTCCTATGCCATTCAATGTACTTGTTCATCGCTAACTGATCTAATAGTTGTTGCATTTGAAATCTCTCAGCTTTCTTAGCAACTTTATACCTATGACGTGCATTGTAAATTATTTTCATTATAGAAGCATTTGCATCATCACGTTGTTTCAATGTAACCAATATCTCACTCGGTCGTACCATACTCTTCGACATATCTACCAACAAAGAGGTTTCCTCATGTGACAACCTTTCAGCATAAGAATGACCCTCAAGATATTCTACAGTAGGATGATTATGCACACCACAAACAACTATCAAGATCCAGTCATCATTTGTGGCTAATTTTTTGCCCTTCAATAAAAAAGGACTTTCACATTTTTTTATACCAATCAGTCTTGCTTTTTTTGTCTTACGCCTGCTCTTTTTTCGAGTGTCCCTATAAGATCCACTCCTCTCGCAAGCTAAGCTAAGTCTTGGCTTCCTACCTCGAATACCACCCCATCTGATTTCTGCACGACAATAACGAATCCATTTCTTATTCCAATTTGACGTGCCCATCGAATTAACTCATCTCGACTCTTGAATATCTGAAATAAATAAATTAAACTAACCAATTATTTCACATAAAAAAAGGTACATTATTTGTAAAACAATTAAAGACTTACCTCATGAGTAACAAATTCATTACTATAATCCATTACAAGTTCTGAATCAACCTTACTGCCTCTAGTCGAAGCATCACTTTGAAAACACGTGTGAATGTAATTTCAAAATTGAAAACATGATGTTCATTTCAACAGTCCCGAAACTAATGGTTTTGTTCAGTTCAACAATGACGAAAATAAAGATGATATTCGGTTCAATAGTATTAACTATCTGTATTAATGTTCGGAACCTATGTATTAAATGAAAGGATTATGTTCAGTACTGTATTACCGAACATAATTCTAATAGTCAGCAAACCAGTATCGAATAGCTCAAACGAAACAAGAACGACTAAAAACGATCGAAAACGACCGAGAATGTTAATACAAGACAGATAAACTTACCAATGGAACGCCGGTCTCACTAGAATTGTTGTCCTCATCCTCCATTGCTCTACACAGTGAAATAAGTGATAAAGTATACGTTATACTTGAAGCAAAACTTTCAAGTTCAATAGCGTTGATGATGGTGATGAAGATGACACATTCAGAATTTAAGATGATTATGAAAAATAATATATTTAGGGTTTATGTTAGTTGGTTATGAAAAATAATAGGTTTAGGGTTTACAAACATGGAATACGTATAGTTGGAGTTGGAGGTGAGGGTGGGGGTGAGTGTCCAATATTATAGAGTATTAGTTTTTATTGATAGGTGGGTGTTCCATTTAATAATGTCTTTTAATGTAATTTTACTTTAGGGTATAATTGTAATAAAAAAAATTATAAAATGAGGGGTCCAAAGAATTTTGACAGGTGCTAATAGCAGCACTCTTTCAAAACCCCCTAGCATTTTAAAACTTATTTCTTTTACTATAATACCCTCATATGTGTGTGTGTGTGTGTGTGTGTGTGTATCAACTTATAATCACTCTCTCTCATCTCAATCTCTCTTCTCTCTGTCTCGCACTCATCACTATTCTTTTCATTGGTGTCGCTGCTGCTCTCCATCGGTATCACTACCGCTCACCATGGAACTCTTTTTCTACTGTCTTCACCACCACCATCATTTGTTGGATCTACAACTTCAAATCTGAGATCATTCACAATTGTCGTCATCGGAAAATGACGATTTGCTACGGTTCGCAAACCTTAAATTTGATATCCTTCACTCTCTTTCTCTCTTTCTTTGGTTTTGATGGTTCGTGCTCTCTCTCTCTCTACATGTGTATGTGTGTGTCACACACCATTTATGTTCTTCCTCTCTTCTTCTTTTTCTTTTTTTTTCTTCTTCTTCTCTTGATCCTCTATTTTTGAACTTTGTCTCTCTATCTCTCTTTCTTCTTCTCATGATGCTCTGTTCTTTCAATAGTAAAATTCTACTCTGATTCATGACTCAACACTCTCATGTAAAAGCTATCCTCGTAGCTTGTTTCAGAGTAAAATTTTACTTTGAATCATAATAAACTTTACTCTGATTCAGAGTTATTATGATTCAGAGTAAAATTTGACTCTATAATTAAAAAGAGAGAGAGAGAGAGAGAGAGAGAGAGAGAGAGAGAGAGAGAGTAAAATTTTACTTTTACTATGATTCAAAGTAAAATTTTACTGTCATTAAGCAGATTAATATATTGTCAACCAGAGTAAAATTTTACCATTACGAAAACAGAGTACATATTAAATGAACGAATCAGATTCAATTTTTAATTTTTGATCTATGAACAAACAAACAAAAAACTCTTAATTTTTCATTGCAATATCTCGATTTCTCATTTTTCTGTCAAATCTAAGTTTATTTATTTATTTAATTATATCTCTAATCTAAAGTTATTGATCTGAAATATGAGTTCATAAGTATCAAATTTGAGATGGTGGTGGTTTAACGGTAAAAATGGTGGTTGTCGGTCAACGTTGAGGATGAGCGACGCTGATAGATAATGAAGATGGTAGAGACAATGAACAGCCATCGAGTTAGTGAAGAGAGAGACAGAGTGCTGTAAAAGAAATAGAAAAAAAGAGGGTATAATGGTCAAATAAAATATTCAAATAACAAATTTTGTCTTTTATATAAAATTTTATAATTATAAGAAAATTTTAGAAGTACTAATTTTTTTTTTTTTTTTTGTCCTTTTAAGAGGAAAAGGAAACTAAATTTTCCTAGTAAATTTGGATTCTTACATCCGCCTAACTTGTTGGTTGTTAATGTCAGAGGATATTTTTGAGGATATTTTCGGTTTTTACATCTGCCTTGCTTGTTAGTTGTTGATGTGCAATATGTATGTTGATAGGTCGAAAATAATGCTCACCCACCTAGTAATATCAAATCAATTGTACATTTTTCAGAGGATATTTCCATGTCAGAGCAGTGTAATAACCACAAAGGGCAATTGTTGATATTTGTCTGAGAGAAAAAAGTCAATTCTAAACGCTCACTAATATTGAATGTTGATTGGGCTTATAACCCAATAACCTTTCGTCTTGTGAACTGTTTAGGAGCCCACCATGCCCCTTGAGACTCAATTACTTATGGAAATAACTCATCTCCATACTAATATTTTTTTTATATTTCTTCATATTTCATTTTGTGGACCATTCTTTATGCCTACTGTAAATCAGCAGTATAACACAGCGGAATAAAATTATGGTCATACCTTTCCTGCAGAGTCTGAATAGAAAAGATCTCGTGGGTAAATCATGTGCTTCCTGAATCTGATCAGTCAACCCAGCAGTGGGGTGATATTACAACAGTAAATATCACCCACACAAATCACAGTGCAAATGGCTTTGATCGTTGTTTTTGGGAGAGAGTCAGAATATGGGAAATTTCTGTGTTTTAGACTTGACAGGAGGGTCTCAATTTATACATGTATAGGGGAGAGAGGAAAAGCCTCCAGCCTTTGTGGCTGGTCATTAATGCACCATTAACCTCTGGAATAAAGGCAAGAGTTACAAACCCCATTAATGCAGGAGTTACAGTTATAAATTCAAAGCATTGAAATGGTTATGCCACATGGGCGCCCATTTCTAACATCTCCCACTCGCACATGAGTTGGCATGACACTGCTACATCTCTATCTCAATCTCCCTAAAAAATGAACAGTCTCATACTAGCCAATGCACCGTGCAACCGCTGAGAACACCTGCATGTGGGAGTTCTATACTAAAAACTCAATATGAGTCAGCATAGAGACATCAACCCAAAAAAAAAAAAAAAAACTGAAATAGTGTCTCATGTACTCAGACCCATCTAGCTACATCAGTCCAAAAACATTCTAATCCTTCAAAGAGCATGTTTGACTCTCCTAGGTCCCGCATTATATTCACACCCAATCAGCATCCTATAAAGAGCGATATAAGTTGTCGACAGTGAATATAGAGCAGAGATGTAGAACTAGATGATCTTCCCTTCACTCTTATATCATTCAATTTGCAATTTACCGCTTTCCCAGTAATGTCCCTTAAAGTTGAATCATACATGACCTCAGGCAACATACCAAAGTAGCTGAACATTAACTCCTCATCTTATGACATAGTCAAAGGTCACAAAAGGCACAAAGTGAAGTCATTTAGGGAAAAATGACTTTTAGGACTCACACGGTGAAGAAGCAGGGATCCATTCTTCACCTCGCTAATGGGTCGATAAGCACATACAGTATGAATGCATGTTATAGTGGAGTTACTCTTTCAAAGAGTGATGTTAAACTCACACACTATACAGATCTTAATCTAGTCACTTTTAAGCGCACAAGTCACTTTTAAGTGCACAAGTCGCTTCCTAGCGTCTAACTCGAATTCTCTATTTACCCGCCTCTCAGGCATCAAATGAGATCTCGCATCTGGCTATCCATAACAGGCACATCATGGAAAAGTGGGTACTCTTATATCCATGGTCGGTCTCTAACAAGACCTCATCTTGGCTCCAACCAAGGCGACATAGTTAGTGGATAATTTTGGCATTTCTAATTGCTCCAAATACAATAAGCCACTAGTCTCATCCTTACTCGCTACCTAGCGCTAAGGGCGATTGCTCGTGTGAGTGAGCCAATCTTGCCTGCTAACATCAATTTAATTATTTTGTGTATGCTATTTCACAAGCCATTGCAAAAGGTAGTAAACATAAATGTGTAATAGAAACAAATATGAATACTAATGGCATAAATATCCCCAAAAAATATGAGTTCAACTGGATGCACATAAAAAAAACATATCACCACCTATGTAGTCCTAAAGCCCTAACATGAGTAAGATAAACATCTCTAGCAATGGGCTTAGTCAGAGGGTTCGCAACCATACTACTCGTAGGGATGTGCTCCAGGAGCACTTCTTTCTGCGCCAAAATGTCTCTGATAAAGTTGAACCTCACATCAATGTGTTTAGTTCTGCCGTGGTATTTAGGATCCTTAGCGTAAGCGAGTGCAGCCATGCTGTCACAATGGATAGTCACAGGGTCTGAAGTGTGTGTGACAACATCCAAATGCTGAAGGAATCTCCTCAACCACACGGCTTCCTGAACGGCAGATGAACAAGCCACAAACTCAGCCTCCATTGTCGATAAGGCGATACAAGATTGCTTCTTACTGCTCCAAGAAATAGCACCATCGCTAAGCATGAAAGCATATCCTGAAGTAGACTTACGCTCATCTAAGTCTCCTCCCCAGTCAACATCACAATAGCCAACTAGATGTAGATCTGAACTCTGGTAGCAAAGTGTGTAATCTGCAGTCCCTCTAAGATATCGTAATATCCTCTTAACTGCTTTCCAATGAGCTGGTCTTGGGTTGGATTGGTAACGACTCACCAATTCGACCGCATAACAAATGTCAGGACGCGTACACATCATAGCATACATCAAGCTTCCAACAGCATTTGCATAGGGAACATGGGCCATCTTTTTACTCTCTCGTGCCCCTACGCTTGAAATTTCTAGCGCCATTGGGCTTAAGCGCAGCTGCTGCTTGCTCTTTAGGGGCACCTTTTGCTTTTTCACGTTTGAACTGAGAAGTCCTACGTGAGCTTGACTCAACCACCATAGCAGAACAATCAGATTTAGCCGCCTCAAGGCGTTCAGCCTCTAGCTCCAAATGACGCGATATGTCTTCGAATGTTTTCACACTCTCATTATGCATTATGTTCTGCTTCATCTGCTCCCAAGAATTTGGCAGAGAGCGAATCACAGCTTGTACTTGCTGCTCTTGAGTCAAATTGTGCCCAGCAGCTGCAAGCTCACGTATCATGGCTGACATGACCCTCAAATGCTGCTTTATCGAGTGATGCGCCTTTTTCTGATATGAGTCAAACTTTATAGTCAGTCCACGTAGCTTTGCCAAAGAGATAATACCAAACTTTTGCTTGAGAGCTTCCCACATCTCACATGCAGTTGGGCAATGCTCAAACTCACTAATCAAGTCGTTGTGCATGCTGCTCAACATAGTAAAGCGCGCACACCGATCTTTGTTACGCCAAGTCTGAAAGGCTTCAAGATCACAACGATGTTGAGCTGTATTGCCCTGCTCTGGCTCAACCATCACTTTGTTCAAGTGTGGTCAACACTTCTTGCTCATTGAGGAGGTATTGGATCTTACGGCGTCATATGTCATAATTGTCGCCATCCAATTTCTCTCCCTTAGTTAAGTCTGCCACCACTGTCTTAGCAGCCATTTCTACATATAGAGTAAACAAATGCGCAGGGGATATTAATGATAACAACACAAAAAAATTATTTTGCAGCAAAAAAGAATCTAAATTAAATAATGATAATTTTACACATGTCTCAAGATCGAAAATTTGCTATGCTCGTAATCATCTCTTGCGCCTCTAGTGATAATTATCAAAATTTAATTTAATTCCATGCGCAAAAAACAATCAATCAATCTCCCACTACTTAAGGTATATACAAAGCATGATAATTTCCATACAATAGCATTTTCATGTAAATTTACAAACAATTCATGCTATATAATGTGTACATATATATACATGATTAAGAAAACACGAAAATACCCAACTAGGCTCTGATACCAATGTAAATCAGCAGTATAATGCAGCGGAATAAAAATTATGGTCATACCTTTCCTGCAGAGTCTGAATAGAAAAGATCTCGTGGGTAAATCACGTGCTTCCTGAATCTGATCAGTCAACCCAGCAGTGGGGTGATATTACAACAGTGAATATCACCCACACAAATCACAGTGCAAACGGCTTTGATCGTTGTTTTTGGGAGAGAGTTAGAATATGAAAAATTTCTGTGTGTTTTAGACTTGACAGGAGGGTCTCAATTTATACATGTATAGAGGAGAGAGGAAAAACCTCCCGCCTTTATGGCTGGTCATTAATGCACCATTAACCTCTGCAATATAGGCAGGAGTTACAAACCCCATTAATGCAGAAGTTACAAACCCCATTAATGCAGGAGTTACAGTTATAAATTCAAAGTATTGAAATGGTTATGCCACATAGGCGCCCATTTCTAACACCTACAACAATGATATTATTTATCTCATAAACCTTGCAGTAAAGACTTTCTTTGCAAAAAATTAGTTATATCAAATATCGATGAATAGATAAATAAGCCGATTTTTATTTTATAAAATGAGTAATTTAAATTTAAACTCATAATTGCCATCAATTTAAATAACAAAATGTAATTATTTTATGTGTCTAGTGATGTTCTAGTAAACTGATTTTTGGCACAATTTATCTTTATTGTTAAGTCTTCGAGATGAATGATTTATATTGCACCGATTATTGGTGTGGCCCAAGAATGAGACCCATAAAATTAAACAGCAATGCTACAGACCCCCACTGGGGATGACCCCCAGTGACCCCCAGTGCCACGTGTCGGCCTGGGGTTGGCTGAAAACTCAAAAAAAAAAAAAAAAAACTGTTTTTTTTTTGGACCAATGGGAGGTGACCCCCAGTACCCCCACTGGGGGTCCAAAGCTTTATTCAAAATTAAATATGGAAGGGAGTCATTCCCATCGTTTTTGTAAGTAATTTTACTAAATGCAAGATGCTAAGATAGGAATATGGAAAAAGTATAATGAGACTTTAACTATTTTTAATTTTACTAAATGCAAGATGGTAAGATAGGAATATGGAAAATGTATAATGAGACTTTAACTATTTTGACATTATATTCCATCTAAGTGCTTATAGAATGTCATTTGTTAGCATGGTCCTGAAAAAACAAAATTAATTTAAAGTTGTCATTTTCATTTTGGAAAGGATTTTCACAAATAGAATCTATCTACAAATCTTAAATATTTGGTTCTAATTTTTTTAATTCTATTTTTTGAAAATTAAGTTTTTTATTTTTCGTATTTTTTTTTTAATTTTTAGTGAAATTTTTAAGTATTTTAAGCATTTTTTTTTATTTTTTAGATACATCTAATCTAGATGTATCTAAAAAGTAAATATTTGTAAAAAAAATATTTAAAAAAATCAACAAATATATAAGAATATGAAAAGGTACTTAATTTTTATATTTTATTTGTATTTTTGGTATTTAGTGAATTAATTTTTTTTTCGCAAGTACCAAAAAAATAAATACTAACTAGTTCCATTAGTGTGTACTCCAACGACGCTTGCTAACCAATCAAAATAACTTAAATAATTTTAAAAGAAAATTACTATAAAACATATATACAAAATATAATTATTTTAAAACATATATACAAAATATAATTATTTTTTTATGACATGACACGTGTACTTAGTGTTAACGTGGTTGCTGAAATAACATTTACAAAAAAATACATGTTTTTAAATGATAATTTTACATGATCATATTCTTAAATAAAGAGAGTAAGATATACAGTTATACTTGATCTTTGAAGGACTGATCGTTGGAAGGCTAGAAAATAAGGTCACGTTTGGAAACAGATTATTTTAATAATATTTTTATTTCTTGACTAAAATATGAGGTAAAAAAATTTGTATGTTTAGAATGATTTTTTGATTTTTTACGAAAAGATGTACAAAAAGTAAAGAAAAAAAATCTTTGACTTTTGATATAAATAATAGATTTTTTAATTTTTTTAATAATTTTTAATTTTTAAACTAAAATATTCGTATATCAAACGAGACCTAAATTTGACGAGTATAAAACTTTGCCTAACTTCTACCACTAGTTACACGTAGAGAGTGAAAATAAAAGAAGGCAAGATACCTATAATTTTATGAAGTCTATTGAAAGCTATAAATTACAATCTCAATGAGCAAAATGTGTAAAATGTGCAGTTTACCTTCTTTATGTAAACTGCTGAGTTAAATCGGGTCGAATTTTAGTATATTTAGGCTTATTTATTAATATTTTAACAAATTTAAATTTAATAAAAATTTAACGAATTGAGCTCGAGCTAAGTTGACTTAGGTTTAACTCGAGCTTGAGCCTATTTATAAATCTTAATGAGTCAAAAAAATTATAAATTTATACTTATGTATGAGACTAAAGTTAGAATTAAAACTTTAATTATACAATTATATTTACAATATATATAAATATACTAAAAAAAAAAGTTAATATCTTAATAAAATAATAATATCTACTACTACTATTATATAAATATATTATCTATAATTAACTATCATTTATATACAAATAAATTTAATTATTATTTATATTTATATTATTTAATATTAATATATAAATAATATATTTATTTTATTATTTAAATAAATATGAAACGAATGGGGTTGAGTTTTAATATATATAAGCTTAACTCAAACATAATAAAAATTTAAAGAAATTGAATTTAAACAGTGGTGTTTTAGGAAGTTGATAAAAAGTAATTTTACTAAACGCAAGATGCTAAGATAGGAATATGGAAAAAAAATAATGAGACTTTAACTATTTTTAATTTTACTAAATGCAAGATGGTAAGATAGGAATTTGGAAAAAGTATAATGAGACTTTAACTATTTTGACATTATATTCTATCTAACTGCTTATAGAAATGTCATTTGTTAGCATGGTCCTGAAAAAACAAAATTAATTTAAAGTTGTCATTTTCATTTTGGAAAGGATTTTCACAAATAGAATCTATCTACAAATCTTAAATATTTGGTTCTAATTTTTTTAATTATATTTTTTGAATATTAAGTTTTTTATTTTTCAATTTTTTTTTTAATTTTTAGTGAAATTTTTAAATATTTTAAGCAATTTTTTTACTTTTTAGATACATCTAATCTAGATGTACCTAAAAAGTAAAATATTTGTAAAAAAAATATTTAAAAAAATCAACAAATATATAAGAATATGAAAAGGTACCGAATTTTTATATTTTATTTATATTTTTGATATTTAGTGAATTAATTTTTTTTTTCACAAGTATTAAAAAAAAATCAGTGTGTTTGGTTTGAGTTTTCTTGATTAAGTTTTTTGAAAACTGAGTTTTTTGATTTTCGTATTCTTTTGTTTTTAGTAAATATTTTTTAAATTTTAAACATTTTTTTTACTTTTTTAGATGCACCTTAGTTAGATGTATCTAAAAAGTAAAAAAATTGTAAAAAAATATTTTAAAAAATTAATAAATACATAAAAATTCAAAAAAAGTACTGAATTATTGTATTTTTTTTATATTTTTGGTATTTAGTGAATTTTTAAAAGATTTTTTTTTACAATTTTTTTACTTTTTAGGTGTATTTATGTTAGGTGTGTCTAAAAAGTAAAAAAATTGTTTAAAATATTAAAAAAATTCAGTAAAAATAAAAAAAACACAGAAAATAAGAATGTAAAATTTTTTAAAAAATAAAAACAAGCAAGCTGAATACTTTTTTTGTTTTACTAACTAGTTCCATTAGTGTGTACTCCAACAACACTTGCTAACCAATTAAATTAACTTAAATAATTTCAAAAGAAAATTACTATAAAACATATATACAAAATATAATTATTTTTTTATGACATGGCACGTGTACCTAGGGTTAACGTGGTTGCTGAAATAACATTTACAAAAAAATACATTTTTTTAAATAATATTTTTATATGATCATATTCTTAAATAAAGAGAGTAAGATATAGTTATACTTGATCTTTGAAGAACTGAGTGGAAGGCTAGAAAATAAGCCTTCGTTTGGAAATAGATTATTTTAATAATATTTTTATTTTTTATTAAAATATGAGGTAAAAAAAGTTAGTATGTTTGGAATGACTTTTTAATTTTTTACGAAAAGATATACAAAAAGTAGAGAGAAAAGAAAATCTTTAACTTTTGATATAAGTAATAGACTTTTTGACTTTTTTACTAAGTTTTTAATTTTTAGACTAAAATACTCATATATCGGGGCCTAAATTTGATGAGTAGAAAACTTTGCCTAACTTCTAACACTAGTTACATGTAGAGGGTGAAAATAAAAGAAGGCAAAATACCTATAATTTTATAAAGTCTATTGAAAGCTATAAATTACAATATCAATGAGCAAAATGTGTAAAATGTGCAGTTTACCTTCTTTATGTAAACTGTGGAGTTAAATCGTGTCGAATTTTAGTATATTTAGGCTTATTTATTAAGATTTTAACGAATTTAAATTTAATAATAATTTAACGAATTGAGCTCGAGCCAAGTTGACTTAGGTTTAACTCGAACTTGAGCCTATTTACAAATCTTAATGAGTAAAAAAAATTATAAATTTATACTTATGTATGAGACTAAAGTTACAATTAAAACTTTGATTATACAATTACATTTACAATATATATAAATATACTAAAAAAAAAAGTTAATATCTTAATAAAATAATAATATCTACTACTACTATTAAATATATATATTATCTATAATTAACTATCATTTATATACAAATAAATTTAATTATTATTTATATTTATATTAGTTAATATTAATATATAAATAATATATTTATTTTATTATTTAAATAAATATGAAACGAATGGGGTTTAGTTTTTATATATTTAAGCTTAACTCAAACATAATAAAAATTTAAAGAAATTGAATTTAAACAGAGTCTTTACGTTAAGGTCAAACATATTCACAAATGAGTCTCTCCATTTGCCCTAATAAAAATGTTTCCATAGAAAAAATGCTGAATTAGGTAAAAGATTAAAAGGCCTATTTTAGAAAGAGTTTTTTAAATGTTTCTTGGTGAGAAAAAAAATAAATTAAAAGCTGAAAAAGTAAACTTTAACTCACTTTCTAAAATAGGCTGAATTAATGTACAAACATTAATTATGATATTTTCATGAATAATATTATATGTATTATATATATCAATTAGTATATTAATTAATGATGTGATATAATTTAAGATATTTTTAATATTTGTAATATGATTAATGAGTAGGGTCAATAATCAATAATGTTATATGTACCAATTAATATACTAACTAGTGTACCAATTGATAATATAACATAATTTAAGAGATTTTTAGAATTTATAATGTGATTAATGAGTAGGATTAATAATAATATCATAACTAATATTAATACACTAATTAATATATTAATTAATATATATAACACTACCAATCAATAATAATATCATAACTGGTATTAGTACAGTAACGTAGCATCACCATATTATCATTCACGCTACTCATTAATCACGTTATAAATATCACAAACTTTTTAAATCGTGCCAATAATTAGTTCTTATCTTTATTCGAATGGAAATGAAATGAAATCAAGCAAGCAAAGCACACACTCATTCACACACACACGCAAACAGAGTTATGTGACAGAGCGTCGAATCTAAAGAATCATTGAGATCAGAGAGAAGTGGGTGCAGAGCAGATTGAATTCCTCAGTTTGAATGGATCGAAGAGAGATGGATGGAGGGCATGTATCTAGGGCTGATGAGCATCGAGTGCTTTCCGATTTGTCTGCTTTCCCAAATGTCGCAGCAATGTTGGCCTTCGACCAGATCTGGAAGAAGAATCGAACCGAGAAGAAGAAGCGAAAAATCGACCAAATTCATACGGTATCAAATACTCGCATTGTGTATATATGTAAACTAAACCTATGCACTTCTTTTTACTACTGAATTATGCCTTTTTTTTTTTTAATATATTTTTATTATTTAAATTTCGGAGTATGTGCGAGACTGTTTAGGGTAGCTTCTGATTTTATTAGAGAGAAATAGCTCGAAAAAAGCTCAATTTTATTTGAAAGAAGGATGCTTTTGGTTTCTACTTTTTTTAACTAACAATAAGCTGGAGCAATCATGCCCATATGTATATGTATGTGTGTGTGAACTCAAAAATTGATATTTCTTAGATGGGAAATGTTTCACATTATAAGTAAAGTTATGATTTTTATGGTGAGATTTTTGAATTTTTGTGGCAAGAGCTCAAGGCTAATTTATTGAATGCTTTGATAGGAGCAACACCATAAAAAACCTGGGCAAATGCAAGTTACTGAGGGCTCAAAGCTTCATGAAGTTGTGATTTTATCGGACGATAGTGACGGGGATGTTGTGAAAAATAATCAGAGCTGCAAAATGGGTGGCGAGGAAATAATGCAATCAGTGGAGGTGAAAAGGATGCGAGAAAGTGGGCAAGAGGAAGAGGAGAAAAACAATAATGTTGGTGTCGGAATTGTTAATCCAAAAGTGAGCAGTGTGCATATATCTAAAGTGGATGAGTACCAAACACTTGCGGATTTGACTAATTTCCCAAACCTTTCTTCAACGTTGGCCTTTAAGGCCACGCGGAGGAAGAATAGAAAGAAGAAGAAAAATAAGAACAGAAAAATCGAGATCGGAGTGCAAAATGATACGGTATGTTGTACAACTATTCTATTATGTTGTGCAAATACCATTTTCTGTGCTGGGTCTCATTTTTGTACATTGTTTCAACTGGGAAAAATATTGTTTGGGAATATCATAAGATTCACTTTTCTATCAGATGTTTACTTCGATGAAAAACTAAATTTTAATGATACAGTTATACTAAAGATATGCTGGAATTCACACTTCCTTTAACAAATGAACGCAAATAAGATAAAGGAAAACAATTTTTATTTTGATTTCTACTTCTTCTTTCTTGTCAATTAAATAAATATGTCTGACAGGCACTTCTAGAATGAAAATAATTTGGTCTTTTTCTTTATTTTGTTGTGACATGTTATTATAAGAGAAAGTTTGACATCCAAGCATGACTAGTACTAGAGATTGAAAGGGAAATAACAGAGTGCATTCGAGAAATGACTACAATGAGATTAGTGCGGATGTTATGGTTAATTTATTGAATGCTTTGATAGGAACAACACCATCAGAAACCTGGGCAAATGCAAGTTACTGAGGGAGCAAATCTTCAACAACTTGTGATTCTATCAGACGATAGTGATTTTGAAGTTACAAAAAAAATTGATAGCTGCAAAATGGACAACAAGGAAACAATGCAATCAATAGAGGCGGAAAGGATACGAGAAAGCAGCAAAGAAGAAGAGGAGAGAAGGAATGATGTTGGTGCTGGAATTGGTAATGACAAAGTGCGCAATGGTCATATATCTAAAATGGAGGAGTACCAAATGCTTGCTGATTTGACTAATTTCCCAAACCTTGCTTCAATGTTGGCCTTCGAGGCCACCTGGAGGAAGAATAGAAAGAAGAAGAAGAAAAATAAGAAGAGAAAGCTCAAGATCAGAGCTCAAAATGATAAGGTATGTCACACAACTATTCTGTTTTGTTGTGCAGATACCCATTTGTGTGCTTGGTCTTGCTTGTTTGCATTGTTTCAACTTGGAAAAATATTAGTTGGGAAGCTGTTTGCTTTGCTGAAAAATTAAGTTTTAAGAATTCAATGATAAAGTAATTATTCTGTGTTGATTTGAGGAAAATAAAGTTATGCTCGAGTCCACACTTCCCTTTGACAAGTGAACACACATAATATAAAGGAAAACCATTTTTATTTTCCTTTCTTGACAATTAAACGAATGTCTTACACATCCTCTCTAATGGAAGCAATTTAGCCGTTTCCTTTAAGTTTATGTGAGATAGTATTATAAGAGAAAGTTGATATCCAAAGATAACTAGTACTAGAGTTTGAGTGAGATATAATAGAGTGCATCCAAGAAAAGAATACAATGAGATTAGGAACACATAGGCTGGAACGTTACACATGGTCTGGTGTATTATACTAGACTACATGTGATGTATATATATGATTGTGTGGATTGAATTGATATAATAAAAAGTATTCATTTGTTGATTTGCTTTAAGTTTATTACTAACAGGAACTAAGGCTCCAAAAAATATTGATATGTTCCAGATGACGAAAATTTATTTTGTTGCTTCTTGGAAATAAACTAAAGTTATAATGATTCTTTTCCAATTTTTTGAATTTTGTTTTCTCAAACTAGTTTTGCTTAGATTTGGTTCAGTTTTTCTATTTTAACTCCAATATATTATTTATTGTTCCTTTATGCTCAACTCTCCTTAGTTGATTTGAAAGTTGTGTCGACTTTTTGGTTGGGATTATATAGAAGGAAAAAAAATATGAAGAAAAAGAATGAGCTTGTTTTCTACCACAATATATTAGTTTTGGGTTCACTACTTGTAGGAGGATAATCCCTTCACTTATCCTGCATCTATATCTCTTGAATTTTATTCTGGCTCTAGGTTTATTTGTACAATGACTTGTATTTGTTATGGTTTTCCATGATTTGGTGATTGTAGCTGATTTTGTGGATGTGATTTTCCACATGATTTGCTATCTTGGGGGTCTCTTCATGCTTGATTGTTATTGACAAGATAACTTCTTCATGGTTCAAGTTATACAAAACCAATTGTTAGATCTTTACATTTCATGTGATGTTGAGGCCTTTATTTTGAGTACCTAATGATCTTTCTTCCATTCATTAATCAGCAAACAAAGATGACAGTCATCAAATGGGGACACGAAGATCATTGCTCCCATTAGGTTGATATCAAATACAAAGAAGAAAATTCTTATTAAATAGGATTCACCTAATCCATACTTCTTCTATTCATAAAAGATGTATATAGTTGTATACTTATATTTGTGGTGCTTGGGCATAGCATGGATCTTATGGTTAATTTATTGAATGTTCTGATAGGAGCAACACTATCAAAAACCTGAGCAAGTGGCGACAATTGAGGCACCAAATCTTCAAGAACTTGTGACTCTACCAGACACTAATGAGAATAGGGGCATTAAAAATGGTCAGAGCTGTGAAATAAATCACGAGGACACAACAGAACTGAGAGAGGAGAAGAAGCAAAACAACAACAAAAATGATGAAGAGGTGAAAGGTGATAATGCTGGTGTTCAATCTGCAGATCACAAAGTGAGTAATGGACATGTATCAAAAGCAGATGAGTACAAAATGCTCATGGATTTAACTGATTTCCCAAACCTTGCTGCATTGTTGGCTTTTGAGGCCACTCAGAGAAATAATGGAACGAAGAAGAAGAAGAATAAGAACAGAAAAATCGAGTTGAAAGTGCCAAATAATATGGTATGTCATATTCATCCATCTATTATGTTGTATTATAACCAAAAACCTATTTGTGTTTCTCTTCTTTATATAGTTTTGACTTGGCAATATGTCAAGCAAATACCCACTTGGCAATATGAGAGGAATCTATTATGTTAAGCAAATACCCAGGTTTGTTTCATAACTGTTTTGTTGCGGAACAATTTCAGTTTCTCTTCTTAAATCGTTTTAATGTGCCAATATACAAATAGAGAAGAAAAGTATTTATTTCTAAATATAATCGGCACAAGAGATCAAATTGGAACTAAGTAGATGATAAGAAATACTATGAGGTGAGGAACATGCACATGGTGCTCACATCTAGTTCACATGAAAGGTAACTGAAAAATAATTGACTAGGGGATATAAAGGAATGTTTAGGGAAAAGAATATGACGAGATCATGAACAAATCTGTTGGTGCTTCCTTCTCTCCTATGTGTAAGTCATATATATTTATGTATATAATAAAATAAATGTACACTTGATTTGTTTCACTACATGTTTTAGCATTAAAATTTTAATAAAATAAAGGAAAAGTTTTCATGTTTATTTTTCTAATTTTCAAATATTATTTTTCTAAAATTGCTTTTGTTTAGATTTGCTTATAATTTCACTGTTTTAGGTCCATATTACTCATTGTGATTTTAATCCCAATGTTTCTTAGCTTTAAAATCAAGGTTTAAAAGTTTTTTTCCATGTTCTTTGTTGAATTATTCAAGGAAAAAAAAAGAAGAAAAAAACTGAAATTACTGGCTATTCCATAGTGTCAATTTTTTATTTATTTATTTTTCTTTCTTCTATTTAGTATGTGTGTGTGAATGGTTTTTAGTTATTATACAGTGTATCTATTCTAACTTTTTATTATCTACCAGAGGGAAAATACTCCTGATGCTCATGTTTCTTTTCATATTATATTTTCTTTATTCCATCAGTTGTTTTGTATCATCTTACCTATGATAATTTTGCTGGCAGAATTTCTCATATCAAAAAATAAAATAAAAATTGTTTGCTGGAATTAAAATAACAGTTTGAAAGATATTATTGAGCAAAGAATGTATGTTCTTAATGTAATAGAATAGAGTCTATCTATCTATATGTTTAATAATATTAGGCTTCCCCTATTTTGGGCCTTGTTTAGGAATTGGCTTTTTTAGTGATTTTTTGTCTATTTTATGAGGTGAAAAAAATTTAATGTGTTTGGGCATGACCTTTTTTAGTTGTATAAAAAACTGTGAATTACTCAGATGTTTGACTTTGTTTTTTTAGGCGTCCAGATCCTCTAGAGTGAATCCCTCTAGAGTGCTTGTGGAGTGAACCAAAATGATGTCGTTTTGGTTAATGTAAAAAAGAGAGAAAGAGAGAGAGAGAGAAGACGGACAGACGTTTCGCTGGAGAGCTGCCGGAATCTCGCCCCTCTCCACCTCTCTTTTTCTCCCTCCTTTCCTTCGCCCTCCGCCCCCTTCTCTCCTCCTCTTCTCTTCTTCTTTTTCCAAAACCCTAACCCTAGTTTTGAAAACTCAGATCACGAACCCAGCATTTTGAGGGAAGAAGGAGGAGGATAACTCCGGCGGCTCTTCAGCAAAACGTCATCGTTTTGATTCACTCCACAAGCAATCCAGAGGGATTCAGTCTAGAGGATCCGGACGCTTTTTGTAGTGGTTTTTTTTGCCTATTTTAACCAAAAAGGAAAGTTTCCAAATGGGGCCTTGGTATCTTTAGGTTCTTTATCACTAATAAAATTTATTGCTCAAATATTTTAAATAGTATTTCTCATAAATGGAGAAAACATAAAAAAGTAAAAAATAAAGAAAAAACTCTGGAATCATTGAATGCAGAGAGATATGGCATGTTTGTTGTCTCTATTATCTATTTTGATTTGATTGATGGAATATTTATTTGGTCCAATTGGTATGTTTGTCTCTAATTGTGTGACCTTTTGCAACATAGAAAGAAGGAAAGGAATTCTTGATAAGTAACTAAAAAGGGGAATTATAGAGTGTTTGAATGCAAGTATAGAGCCCAAAATTCAAAGAAGGAAAAAGAGAAGAAGAATGCTCATTCATTGCTTTGATCCCTAACAAAGGAGTTGCAGAAAACGCTAGAGATTTCAGACCTATCAACTTGCTTGGTGGGGCGCATAAAATTTTGCTTGAAGTCCTTGCATCTTGTCTTAAATTTGTGTTGCCTTTGGTGGTGTCGGACTCTCATAACGCTTTTGTGAGGGACAAACAGATTTTAGACGCAGTTTTAGTGGCTAATGGCGCGGAGGATTCTAGATCAAGGAGTCAACGGCCCAGGCTTATTTGCAAATTGTTTATTGAGAAGGTGTATGATCATGTAAACTGGGACTTCTTGCTATACTATAGGGAGTGAATGGTGTTTGGGCAGAAATGGAGGAATTGGGTGAGATTCTACATTTCTTCTTTTAGACTTTTGGTCTTGGTGAGTGGCTCTCCAGGTGGTTTCTTTCAGCCATTGAGGAGTCTGAGACAAGGGAATTCTGTCTCCTTTGCTGTTTATTGTGGTCATGGAGATTTTGAGGAAGATGGTGTATAAGGTGGTTCTCGGTGGCTTTCTTGAAGGATAAAGGTTGGTCAATAGGATGGTTCCTTGTTTGTGGTGTCACACCTCTATCCTAATGTTACTATTATTTTCTGTGGAGTTGAAGCTCTTCAGCTGGGTTTACTCCATTGTGTTTTGCTCTGTTTCGAGGCAGTGTCAGGCTGTCAGGTTTGAAAATTATTCGGAGAGTGGTTTTGGAGGGTGAGGGGCTTTACATGGAAGCTCTGACTACTATCCTTGGTTTAAAGGTTGAATATCTTCCTTGTCCTTATTTGGGACCCCCTTGTTACATGGTCTTGGGTAGAACTCACCCAAAAGTTAGCTATTAAGTTGAGGGTGCCCTCATGCTTATATGCTTAATATTGCTTTAGTATAAAGGCGATGTGGGACTTCGCTTCACAGACCTTTGGGATCGGTTTTTAATGGCAGAGAGGTTTCAGAGATTGTTGGCAGGGTAGAAGAGGTAGAATCTATCCAAAAGTGCCATGTTGACTTTGATTTGGTGTACCTTCTCTAGTCTTTCCACATTTTATGTCCTTATTCAGTATTCCGGCCTTGGTTGTTAAGAGGCGGAGAAGTTGCAGCTGGACTTCCTATGGGAATGGGTCATGGAGGTGTTCAAGTACCATTTGGTGGACAGGGATAAGGTTTGCAGACCAATGAGACAAGGGGCTTGGGTGTTCAAAAGCTGACTATCTTCAACCAAGCTTTGCCTGTTATCTTCATTACTTGGGCAAATGGTTGTAGAGGATTGCTTGTAAAAGTGAGACATATTGGAGGGTGGTGAAGTGCAACTATAGTTGGGTTTGTGGAAGGGTATCAGGAGGAGGGGGTGGGAATCCTTTTCAAGTTGTTTTCAGTTTGTGGAATGGTCATTGCTGGCTTAGCCTCTGCAACCCACTCATAAATTGATTGGGGTTGGGTGACCATTTGGACTTAGCAGGTCTTCTTGAGATCCAAGAAGAAAGATCGAGTTCAGAGATAGAGAAAAAGCATAACTGGCTGTTTTACTAGAATGTTTAATCTAAAAGAGTACCCTTCATTCTAAGGAGTAGATTTGGCCCACTAGTCATTAAAAGGTGGTTACCAAGTATGGTATTGATAAATTGGGCGTTTCCAATTGCCTATTCGTTAGATAACAAAATTGATTTCTCCTTTTCTGGTAAACAGAGAGAGAGAGAGAGAGAGCTTCTTTTTATATTATTTTTATTTTCAGCTACAAATTCCTTTGAGAGAGAGAGAGAGAGAGCTTCCTTTTATATTATTTTTATTTTCAGGTACAAATTCCTTTGGATTGTTTATCAAATGTTTTTGTTCAGATATTTTGAGAAAATTGAGCATGGTGCGAATTACTATTACCGATTTGCATCTCTGTAGGCTGATGTTGCAAAGGAAGAAACACATACAAACACTTGTAAAGCTATTGAAACTACTAAAGCATTCAAGGTTGATGACAATCCAAGTTCTTTTGTGATTGCCGATCTCTATTTATCAAACTCACAAGAGGATACTGTAAGTTGATTGATGTTTTTGTTTGATTGTTTCTACCTTCCTTTGTGTCCTATGTTGCCATACTGTTCAAATATTTGAAGCAATTGAGCTTATTATTTGTCAAATGAACGCTCTTGCATTCTTTTGCCACAGGTTAATGCTGTGGAGGAAGACAAGCAGGCAGACTCAAGCAGAGAAATTATACCTTATCTACCAAAACCAGTCAAAAGCATGGATGAGATTGTGCCAAGAAAGCTTCTTGTGAGTAGAGATATAATGGGTTAAAAGTACAAATTTACGAAGTTATTAATTATGACAAGCGTGGTTAATCCTTCCATTTTTCAATATCAATTATTGTACAGTGTCGCCCGAGATATTTTAATCACCCTGAAAGCAGTAGGGTGATGGCTACACCTGTTACTCGTAAGATGCAAAAGAAGAAGAAACCCTGCTTTATTTGTGGGGGTCTCAATCACAATGCGACACATTGCAAACAGGTTTTATACTATTTTAATTTGCAAAATTATTCTATGTTATCAGAGTTTTGACTTGTGTTGTCGGGACTTGACTTATCATCTGCACTTTTTGACTAGAAGATTGTTTCTTTTTGGTTTTCTGTTTCTTTTATTTAAGTGTACAGAGTAGTTGGATATTTAGTTGTCATATAAAGAGCGTCCTAGTAAACACGCTATTTATACCAAATCAATTGATTCCTAGTTCGCTCAAGAACTTCATTGAATCTATTTAGCCATCCCATGCCACATGAATGAAACATACATCAACTGGCAGTGTGTGGTACAGTTTGACAGATGTAATCACTTCACATTGTCTCTCTTATAAAACTTCCCAAGTAAAACTGGATTGTTTGGTAATTTGTTGGCCAAAAGGTTGCTGCTGTGATATACAGCATACTTCACAGATATTTGGTGTCGAATGCAGTTTTATATATATATATATATTACAGGTAATTGATTGCTCTGTCTGCTCTGGAAGAGGTCACCTTGCCAATGATTGTCCGGAGAAATATGCAATAAAGGATGAGAGTTCCAAATTTTGTTTGAGATGTGGGGACTCTGGGCATGATTTGTTTTCATGTAGCAGCGATTATTCCTATGATGATCTCAAGGTACTTAATTCAATATTGTTTTTCTTCCATGATCTCAGAAGTTCATAAAAATTGGTAGGAAAGTGATGGCTGTTTCCATTTGGACAGGAAATACGATGTTTTGTTTGCAAAGCTTTTGGCCATCTTTGTTGCGTTGACTACGTGGTTAAGGACCAAGGCAAGTTTCTGTTATGAGTATTGGTAGTCTTATCGTTTAGGTTTTGTTAGGAGTATTATTATTAGCACTCCATCAATTATTTTGAACCTTTACTTACAAATTTTAAAACTCTTAGACTTTCTTTTCTCCTCCCAAATAATATCAAAATTATCCTTATGAAAACATTCCACCCATTCAATTGAATACACCCCCCACACCCCCACACCCCAAAAAACCTCTCTCCCAAAAACTGTAACAAAACTCACGAAGGTGATTACTACTTAATCTCTATATATTTGTTCATGACCTTACAGTGAGCAAGAAATTGGGTTGGGATTTTTGGGCTTGAGAAAGAAGAAGAGTCAGTGTGATTACAATTGCCTTGACAAGACTAGCTTAGGTTGTGATCTTTGCCGCCTCATCCTTTTCTTCGGTTTGACCATTGTCAGAGTTGCTTATCTGTTCCCGAATGAACAAGAAATGTTCGGTTACCTGTTCCCAAACAAATAAACAATATTCGGGCCTGTGTTCCCGAATTTTGATTATATGTTTGGGAGTTCAATTCCGAAAAAATGACAAACAATTTTTATTATTTTTGTAATTTTTTTTTTCTAGAAACTTACCCTTACAAGGCCAATCTCTACTGAGTTAAGAACACCATCAAAGTTATGAACCTCTTCTAAACTTTTATTGTTGTATTCCTCTCGTTTCATGGAGTTGTGGTTGCTGGGAAAACTTCCACTCATTGTCATTGCCCGAGAAGTGTAAGTAATCAAATGGTTACCACGGTTACCGTCAGAATATTGCTATCAAAGGATTTTCAAAGTTTTGAGGGTGGGTAGATTTTGAAAGTGGCATTTGAAAAAGATGGATGGGTGTTGATGGTGGTGGGTGCTTTCATAAATTCTAGTTCATGTAGTTGATGTGTAGGCTTAATTGTGAAATAGGATGTTTCAAAATTATTGATATCCTTTTTAGTAATTTTATTTGAGGTTATTATTGTAATAAAAAAAAGCTAAAAAATAAAGGGTCTAAAATAATTGATGTTGTGCTAATAGTAGTACTTTTTGTTAGTCATTTGTTCTTTTGTTATATGATGGTGTGTTACAACACAATTACTTTTAACAGAGTGACGTCACTGTGCTTGTGGAGTTCCTGTACATGAAGGAATGCACAAAAAACCTAAATGACAATATGTTTGAATTCAAAAAACGTACATGAAGGAATGCTTTTAGTTACGACTGACTGGCTGTTAGGAGCCAAGCCATTATTATTGAAAAAATAAAAATACTTGATAAATCATTTATTTCATGTCAATATGTTTGAATTCAAATAGGTTTAGTTAGATTTAAATGCTGATAGCTATTGCCTAGCTATTGCCTTCCGAGTGTATTTTCATCCTTTGCTGATCGTTTGCAGGTTGCAGAATGGGTGACTCCGAAATTTCCCGACCTTAAGACGGTTCAATAAAGATCATTAAAAAATAAATAATAATAAAAAAAAAGGTGATCCAGTACAAGGAAAGGGTGAGTAAAACTGGGTACCAAGGAAGTTTTTGGCTGATTTTCTGGTCCTATATATCCTCAAGGAAGTTTCAACCATCAAAGTGGAACTCCGAGTTGACAAATTTTTAGCAGTCAAATGGTGTCGACACGAAGGTTTGGCGGCCCTTGCATGGGAGAATAAATTAATAAGGGTCTTTCACTTCCGAACTCTATTGAAAAAGAGAATGTTCTCTTCAGTGAGTTCAACCTGTTGTAACCTTGTAAATATGCACTCTTTTGCAAGTTAATTTGACATTATCTCAGATGTTGAATTGGTTGGTAGTTATATATATATATATATATATATTTTTTTTTTTTGTCTATTTAGGCCTGTGATGTTCTAGGTTAGTTTTAGTGGCTCGTTATAGGTTCTTTCAATGTACTCTAGTTTGTATCTCTTTCTTTGCATCTTTATGTATCTTGTATTTTTTGTTTTCTTCTTCCTAATGAATGAATGTACTCTAGGAGATCATTTTTCTTTTAATTGGTCTTTTGAATCTTCAATCTAGTATTATTTATCTTTTGTTGCTGGCAGGGAAGGGAGATCAAATGTTTGAGCAATAAGAACTGTTTGAAGGAAGACTGATTTTTGATTACTTAGAAGAAAAAGGTGTTACAAAATGAATTACAAATCATTGGGTGATTTCTCTACTCGTCCCTCTTCTATATAGAAATCTCTAATTTGTTATAGATTGTTATTACCACCTAACTACTACTAACAATCCACTATTACAATTCTAACAAATCATAAAAAAATGACAAATCTATTTAACTAACTTCAGCTTAGCCAAGGATATACAATGACTCAGCTCGACTCAATAACAACTCGGCTCAACAATGACTCGGCTCATCTTCAAACCTATTTCTTCGGCTCTGCCTAGGAGTGTGATATGAGTGATGTGAGCCACCAGAGAACCTACATACCGAACCTTTCTTTGACTAGAGAGGTGAGAGTTGAATTGGAAATTTTCTCACTGGTAAAGAAATGCTCTTCAAACCATTACAAAGTTTAGAAACTTGACAAATTCTCATTTTAAAACTAAAATTAAAATTTAAAGTTTAAAAAGAAAAGAAAAGAAAAGAGAGAATTGAAAAAAGAGTATATTGTAGAGAGACACTACCCAAGAATTACAAGGTTTAGAAACATAACAAATTCTCATTTTCATTAATGTAATAAGCACAAACAAACTCACTCATACCGTCTCAAATTCTGCTAATGGAAAGTTGGAATTTTTTTTTAAACAAATAATATTACAAAAAAAGTTAGTAATGAAATATTTCAGACTTAGGGACCCCAAGGCAACTCTACTGGTCCGGCTCCCACCCTCCTAATCTCATCCCAGGGTCATAGTTTGTGAACAGACGAAACTCATTGCCAAGTTTGCTAGAGTGCTCAGGCCGAAAACCACATGGATGCAAACCGAGGAGCTCTGCTGCTCTATCTTTTTGCACTTCCCCTAAGCATGAAAATGATAAAATCTATTACCCATGTTGTATTGTATAAAAGGTTATTAACAAGAATAGTTCAATGCAATAGTACAATGATATATCAAAACAGCATTTGTTTTTATTATATAGTTTCAACCTATTACATCTCATTGTCAATATCACTAGATAATGTATTAGGTTTGCTGATGGCTAAAACCACATGATAAAAGCAAGTGCTTACAGGAAAAGACAGAAAAAGAACAGAAAAAAAAAAAAAAAGCATACCTGTGAGTAAAAGCAAGTAAACGTTTCCTGGTTGCACAAGAAAAGAAATTGTTTGAGTAACCTTCTCCAAGCATTCTTTGCTCTGCCACCAAAAAATGTCAATTCCATAAGATCATGTTAAGAAAACAATATACCCTTTCAAGATGTGCATGATTAGCCAAGACAAATCAGCAAAAGCTTCCTATTTATAAGATGGTATTATACACAACTTTTCCTCGAGTGAATCAGGTGACCCCTTAAAGCCAAAACATAAGTGTGGAAAAAAACATCAAGTTTTAAGTCAAGTGGCAGACTACATACAAATATAGACATGAAAACATAGCGAGAGAGAATTACAGGTAAATAATCAAGTTTTTACTATTAAACAATTTGATATACATGGTGCTGAGAACCACAGGTTCATGCATCAAATAAATTTCCTATCCCAATTAAAGAGGGGCATGGAAGATAAAAAGAAACGTCGAGCTTAGAGAAGATCGATATATTTATAGGTATTAATAATTAAAAGATTATTGGCAAAGGGTTGACTATGAAGTCTCTCCATCTCTCTACAAACGCATGTACACAAAGTGTTAACACTATAATAAAGATATATTTTTGGGCTGCTATCAATTGATGAATGCTATAAACCATAAGAAGAACTAGGAATCTCATACGAGAGAGAGAGAGAGAGAGAGAGAGAGAGAGAGAGAGAGAGAGAGAGAGAGAGAGAGAGAGAGAGAGAGAGAGAGAGAGAGAGAGAGCATTAATTTGCTACTTGAATGCTTTTGCCTATGAATAATTATTAAAAGGGGCAGAAGGAAATAAAGAAACATTACTATAAGAGTGAATGAAGAGTTTCTTTCCCAACTTATTTCCGATGAAAGGAGTGGCCCTCAACATAAGCTTGACCAATGGGAAAAAAACCCACGAGAAGAGGCAAATTCGAGAAAAAATACCAGCAATACAAACTAAGCACTTACCAGGTAAGGAGGATCTGCAACAATGATCTGATATGCATTCTTCAAGGATGATGGAAGCTGTTCTGGTTGATTGTAATCATAGAATGTGAACTCACCTCCATATTGCTCAAAACGTTTGTCATACTCGAGAAGTTTGAGAGATACATTAGGATCAATTTTCTGAAATTCACATAAGAAGCAAAACCGTTAAGTTTCCAGTTATCACAAAGCAATATGTGGATGCAAATGCCATGGAAAATAAAAAACACAAGAGACTGGGTTAACAGTTGAGATGGGTCAATGACTCCATGTATCAGAAGGATCTCCATCCTATGTACGCACGCCTCATTGGTCACTTTGAAAAGTGTAAGTAAAATATGCCTTCTCTATGACAATAACATATACATCATTAGTAGATGTGTTTGACATTTTTAGGCTAGGAAGCTATATATCTTCTTACAAAAAATGGACAATACCTTAATCACATTTGTTTTGGTTCTATGGAAACTAGTTTGCCATTGGTTCTCCTACCCCTAATCCACATCAAACTAAGGACGCAAAAAATGTCACACATCCATACGTGAGCAACATGGGAAGTCAAAATTCTGACCTCCATGACATGAGCCTAAAAGTTGAAAGCAATAACTGTGGTGGAGCCTCCTTATAAAGGAAGCTCTAACCTGATTTTGAACTATATGGTCTATGCCACAATAATGTACATTTGCTTTCAAAGAGCAAACCTTATTTTGTCAACAGGCATATTCAAGATCATGGCCATAGCCATAGTCATATTGTTATACTCTTTCCCCCATAAAGAGACTAGAGAAAGAGTTAACACAAAATTGGAGATTTGAAGAAAAGAATTTGAATCTAAAGGATTCCGAATAAGCAAAACTAAGATAGAGTACATAGAATGTAAATTTAATAACAGTAACAATGAAAGCAGAGGAGAAGTGAGAATTAAGAACCAAGAACTGCCTAAGAGTGATCATTTTCGTTATTTAAGGTCGATTATCACAACGGCGAGGGAGATTGATATGGATGTGGCCCATAGGATTAAGGCCAAATGGCTTAAGTGGAGAAGTGCGTCGGAATATTGTGCGATAAACGAATACCCATTAGACTAAAAAGTAAGTTCTATAGAATGACTATTAGACTAGCGATGTTGTATGGAACGGAGTGTTGGGTAACCAAGAAATAACATGTAGATAATGTGAGTGTTGCTGAGATGAGAATGCTAAGGTGGATGTATGACAAAACTAGATAAGACAGAATTAGAAATGAGTGTATTCGGGAATGGATAGGAGTAGCACCGATAGAAGATAAGTTGAGAGAGAATCGATTAAGATGATTTGGTCATATTCAACGGAGACCAATAGAGACAGCAATGAAGAGATGCAATACAGTGACGGTAGATGGAATGGAAGTGTTAGGGGACCGGGTAGGCCTAAATTAACGTTGGTTAGCGTTGTAAATAGAGATATGAATCTACTTAATTTGACTAACAAAATGACTTTTGATAGAGCCGCGTGGAAAAGAATGTAAGTGATCCAATTTGATGGGATTTAAGGCTTGGTTTGCACTCCCCATTTCAAAATTAGACTAATCCCATTTCTCCAAATACAAAAGATTTGATACCCAACCGACCTCACCCAAAAAGCAATTTATTTGTATTGCCACCAAAATCAACTTAATTAGATTAACCAACCTTGGCACATCAAAGCTGAAAACAATAACAGTATTTCATTTGGAAATTATTTTCTCTTCCATCAGGTGGTTCTTATCAAGGTTCTCAATCGGAAATGTTATTCCATAAGCCAATTTCCTTCACACCAAGCAATCACTCCACACAATCATAAATGCATTCCCAATCCTTGAATCAAATCTATATCAAATTTAAATTTGGGTAAAAATTACTCCAAATACCCTCCACTCCTTGACCCAAACATATACCAAATTGAGTTTTGCTCAAAGTTTTACCCAAATCAAGGGAGACTCAAATGCTTACCCAAAATTTCAAGGCTATTTAGTGGTTCTCATCACTCTGGCATGGGAAATGCTATACACACCATATGCACCCCACCACAAAATTTTAACTTTCCAACAAAATTTCATAACATCAACCACAAAATGTGTAAAAAATGTGTAACCAAGTCACAATCTTTTGCAATATCAAGCACAAAATTTCAATATTTGTTACGCCAATTTGTGCTATGAAATTTTGTGGCAAAGTTACACATTAAGAATGTGGTAGGGAAGGGTGCATATGGTCATAGGATTTCCCCCTCTGGCATTAGTGAATCTTTTACTAAAATTTACCCTTAAATCATTGGAATCGTTCCTATCAAATAAAGGCTAGAGATGGCTCAAGACAATAATAGTAGAAATCTGATAATACATTGATAAAGAAAGTGATACATTAAACACAAATCGATAATGATAGATACAGAACAGAAATATGTATATATATATATATATATATAGAGAGAGAGAGAGAGAGAGAGAGAGAGAGAGAGAGAGAGAGACCTTGAGATAGGCGTAGAGAGTAGGGCAAGCGATACAAGCTACAGAAGGAGATTGGAGGGAGTCGCAGAGGGAGAGAACTTCTTTGGCAACGGTCTCGGCGGTGTGGCGATCGTACCAGAACTGGCTCAGCCTCCAGTCCTCCGCCAACAACGCCACCTCCTCCTCCTCCTCTCCATTACGATTTTGATCGGAGAGGAAGTCTTTGAGCGCTTCCAGAGCTTCAGCGCTCAGCATCGGTGGACCATCCTCGTCTTCGGGAACTGAGTGTGTATGTGTTCGCTCCTCTCTCACTTCCTCCATTTTCTTCACTTCAATAGGCCCTCATGTTTGGTAAACGCTTAAATAGTTTTTAATCAAAAACCTAAGGCCTCGTTTGGAAATATGCATTTTTTTAGTAATTTTTTAATTTTTTAGTTAAAATATGATGTAAAATAAATTAACATGTTTGAGATAATTTTTTAATTTTTTACGAAAAAATATGTAAAAAATAAAGAGAAAATGAAAATTTTAACTTTTTGATATGAATTATTGATTTTTTAATTTTTTTAATAATTTTTTAATTTTTTAATTAAAAAGAATATTTGTGAAACGAGGCCGCAACTAGTAGAAGGTCACTTTTTTCACTACTTTTTAGGTCGCACCAAATAAATAATTTGATACGCGCACTCAAATTAAAATAAGGACAAGTTATCTACTCATTTTTTGAGATTTAGCTAAATTATAATTTTTTTAAAAAAATTTTAAAAATTACATATCCTCCTTCTAAGTTTATATTCATATAACAATTTAATTTTTACTGTTAAATAAATATTAAGAATGGTTAATTGATATTACTAAAATATAAATTGATAAATATTACTTTTGCTCAAAATCTCTTTGATAAATCAACAAAATTTACAAAAAAATTATGTTAGATGAAAAAAATATTAAGTTTTTGAAACCATATTTGATTTGTTATTTAGAAAAAAATTTCAGAATTTGTTAAAAAAATAAAAACTGATTTAATAAAAATAATTATGAAAAACTATATTTAATTTATAAAAATTATTTCTAACCACTCAAAGGATAAAATTATATAAAAATAAAAATAATTTTTTATTTGTTATTTTTTATTGCTTAACCAGATTAATTTCTAATTTTTTTAAAAAAATTTAAAAATAAATTCTAAAAAATCAAACCAAACATATTCTAAGTATTTTTTGACAAGCTATTTATTGTGTTTTTAACTTATTTGTTAATTTTATTGTATTTTCACTATCCGACACTTCAACATACAAGAGTTTTAGAGACTAATTTTTTTTATCTCCAAAAGTGAAAATTTTGTTACAAAAGATATTTAGGGACTAATTTCTATCATCGTGAGGATAGTGGCTAAAAAGTCGTCCTGAAAAGTCAAATAAGGCTTTTAGCGATAAAATTTCGAAAATGTCAATAATAAATAGACTTTTAAGGATAAAATAATATGGTCTCAAAATGATTTATTTTTTTAGTCAAAAAATTTGATACCAAAAAGATAATAATTAATCACTAATGTTCAATTTTCGTTACTACTAAAAATATAATAACATTTTTTTGCAACAAAAATATTTGGTCCCCTAAAAATAATTTTGTCTTTAAAACTTTAATTTTTTGTAGTGTGATACGTGTTTTCCATTTTAATTTTGCATTTCATAACTTATTTAAAAATGACAATTTAGCTAAACCTCAGGGGGAATCTATAATTCTCAGGAGAATTTGTAATTCAGTTAAACCTCAAGGGGGTGAAGGTAATTTGTCCTTATTTGTCAAGAGGACATTTTAGTCAATTTATAATATCTGTTAGGGTGATTTTACTTACACCATTACTCTACCTTTTTACACCCTCCATCTCATTACATTACTTAAAAAAAAAAAAAACTCTTATTACACCCTTCATTATATTACCAATACTAACCCTAAATTAACCCTTTCATCTGATTTACGCCACATAACTTTTGGAGGGAAAAGAAAGAAGTAGCATCAAGAAAGACTAGGGGTCCAACACAGAGAAGGCAAGTGGTTTGGACGATGGAAGGAGTTCAAACGACGTTATGGTCTGTGTTACCGATGTGGACGATTGAACTCATTCTTCTCATTCGTCAAAGGTAAGTGAAAAACTCTTCTTTCTCTTTCTGAAACTAGAAACATATCTAATTTCCTCCAATAAGGATTTATGCACGAGAGGGGAATCAGTCGACCTTGTTAAAAATACTCAGCTATTTCATGTGCACATGGCAACTTAAGCGTACGTCGCAAAATGCAGCCATATGCAGCAACATCTATTTCCTCACTATTCGATCTCTTTGACTCTACCAATATTTTGTCCAAACTACAAATTGAAATAAAACCACGTAACTTAGTGAACTCAGTAGGTGTGTAGTTGTGTTGGACTACAATCAAACTCTGCTGAAATAAGACTTTAATGTTGCATGCTGCAACTCTAACAAATTGTGTATTTTGGTCCAAGATGTCTCAAAACTGCCTTGACTTGATCCAAGTTGCCTCTTCAATTTAGCATGAGAACTCTCCACCCTACAAGTATGTATATTTTGATATTTAATATAAAATTCAAAAAATTATAGCAATTCATAAATGTAATGAGCATAATTTACCTGTTTGTAGTAATATTTCCCAAATGTATAGTACTGTTTGTCCAAGCTGCAACAATTTTTTCCTTGTATGGCTCTAACCAATTGGTAGTAACATACCCAATAGTTTCAGCATACGTACTAAATTCGGTTTTGAGATTGGAAAATTGTTCATTAAATTCTGTTTCTGTTCTAACCAATACCAAAGCATTCCAACTATGCATGAACTTATCCCATTTATCTTTCATCTCAAAAACCTTCTTGCACTTCATCAGCACATTCTTGCTAATATGCTATTTACATAAAAGATTAGCGGCCATAGGTAGAACTTTTGAGATGGCTTTTATCAAAGCCAACTCTCTATCTGTAATAATGACTTTTGAAAAAGCAGTATTCTCAATAACAGTACGCAATATGCCTAAAACCCATGTATAGTTGTCTTCCCGTTCATGACCAAGATAAGCAAAAGCAACTGAAAATGTTAAGTCCGTTGATGTTACCCCAATAATCTCTAAGAGAGGGAGTCGATATCTATTAGTCTTATATGTGCAATCCATAATCAACATATGTGGAAATGCACGTAACAACTCCAAACTAATCGGGTGTGCCTAGAACAAGCCAGTCACTATCTCTCTATCATCACATCGATGCCACTCAAAATAATTTTGAATCGACAATTGCCTCAATAGTTGTTGCATCTGTGATCTTTCCACCCTCTGTACTACTCGATGTCGATGACGTACGTTGTAGATTGTCTTCATTGTTGTCGCATTACAGGCATCCTTTCGTTTCAATGTAATCAATATCTCTTTTGGTCACACCATACTTTTTGACATGTCAACTAATAAGGATGTTTCCTCCTTAGATAATCTACCAGCAAATGAGTATCCTTCAAGATGTTCAGCAGACGGATGATTATGCACTCCGCATAAGACATGCAACATCCACTCATCATTTGTAGGTAATTTTTCCTTCCTTAATTGAAATGGACATCCATATTTTTTAGAACCTGTCAACCTCAATTGTTCCCCCTTGATCTTCCTATTGTCTCTGTAGTAATCATTTCTTTCACATGCAAGGGTAAGTCTTGATTTTCCTCCTTTACCTTCCACATCTGATGTCTTTGTAATAATGACAAATGCAGTCTTTTTCCCAACGTCAGAGCCCATTTAATTAATGCTTGGCAACTATTAAAAATCTAAACATAATAAATACATTTATATGTCAAATTATTAATAAAACTCAATGCAAATTAAAAATAAGAAAAAATCGTATTTATAAAAAAAACTTAACAAACCTTGTCTGTAATGAATTTATGACTGGAGTCCACTAATAATGCAGTACTTGCATTGTTGCAATGAGTATAAGTAAAATTCTTCCGTTCAAAAAAATATAAAATATAAAAAAATAAAATTGAAAATACATGGTAATGAGTAGCCGAACAAATTTAAAAAATACGGCCTTATATTAGTGTAAATGTATCTTTTATTCTGCAGTTAGATACCAAACTTATATTTTTTTATTCGACATTTTGATGCCAGATTATGTTATTTTGTTCGATTTCAAAGCACCGAACAAAAGTCGATGACCAGCCCAGAAAATCGAAACAAAAACCGACCAAACAAATAAAAAAACTCACAATTTTACTTTTTTAATGATTCTTCACCACCGTTTCTTCATCCATTGCTTTCTTTGATGATCAAAACACTTGATTCTCACTTTTTGAAAAGAGATGTGTAAGAGAAAAGAAAAGTTGAGAAAGGAAAAAGAGGAGTAGCGATTGAAGACCAAGGGGTGTAAGGAGATAATAAAATATATTTAATTTTAGTGTTTTGTCCTTAAAAGTAATTTCACACATGGATAAAATTAGAAGAAAAAAAATTTCATATGAAGGGTGTAAAGAGGTAAAGCAGTGGTATAAGTAGAATCACCCTATCCGTTAACACCGTTAATTGCGATGGGGCGGGATGTAATTTTTGAAATTCAGGATTTTGTAATTTTGTTAAATCTCAAGGGAGGTGTAGGTAATTTGTCCTAAAATAAATTATAATTATAATTAATTCATTTAAATTGCAACAAATTAGGCTATGGAGGTTGAATTTGGAGAATCAAAAGCTAATATTTAGAACTTGTATGATAATTGATTTTTAAAACTTTTTATTATTTTTTTATAAAATAACGTACAAAAAACTAAGTTGATTTTTTATATTCACTTTAGTAAATTCTTTTGTTTTAAATTTTAAATTTTTTTATACTTAAGTTTTACTCAGTTAGACGAATCAAATTTATTTTTTTAAAAGTTGAAATTTTGTTCAAAAAGACCCCCCCCCCCCCCAAAAAAAAAGGAGAGGCAAAAACAATTTTGGGATTTTTTTTTTGAATTTTTTTTACTTTTTCTACAAATGGTTTTTAATTAAATTATATGAAAATTTTAAGAACTAAATAGATAAAATTTATAATTTAGTGATGAAATAGAAAAAAATGACATTAGATTAGGAAATAAAAATGAAATTAACTCTTAAATTATTAATTTCAGGTAGAAAAATAATTTCCAAATATAATTTATATATATATAAAGTGCATCCAAAAGGACAGTGACATACTTGTAATTATAAAGTATACTAGTAAGTAATTTGATTAGAAATGAAAGGATCATAAACAGCCATGCCATTCTATATGGAATTTTTGTATGTGATACAAATAAAATTTCTATGAACAATGCAAAGAGATGAAGTTGATCCTAGGAATAACATTAAATTCTTCTTCTATATACCATCTTCAGCTCATTCAACTTTCCCTCATCAAGCTCAACAATGTAACCATAAATGTGGTAAATTCAAGTGTGAGATTTTACCAACCGCAAGTGAATCCCCTTCAAAACTGGTGAAGTGACCGATAATTTCCTAGACTCAAACCTAAGCGCAATCAGCGGGGTTGAGGGATTAGGATACATTCAAAGTTTATAACTTCTTCAGTAGGTTGTAATCTTGTTATGCTTGATTCACCAGGGGCCAATTAGACAATTTCTGGACGGAAACACTCACCACCCCAAAAAAATCTCAATGCCTATGAATCACAAGAACGATACAGACATCAACGCATTCGACTTGGGTCAAATGACTCAAACCTACTTTTACTGTTGAAAATTGATAAGAACACTCGAGAGGGTATTGTACCTAGAAAACTTGTGAATATAGCTAAACCTCAAACACCCACACACACAGACATGCAAAAATATATACAAAAATGTTTAAGAGAACAAAAAGTGCTTTGCATGTCTGATGAACAAAACTCCATTACTAACAGTATGACTTGTCCCAACAACACATTGAAGTTCGGAAGATTTAGCAATTTCCAAGTATTTTTTTGCAACAATTCTATTTCAGCTCTGTAATCCCATATATTTCTCCATCTGCAACCCAAGCATCCATTTGCTTCTCCTCCGAAATTTTTGTTGTTTCTCCAGCCCCAGCCAAAGCATCCTCTTCCATTAAACTAAGAGCTTGCGAAAATGATTTTGCATTTTTCATATAATTTAACAATTTTTCATGAATATCAGCTGAGACAACACCCTTGGCCAGGAGTAACCTTAAAAATTCCACCACTTCCTCAACATCGCCCTTCTCTTTCAAGTACTCCAGACAAGCAGCTAAAGTGGGCTTGCTTACCTTCAGTCGTGGCTCACAAGTTGAGACCGCTACCTTCATTGCTTCGACTGCCTTTGCAATTTGATTATCTTTAACATATCCTGTAGCCAAGAAGTACCATGTAAGTGGGAGCGGATTGCCCCCTCTCATTTTTGCCCTATTTATAAAAGCTTCAGCCTTCTCCACAAGACCCTTTCTGCAATATGCACCAATCAAAAAGTTTGGAACCCGGAAATCGTAACTCAATTCACTGGATTCCCACTCCTCAAAGATCTTCTCAGCACCTGCTATGTCATCGAACTTCAATAGTGAGGTTATCATGCTTATATAGCTCTTGTTGTATATCTTTTCTGTCTTCTTGTGGAGTTCCCAAAGTCGTAACACGTTGTCTTTCTTCCCTATTGCTGCATATTGTGTCACAAGGTAATCAAAAGCCATACTCCTCCGCCTTTTGGTAGTTAAGATGAGACTCTCAGATTTTGTCAGCATTGCCAAAGCCTTCTCTGTAAGCCCAGCTTTCAAAAACCCATTTGCCACAATTGAATAAGCATTCCAATCCAAGACAACCTTTGGATCAGATTCCATCCTCTGCAATATCCTGTCCATTCCTTCAACGTTAGAGGTGTCTGTGTATGTAGTCAGCAGAATGCTGAAGGTAAACTTATCGTATTGGATATCCTTTTCTTCCATTTCGTGTATCAGAGCATCTAATTTATCATGGTTTTCCGTCTGACGATAGAGATTTAGCATAATATTGTAGGTCAATGTCGCCCTAGACAATCCCAACTCCTTCATCTTCTGCATGATGGCCTCCGCTTTTTCCACAGATTTCTCTCGGGCATAGCAGTTGAGGAGGGCACCATAAGCCCCTATGATTTTCAATTTTTTTGGAATATTATTGAAATAATTTTCTGCTTGTTCTGTTCCATGAACTTTTGAGATCAAGTCCAGCCGGACAGCAATGTCACCAAACGAGAGTTCAAAACACCTTTTGTCACTCATCCATTGAGATACCTGAAAGTGAAAGGAAATAAAGATTCAGCTATTGGAATTCTGAGTATATGAAAATATTAAATTTCAGCGAATAAAGATCATTAAAATTGATGGACACAGACGAAAGACCATCCTAAGTTATATTTTTACTTCTCAAATAACATAAATCGGAGCATTATCATAGTTGCTACCAACAGAGAAGGATTTAATACTAGGAGGTTACACCCAAAATACCCCATACATCAGCCAAGGGTGTGACAAAACATGGAGCATGTGAGATGGCAAAGCAATATAAGGGAAACGCTCAGGGATATCTGATGCCTTGGCACCAAGTTTGAGATATAGTTGAGACCGGTTAGGAATTTAGTTTCTACAACTTCAAATATACGAAGAAGTTGTTGCACCCAAACATAGGATCAATAATGAAACTAAAAAAGAAAAAAAAATAAAAAAACAAACGCAAAATGAAGAAACAAGATTTAGATCATTACATGATAAGGATACCAAATCCACAACCAACAAAATTTAGTTTACAAGCATTCAGTTGCCTAGCTCTCATCAAGAAAACCCTAAGATTTGCAATCATATAAAAAAAACTGCTCCAAGGGATACTTTATACCCATTGACTTACTTGAGTATTTTTATGATTATAGCACTTATGAGAAAACTTTTTTTTTTTTTTTTTTTTCGGTCGCAATTTTACATTATAACTTATTTGATTAAAATAATAAAATTTTCTTAAGCTACAATTTTTTTTTTTTAATACTCAACTTGAGTACGACAAAAAAGCCAATCTCTTTTGTTTTAATAACTTTTGAGGACAATGATATTTGCACAAGGAAAAAGCTTATGGCAACTTATTTTAACCAAATAGGTTCCACTTTTTGACAGATTATCAAAATTATTCCAAACATATCTACAACTTATTTTAATTTTTGAAAGATGTTAAAGAGCATTCCTGGGGCATTGTTTGGGATTGTTGTAAAAAGTGCATTGAAAATGAATGAAAAGTTAAAAAGTACATACAATTTAATAAAAAAATCTATTGAATTCATTAAAAAGGGTCTCGTGTTTCTCTTTTTTTTTGTCTTGATTTTGTGTTCCATGGGAGCTTGTTAGCAAAACCCTTAATTTTTGTTAAGCTAATAAGTGCTACCAAATGGGCTGTTGTGTTTCCTTTATGTTGTGTTTGGTTGGGGGATTTGGGGAGGGATTTGGAAAGGAAAAGGGAAAAGGGGTGTGAAACTAAGTGAAATATAGGTGTATTTTATTCACATTTCACCTAACTTTTTCCATTCCTTTTCCAAATGCCTCCTCAAATCCTCTAACCAAACACAGCGTAATAAAACAATTTTATCTGTAATCAAACATGTCTTTTCTCCATTTTTCTTTCCCATTTGGGTGGTAAAGGGCAAACAGACCTCAGTTCAAGGGGTTTACTGTAATTTCCTGTTCGACAATGCTAGGTAGCTCAAATTTTTGCGGCTCAAATGGCTCAAATTTGTCAAAACGATGTCGTTTTGACAGATTTTGAGTGTAAAACGACGTCGTTTTGACAGATTTGAACCATTTGAGCCACAAAAATTTGAGCTACCAAACATTTTCCTTTCCCGTTTTCCAAAAAAAAAAAAAAGTGGGAAAATTAAAAAAAAAACAAAAAACCTATTTATCAATTTAAACCTTAGTCTTTTTGATTTGTGAAAAATATATATATTTTAATTATTAACCTCAACAATAAATTTTTCTTTTTTTAGACATTTTACAATAATGACTAGAATATCATTTTTTTTAAATCAGTTTTACATAACAAATATAGATAAATAATTTAGATTTTAAAATTTAAAGTGATAAAATTAAAAATTCAGACACAAACCTTGATTTATTGATTTATTTATTATTTTCCCACCAAAAAAACTAAAATTAGCGAATAAAATATAAAAAAAATTAAAGAAGTGAAAATGAAACATAAACAGAAGAGAATGAAGAAGAGGGTGAGATAGACCTCAAGAGCGTGCCTGAATCGACTGTAACGTCTCAACTCCTTGACGATGTGTTGAAGCTGTTCTTTACTCACATTTCTTCCTTCTTCGATCCACCGATCCAGCACCGGAACGATCGACACCGTTGGTTGTCCCAGAGGCGAAATCCGACGGTACAAAGAGTCCCTTGGTTTTGCAGGCGCAGATACGGTTGATGTGGTCGAGTACACCAGAGCTTTTCCTAAACCAAAGCCACAGCAACATCTATTCAGATTCAGTGCACGATTCGACCTAAAAACCTTCATCCGAAGCTAAAAACCGAGCACTCAACAGAGATTTTAGAGAGAGAAAATACAGAAAACAGAGAGAGGGAGAGAGAGGGTTTAAGCGAAGTACGAAGTTTTGGGGAGATTTTTTTTTTTTTTTTGGGGGAGGTAAATTGCAATTTTCCCGTCACTTTTTTATTTTAGCTTTTAAAGTTTTTTTTTTTTAAATTTAATTTTGGTCTTTTATATTTTAAATTTTTCTTAATTTGCTCTTATACATAATTTCGATTCAAAATTAAACAAAAAATATCATAATAACTAAGGCAAATTACCTACACCTCCCACGAGGTTTAACAAAATTACAAATTTTCTCTTGAGATTTCAAAAATTACATCTCACTCCATCATAATTAATGTCATTAACAGATATCATAAATTGACTAAAATATCCTTTTGACAAATAAGGACAAATTACCTATATCCCCAGTTAAATTACAGATTCTCCTGAGATTTAGCTAAATTACAAGTTTTTCCCTGAAGTTTAGCTAAATTATCGTTTTTAAACAAGTTATGAAATGTAAAATTTAAATGGAAAAACACTTATCACACTTCAAAAAATTAAAGTTTTAGAGGCCAAAATTTAGGGCCAAAATTATTTTTGGGGGACCAAATATTTTTGTTACAAAAAGTGTAATTATTATATTTTTAGTAACGAAAATTGAATATTAGCGATTAATTAAAATTAATTTGTTTAAGAAATAAAAAATAAAAAATAAATATTGTTTTTATATAATTTTATCTTTTGAACAGTTAGAAATAATTTTTACAAGTTAAATATATTTTTTCATATTTATTTTTATTAAATTAGCTTTTATTTTTTTTTTAAATTATGATTTTTTTTTTCTAAACAACAAATCAAACATGATTCCAACAACTTAATTTTTTTTTTCCATCTAACGTAATTCTTTTGTAAATTTTATTGATTTATCAAAGGAATTTCAGCATGGGCAATATCGTCCATCAATTTATATTTTGGTGATGTCAGCTAACCATTCTTAATATTTAGTTAACGGTAGGGGTTAAATTGTTATGCGAATACTAACCTTGGGAGCCGGGATGTAATTTCTGAAATCTTAAAGGGGAATCTATAATTTAGCTAAACTTCAAGTGAGGTGTAGGTAATTTGCCTTAATAACTATTACATAACATAAAAAATATATTATTATATTAAGATTTAAGTTTATATTTGATATATGAATTATCTAATTTTTAACAAAAATTAGCTTTAACAGTAAATTTTTTTTTAAAAAAAAAAACCTTGAAAATGAAGGGTTAAAGTGAGAAAAAACAAACTTTAAAAATCAAATTGGAAAAATGATCAAACATAAAACAGGCAGGGTCTAATTTGATGGAAATTTTACTTACACTAATACTTTACCTACTTACATCATTTTTATTTATTTATTTATTTATAATTCTTTTAGTACCCTCATCCCTAACCGTTCTTCTTATCCTTACATCTAAAGCCTAAAAAACCTTAACCCTAACCCTAATTCTCTTTTATTATCACCTCTAACCACCATCTTCATCGTCGTAGCCACTACTCACTGCCGGAGCTGCCTTATAGCCTAATTACCACCCCTTTCTTCTTCAGACACCACCATTGCCACTGCCCCAGTGACCCATTTGTTTCTTCTGCCACCTGCACGCCAAATTCCACTTTCGTTCTATTCTCTCTCATCTTCCGTCGTGTCTCACCATTGCTCTATCGCAACCTAGTCACGCTTTGCACTCCTTTCTCCCGTCAAGCTTCTCAATCCTAGCCTCACCACAAACTAGACCCACCTGAACTACCACTGAGAAAATCGAGCAATAGAGAAAGAAAAAAACCCTAGGTTGTGGCAGTGAGGGATTGTGAAAGTGGCTGTAGCGATGGTGATTGTCATAGTATAGTAGGGCGGCGGAGAGATAGTGGCTGCAATGGTGAAGGGCTACATGATGACCGAAAGAAGAAGAAGAAGAAGAAGAAGAAGAAAAAGATGGCTATAGTGATCAGATGAAGAAGAAGTACAAAAGATGAAGAAAAGAAAGTGGGAGGGGGGAAGAAAACGGCTGAGGTGGTTGAAGGTGGAAGGAAATGTGGTCATTGGTGAATGTGGTGATTGTGATGGTGGTGATGGTCGCGACGGTAAGGCGACGAAGGGGGTGGTGGCTGCAATGGTAAGATGGTGGTCAGAGGTAATGGTGGTAGATATTAGGGTTTTTAGGTTTTGGGTGTAATAAAGGAATATGTTAGAAATAGGAGTAATAAAAGAGTTATAGAAATTTTAAAATAAAAAATAAATAAATTTTAAGAATGTGAGGAGTTAAAATAGTAATGTAAGTAGAATTTCTCCTAATTTATCATTTTTTTGGGTTAAATTACATAATAACCCTTTAAAATATGAGCCATTTATGTTTAATTCGACCATATAATATGACACATTTATTAAATTATTATTATTATTTTTGTAAATTAACGGCCGTGCAAACTTGAGGAGTTGCTTTGTGAGATTTGAAGATGCGACTTCTTAGATAAAACTCTCTTAGTTGCTTTCTTCTCTCGTTAAGTCAAACCCTTGGCATTTGTATTTTAACATTATAATAAGGTGACTAATTGTTAAGTTTTAGAATTTATAGAGGCAAAATATAAATGAATCATAATTTAAAGAGATTTATTATAATATATTTTAGTTTTTGAGATTAGAACTCCTGGGCCGGATTTATTGGGCTGCTGCTGATGGCCTTCGATTTTGGCCCAAGATCCGTTTTTAGTCTGTTTATTTAAGTATTTTGTTTGGGCCTTCAAAATTTGGGCATGAATCCGGATAAAAAAAAAAAAAAAACACAATTATATGGTTTTCATTGCTAGTCTTACCAATAAGGCTCGATTAATAGCATTTTAGTTTCTTGGGTGTTTCTCTTATTCAGGGTCCGCCCTGGACTAAGGCGAGTAAGGCCTGTGCCTAGGGTCCCCAAAATTTGGTCAAAAATAGGATCTCAAATTTTGAAGATCCATTATACTATCAAGTTTTAAATAAAGTCCAATTATTGTTAGAAGTCCTCAAAAACAAAACAACCCACTAAAATAGAAATCCTCCAAAATAAAACAGCTCAAATAAAAACATGTTGCAGCCCTATATTAAAAACAAATAAAAAAATTAGTCCAATTGAAAAAACAAACAAAGGGCCCAAATTTACTCAAGCAAACTTGAGTGGCCACTAGCAAATTTTTTTTTTTTTTTTGGGCATATGTACAAGGGAAGGGGCCCAAACTTAGAAGCTCGCCTAGGGTCCTGAATTCTCAAGGCCGGCCCCGCTCTTATTATTATTATTATTTTTTTGTAATTAGAAACAAAAACAAATTTGTACGTTTTCATTTCATTGTTACTCACACCTCATCCATTGTCAATCACCATTTCTAGCATCCTCACCGTCTTTGGTTCTTTTTTGATGTGACCACTAACTATAGCGATTATCTCCGACCAACCCTATAGTTAGTTACCCCATTGCCAACCATCAGCTCCACTGTGGTAAATATAACCAAGTGCAACAGTCGGATGGAAGAAAAAATTAGGCAAAATAAACATTGTCAAAAAATTAATGAAGCAACTTAAGAAAAACTACTACTTAATAATAGTCCATATAGTAGCTCCACCAAAAAATTACATATGTTTTTCTATTTACATAATTTTATATTTAATATTAATCTTATTTGATAGATACTAATAAGTTTAAAAAATATAAATTATATTAAAAATAATTATTTATAATACAAATTAAAATATTTTACACATTTTAAACTCTAAAAGACAAAGTCTATATCACATAGGCATGACTTGTGCATATGCATTTGAGGGTAGGCAGAAATTATCTTATGGATCAATTTATATTCATATAATCTACCATTCTAAGTATATACAATTAATTTCTCTTACATTTTTTTCTATATTTTAGACAAATTAATTATGTGTGTCATTAGTATAAGATTAACACACAACTAATTGATAAATCAAACAAAATCTTTTAAGATGGAGATGTTATCCACAAATAAATTCATAATTTGAAAGTTGCTGCCAAATGAGTCTAAAATAAATAACTACTACCTTAGAATAATCAAAAGTCATATTCTCTTTTGAATTTGATAACATAGACAGTCCCAGACGCTAAGACATTTGGAATAGTTCCAAGGGATTTGCTAAGAATTTTTTGGCATGCTTGCTTATTCACAACAAATTTCTTTTAGAAGACTAAATAAATCATGATGGGACGGCTCACCAGCAGTGCAAGCATGAGGTAGAATGTTGATGGGTCAAGATAATTCTAATTAAGACTTTATATGTGTTTAGATGAAAATTTTCTTTTAATGATAAATTTTTTTTAACATTTGATATGATAGAAATGGAAAGTCAATGAAGATTGATTAAGAAAAATAAACATATTTACATAGAATATGTTTTTACTTTTAAAAGATATCGAACTAAAATTGCTATCACAATACCATTGCCACTATCATCGTTGTTGCCACTGCTACCGCTACCGCTACCACCACACCACACCGCACCAAAACACTATATAAAAAAAAATTCTATTAAAACAAACGGAGCGTAAAAGGGTTACTTAAACACCAACTTATTAATTGATATTTTGTTTAGCTTATTAACTGGTTGTTTTTCGGTTTATTTTTGTCTGTATTGGATTTTTTAAAAATTATGTCAAAATCTTTTTGGATCTATCTAGATTAGACAATCCTGAAAATTATTAAAAAAATAAAATAATTGGAAAAAGCGTACTAAAGATGAAAAGAAACTAAATAAAAAAGAAAAAACTATAACCTATTTGTGTATTTTCTAATTTAGAAAAATCTAAAAAATAATATATTTTGAGTCAAAATTGGAAAAAAGTAGGTAAAAAAAAAAACAAAAAGCAATTAAAAAGGTGGGTAGGAGTGTGATTAAGCATAAGAAAGAATGGTACATTTGTATGTGAAGTTATAATCAAATGAAGAAGACCTCTTACCAGCAATGCCTATAGGTATAGGGTATATATGTCTTTCTTCATGTAATATCTTTATTTATTCAATTATTGTTTTGGTTTTGAAATCACAGTTTTTGTAATGTGTTATTCAATGCTTCAATTCAATCATAATCATAACTAATTAACTAGTCGAGGTGTTCAATAATTGTATCAGTTTTGAATTATTATTTTTTTTTGCACTGTTTTTTTTCCCCAATATGACCAATTGACTAATAAAATTGGGTTTTGTTAGGATTGAAAAGATAATAATTAGTAAAACAACTTAAATTAAAAAATTTAAGGATAAAATTACTTCTCAGGAACGAAATATTTTAATTGCTTTGCAATAAATTTTTTACTTTCAGAGATTAAAAAAGTTTGGTCCCGACTTATATGTTGTAGTGATTATTCACTTTAGTAATTTTGCATTAGGAATTTGAAAGCAAAAAAGTTTAGGCTCATTAATAAGTATAATGATTAGATTTACATGTCATTCTTTTTAATGGGAAAAAAATTATGTGCACAAAAAATATGTATTAGAAATATCCACAGAACAAAGATGAGGGTGTGGGTCTCATAAAGCTGTAGGCTTTGTTTCTTATTAGGGAAATTACACCCCAGTGGCATCTTTAATTTTTTTTTTTACATATTCATGAAAAACTTTATAATTTTAGTTATTAATATTTATAAATTTTTTTTCATTTATTTGTAATTTTTTTTTGCAAAAGTGCACTGATGTAATATTTTTTTCTTTCTTATCTATGTTTTGTATATGCTATTTATTTATGTTTTGTGCACGAAACATAGCTCTTTTCAATGAAAATTTTATTAATTAGGTTTGTTTGCACTTTTAATTGACTTGCAAAATCTATTCCTTCAAAGATCCTTTTAAGTTTTTGTAATTAGTTGTGACAATGTAATTAGCACACTAAAGTTTGATTGTTCGTGGGACATGTTACAATATGCACCCTTAAATCCAAAATGTTATAATTTTTTCATTATAAAAGTCTTAACATTTTTTTTTTCACTGAAAAATTTCATAATAAAATTTCGAAGTGTTATAACAAAATTCATAAAATGTCATAACATTATCATTCATAACTTTAGGGTGTACATCATAAATTTGCTATTTATAACGTTACTACAAATTATCATAACACAAATCACAAACAATTATAACATTCATCATAAAAAATAATAACTTTTTTACAATATACACCATTTAAAAATGTGCACATTGTAAATTTCTCCCTTGTTCATGCAAGCTATCAATTGAAGTTACTATATCTTATAAGTTTTCCATACTCTTTCTTCTAAGCAAACTTACATCAATTAATCCTATTACCCAAAAATAGAAAATGATAAGATGAAAATAGAAAATGATAAGATGAAATATGCATTTTTTTTTTTTTTGGGATTTAGGAAATATTTCACAAGAATAAGCTAAGTGACATCTTATATTATTTTCATAGTGCCTTTACCTACGTAACCTTGTTTAAATTCTTCAATATTTAACCAAAATTCTTCAACATTTTTTGTGCTACGTAACCCTTGTTTAAATTCTTCAATATTTTTTTTTTTTCTTTCTTATCTATGTTCTGTATATTCTATTCACAGCTCTTTTCAATGAAAATTTTATTAATTAGGTTTGCTTGCACTTTTAATTGACTTGCAAAATCTATTCCTTCAAAGATCCTTTTAAGTTTAGCACACTAAAGTTTGATTGTTCATACAAGCTATTAATCGAAGTTACTATATCTGATAAGTTTTCCCTACTTTTTCTTCTAAGCAAACTTTAAAAAAATTCTTCTAAGCAAACTTACTTCAATTGACATTGCGGTGTGGTCCAATGGTCTAGTAGTTACACCTTAGGGTGTAGTGAGTGTGAGGTCAAGGGCTCGAGTTGATGGAGTAACGGCGGTCTTTCAGTTGTAATCTAACTATACTAACATACTAACGATATCTCAGAAAGAAAAAAAAAAAAAATTTACATCAATTAATCCTATTACTCAACAATAGAAAATGATAAGATGAAATAAGCATAATATATATATATATATATATATATATATATATATATATATATATATATTTTAGGGATTTAGGAAATATTTCACAAGAATAAGCTAAGTGAAATCTTGTATCATTTTCATAGTGCCTTTTACCTATGTAACCCTTGTTTAAATTCTTCAATATTTAACCAAGAAAAAATCTAAGCATTTTTATAGAAGTTTTTAAAAATATAATCAAATTAGAGAAATATGTAAGCACCACTATGACCCCCAACCCTTCCCCTTATTTTATTTTATTTTATTTTATTTTTTTCTTCTTTTTCTTCTTGTTCTCTCTCTCTCTGTCTCTTGATCGTAAGGGTTGGGGCTGTAGGGTGGTGTAGAGGGACAGAGAGCAATTAAAAGAGGCTAGAGGAGGGACGACAATGGAAGGGATGAACTGTGGAAGGGCAGACAAGGGCGAGAAAAATTACTGAAGTTGAGGATGGCAGAGACGGGTGGCGAGTGGAGTTTGAATGGGTTATGTAATGTCCCACGTCTTGGAATTGTATAGTATTGTGTAATAGAGTAGTGTGTATTACTTTGGTGTTTTATTTACCATATCAAGTCGTTGAGATTTCTTTTCTACTCTTACTTAACCTCTCGTAACTTTTTCGGGTTGAAAATTTTGAGTTTTGGGCTTTTGAACTTGTCTTGGGTTGCAAATCAATTATGAGTTTCTGGGCAAAATTGCTTGTGCGGATTTGAAAACCGCCCAAGTGGATCTTTACAGAGTTTTTCAACGTTTTCTGAGTTTTCTGTGCAGAAAACCGCTCGAGCAAATTTTAGTGGATTTTTCTGGGTAACTCTCTGGAGCAAACCGCTTGTAAGGCAAAAATTTTTGCTCGTGCGGAATTGAAACTGCTCGTGCAGATTTCGGCGCATCTGTCTTGAATTTCGTGCTATTTTCCTCAAAATTGATGCCAAAAATGTGTTTATACAGATTTTTCACTCATCTTTTCTCTCCCTTCTCTCTACCAACACACCCAAATCCAACTTCTCTCTAAAATTTATACCAAATCGAAGAGGGCGACGAGGGCTACGTTTATAGCCGATTGGATCGAGTTTTTGTCAACCTTGAGATCTAGGGTTTTCTTCCTCTTCATCTCCCAAGCTTAAGGTAGGTATAATCGTTGAGTTATATATATATATATATATATATTTTACAATTTTATGCATGTTTTGAGTATTTCATCATGTTTGGATCATGATTTTGGGTTGTTGAACCCTAGATGATTGTATGAGTGGATTTTTTCTGATTCTTCCAAAACTTTTGAGAATATGAGTTATGTTTTAAGGTGTGGGTGTTGTTTTGGAAAAATCTTTTCAAAAATGGAACAAAAACCTTATTTTGATAGAAACCCTACAATTTGGAGATTTTGAAAAAAAGTTGAGATATTGTGAAATTGATGCTTGATAATTTGTTATGTACGTAAATGATGGAGGAAAATTCCATAGCCGTATTAAATGAAAAAATTTCTTGAGAAAATGAGAAATTGTTGATTTGGGAAGCTTGAGAAATAGCTTGTTGTTGTTGTTTTGGAAAGACCAAATGCTAAAAACGATGATTAATATATGAAAAATGCATGAAGGTTGATATTGTATTATTTTATCTCTTGTAAGTGTATTATGATGTTATAATGACAAGGGATGTGGGAATTTGATCACAATTGTGTGGTAAAATTGAAAATGGACTATATTAATGCTTTGTACATTTTGCATCGTTATTCCATTTTATCATGGTTGCAATTGATTTTGAATCTTGCATTGGAAAAGTATTTTTTTTAGAAAGAAAATTGTTTGTGAAACAAGATCATTTTGGATTTGTTTTAGGGTAAATATGTTGGTAAACATGCGAGTATATATTCAACATTCCTAGAATATGAATCTATAGCACGTGGCACAATAAACCAAGTGCAAATTAATGCCTACAAGGGCAACAAATTCCAAGGTTTAAGCTTGGTTACACAAAAGTGGTTTTCGAACTCATACATATAAAGCCACTGGCTTGTCAAAAAAATAATTACAACAAAAGAAAAGAGCCTTGTGCTCTCAAAATATATTCCACGCCTCCAACGCGGTGGGATCACCACATTTTTTCCTGTACAAAATCCCATAGGGGTGAGCACAAAGCCCAGTAAGAAAATCTTAACAAAAAATATATATTTTATACAATCTCCTGAGATGAATTCATATGCCATGCCATATTCAAAAACATATATCTCTATCTTTTGAAACTTTTGTGCACAATGCAATTTTGAGAATTTAACAATTCAATAATTTCAATGTAGTTCAAATGAGCGGTAAATACGACTTAGGTAATCCCTAGGTTGGTGTCTACAAGCAGGCATAACAAGCACTACCAATCCGTACTTTACCAGTTGCTAACCGGAAGACATATGGTACCTCCTCCGCGTGTGTTTTCGGTCTTTCACCATAGACACTCAAACCAACTTAACCAATACTAACTATACCTTTGTAAATCGTTTGATGTTTAATGAATACGCATGTTAAAGATTGAAGATGTTGTTTATGTTGAGGCATCATATTCCTTATATATATACTAAGCATTTAAGGGTTGATTTGGAAACAACATAATGTAAATGGGAAGTTGATGGATCTATTTGTGTTAATATTTGGGGGAAGAGGAAGGCATTGGAAGCAATTGAGGGTAATCATGTTGCATCATATAGTATGTTGCCGAAGTATGCAAATGAAATAATGAAGACTAACCCAGGGGGTTTGGTGAAAATTGAAAGGGACAGAGTTGGTCCTAAATTAGACGTAGTTATGTTCAAGAGGATATTCATCTCACTTGTAGCAATTCAGAAAGGGAAGATGGTTGTAGACCTTTTATAGGTGTCGATAGGTGTCATTTGAAGGGTCCTTATAATGGAGTCTTGCTAGCTATCGTGGCCTTGGATAGGGATAATGGTCTATTTCTTTTAGCATATGCTGTGGTAGAGTGTGAATGCAAGGAAAGTTGGAGATTCTTCTTGTACCATTTGCACACCATTATTGATGATAGTCCTCAAAGCAAGCCATGGACTATAATGTCAGATGACCAAAAGGTAAATTTATTCACTTTGAAATGAATTAATTTAATTTGTAATTTGTCTAATGAATTTATGCATTCATAATATAACCTTTTGTTCACTTTTATTTTGTATTAAGGCATTGAACCTGCCTTGAAGGAAGTCATGTCTACAGCAACTCACAAGAGGTGTTGTAGACACCTGTTCAACAATTTTAAATCAAAATTTCTTGGTTTGAAGCTTAGGGGATCATTTTGGGCTACAGCTAGAGTATACACTCAGAAGGATTACAACATAGCTATGTGGCAAATTGAAGAGCTATCAAAACTAGCCTATAAATGGTTAAATGACTTGAAACCAAAAGTTTGGGCTAGATACACCTTTGATCCTAGATTGAAAAGTGACCATATCACCAGCAACATAGTTGAATCATTTAATAATTGGATTGGAAATGTAAGAGGGAAACCTGTCATTACAATATTGGAAAGTATAAGGACCAAATTAATGGGAAAGTTGCATAAAAGATTTGAGAAAGCTGCTACATGGGAAAATTTGGTGACCCTCACCATTAGGAAGAAATTAGATGAGGTTGTCTTCAAATCAAGGATGTGTAAGATCACATTTACTGGTGGAGATGAATATTAAGTGATGGAAGGTGTTACTGTACACATTGTAAACCTCCTAAGTAGGTCCTGTTGTTGTAGAGTTTGGGACATTACTGGAGTCCCTTGCAAGCATGTAGCTGCTTGTATATCTCATAGGCGAATGAACATTGAAACATTTTGTGATCAAGCTTATCAAAGGCATAAGTTTTTGGGAGCATATGAGGATATTATTCATCCCATACATGATGAGAGTATGTGGGATGAAGTTCCAGAAGAAGCTTTGAAGCCTCCAGTTCTTAAGAGACTACCTGGTACGTCTCCAAATAGTAGGAGAAGGGAAGCTGGTGAAGTTGCCCTGGAGCTAGTGATTCTAGAAGGTTATGCACTGTTAAATGTGCCATATGCAAAGAAATTGGGCACAACAAAAGGACTTGTCAAAGGGCTTAAGTGAAGAGAAAGGGTAAATCTAGCTCAATTAGTGGTTCAAGTGTTTCTACAATAGGGCAAACAAGTGGGGTTGAAATAAGCCAAGAAAGTGGAAGAGGTTCAAGCCTAGGAAAAGGAGTTTTTATTAAAGGAAGTGATCCTGGTTGCAGTTGCACAAGTAGTAGTGGAGGTGCAGGTAGTGGAATCCCAACTGGAAGAGATGCAAGTGGTAGAGGTTCTATTTCAACAGCGGTAGGGGGACAACGTGTAAGTATCACATACATTGTGAACTTGACTATTGAATGCATTGAAACATTACTTATTTAGTGTCATTATATTTTTATTTAATGTGATATTGTAGGATGGAGGGCAACCTAGAGTGCAACCCAGTAAATGGAGTGTGTCTTGAGCATGGTATTCGACTCAAGTATTACTTATTTAATAATTAATTGTAATCTTGTTACTCTGTTTGTTATTGCATTCTTGTTACAGAGCTAATTTTGTTTATTCTTGTTATTTGTATTAGATGGTTGGAAATTATGCAGAATGCCATTTGAGATGAAACAAGAAATGAATTAAGGTTTTACATTTTTAAACAACTTCTACACGAATAGGTTGTAGAAGTTGTTTAAAATAACAACATGATGTATTTCTCTAAATTGAGAAGATGTCCCCTTATGTGTTTTGTGAAGGGGAACAAGATTATGTATGCTCATTTATTTTTGGCTATATGGGCATTAATTGTTATTAGCACTTTGGGTTCACTTTGTGAAAATAGAATATGAAGATATTGAACTCATGCATCCTCTTTTTTTGCTTTCTTTTTTTTTTTTTTTTTTTTTAGTCCCTCTGCTTTTCTCAATGAGTTTGATTAAGATTCATTTGCCTTTTATAAGCAGCTTCCAACAACTACCCTTGTTCAACAGCTATATCTGTTACATGCAAATGAAATGTAGATGCAAATAAAATGGTGATGTGTTTTCTATGATCGGACATGTATCAAAGTTTTTTTAAGATATTGGTAATTATAAAAAAAGATGCACAGGTCTCACAGAGGGTAATTTAGTTAATTAAACTTTTTTGGTTGATGTCATCAAGATTCTTTTGATGGCTCTAATGGACAAATGACGGCAGGAGAGTTTCTGTGATGCAATTGTTAATCTCAAGAGTGGGAATGTAATTTTTCGAATGTGAAGGGAATATCTGTATTAAACATAAAGTTAAGGGGTGTCAGTGTAATTTATCCTAACTATATATACAAATATGTAAGATATTGATAGTTTTGTTAGAATAATTTCCATTAATTTCAGGAGTTGAATTTTGAGTTAATTAATTAAAAGAAATTACAGAGAACCTTCACTTTGAAAAGTATTAGCATGTTCTGATTACAACCTACTGGACAAAAGGGTCCACTAGCATTCTAATTTATTAATTGTTGTTATCTTCAACAACTTCTACACGACACCCAATTGAATTTAAGGTTTTACATTTTTTTTACTTGGTGATTTAACTCGAGGTATCAAGGGTTGAGATCTGGTCAAATTAATGGTGCCAAAGTTCACTAGCATGCTAAGTTCCACTGGAGTACCCAAGGGGTGGTTACAGGGGGCCACAGCCCCTGCAAAGATCGAAAGAGTTTCATTAGTTTGTAGTGTTTTGGGCTCTTGACTGGCAAATTGCAATAGGATGGCCCCTCCAAAAGGGAAAGAAAAAGGTCTCAAGTTTTATATATTTTCCCCATATTTTAATGATTTTTGAGCTTGATATGGTTATGGATCTCCTAAATATTAAAGTGTTATAAAACAAGTAGTCTTTAGTTATTTATAATTGTGTTTAGTGACGAGTCATTGTAATTGTTTCTAATAATGAATTGTGATCGTTTCATATATATATATATATAAATATATTTAAATCTATTAGCTAATATGGGAGATGTTTATGTTATGCACATTTTTATAGGGGTATCAACTGTCTTCTTCTACTCTAATTAACATCTACAACATCAATATGAAACAATATCTACAGGGTAAATTATATTGGTGGTCCATGTATTTTATTCATTATTATTTAAATTTTGTTTTAATTTGGTCCAATTAATATTATTGTTAGTGCTTTTGAGATTAACTAAGTTGTGTAAGTTTATAGTTTTGTCTTTAAAAATATGGCACGTGACACTTATGTGTGTATTTTTCTTAAAAAGATACGATGAGCAACAATCACAACCTCGCTTGGGAACATGCTATTTTAGTAATTTTTTGACTTTTTACGAAAAAATGTACAGAAAAATAGAGAGAGCGATAGACAACTTGTAGTGACTTTTTGACTAAACTATAAGGTTGCCAAATGAGGCCTCATAAATTTAAGGTCAAAATTGAGTCAATTAAAAATATAAAAACTAAAATGACATAAAGAATAAAGTACATGGACTATCGTCGTAATTTACCCATATCTACGTGATCATTTTTCTTATTTTTTGTTTTGTAAATCTTAATATTGATTGAGAATTTTTTAAAAATATATACTTTCAATATAATTTAGAAACGATGCTTTTGCTACGGAAATAATTAAAACTTTATTATCAATTCTGAGTTGGCCCTCTCTTTATTATAATTCCTGCGTTCACCATTGCTATTGAATTTTTAAATGCAATAGAAACTATCACATGTCTATCTATAAAGAGGTATTGAATAGGAGCAAAAGAATCCCTACCTCTTGGAGTGAAGATGAGACAATCCAAAATCACTGGCGACGAAACAATGATCCGCTCAGATTAAATGGAAGCCCTTGTTGAGCTTTACATTTTGGTATATGGAACTAGGGATAAAAGATGCTTAGAAATAGATGAAATCAAAGTTAAAAAGCTTAGAAACTCAAAAATGGCGGAAAGAGAGAGAAAATAGAGTAAAAAGTGAAGAGATTTGACCCAAAAAGTGACTTTTAAAGATTTAATTTTGGACAGACTGTTCGAGCAATTAAACTTGCGCTCGAGCGAATTATGTACACCGCACAAATTCGTAAACTGCACAAATTCGCAAATTTCAAATGGGCATAATTCTCTCGTCCGGACTCTATTTAGGGTCATTCTTATATCCAAATTGAAGTCCAAGTAAGATTTCCAATGGTTCTAAAAAGTTGACTTTTTTGACTTCTTTATTTTTTTTATGAGAAAAAAAAAGGGTTAAAAATTAAAAATTGACTTTTAATCCACTTCCTAAAATGAGCCAGATTGGATCAGCCTAGGCTAGTCCACATACCAAAATCCTACGCCCAATTCGGCCTAGACGGGTGAGTAGATGGATCAATGAGTAGGTCGTCGGTCTAGTGACAATTTATAAAAATTATGATAAAAAAAAAAAGTTATTAATTATAAATTTTAAAAATAATTTATAAAAATTATAACAAAAAATAATTAATTGTTAATTTTTAACGATATATACAAAAAATCATCGTAAAAATTATTTCTAGCAATGATTTTATTAGAACCTATTTCCAATAAAACTTGATGAAAATTAAATCCGATAATTAGAACCTATTAGTAATTTATCCTTATTTTTTTTGCACGAATAACCTAATCTACAGACGTTTTGAATTATCGAAATGCCCGAATAAAGTCCACCAAACCCGCATAATTAAAAAAAAAAAAAGGGGCATAATTCTCCATTTAGTTACACTGTATATTAATTTTCTTGGATAAATTATAAATACAACCCTTGACATTTGATTAAAATATGAATTGTCTTTTATAGTTCTGAAAATTACATTTTACCCTTAAAATTTCTAATTTCATAACAAATCGCCCATTTTATTAATAAATTATTAAGTCAATTAACAGTTTTTAATGATATTAAAAATATGTTTCAATTAATAATTTAAGTAATTTTATTATTGTATAGAAAAAAATTATGAATTTTATTTTTTTAATTAATTCTATTAAATAAAAAATTATAACAAGTGAGTATTTGTAATTTTTTAAATCACAGAGTCCGTCTGTATTTATTATTTATCCAATTTTCTTTTATAAAACTTGCACACGTGTTCATCTCCTGCAAGCAAGCTTGTTTTCGTCAAAATGTTTTTAACAAATGTCCACCACTCCACCTCTTGCATCATTGCATGACCTGAGCTGAGCTTATATGACTTGTATTAAGCTGACTACAGACCCTTATTTAGTTTCTTCTCCAAAACTGTAGACTCATTCATCTCTATCCTCTCTCTCTCTCTCTCTCTCTCTAGAGTTTGAAGCAGCAGCCATATCCATGGCTGCTTCAAGGCTGTCCCTCAATTTCCCATCTCGGCGTCCTCTCTCCGATTCATTCAGACACTTTCTCGTGATACCCACAATCCTAGCTTTCTTGACAACTATTTTCATCTTCCACTACATCTCATCAACCTCAACACTAGTGATTCATCTACACAACAACCATCATCGCCTTCACGTAAATCCACAAGAAGTTGTTACAAAGCCTCTGCGTCCTATACCCAACAAACCAATCATCCAAATTTCGCTTCCTAAACGAACTGGGAGTTCTGTTATTGAAATTCAAATCTCAAATCACTCGATCCAACTAGGAAATGGTAGTGAAGGAACAACTCTGAAGAGTTCAATCATCGGTTCAATCGGTATGAAATTTCTCACTTCTTATTTGCTTATGTTTTCTTGTTAATTTTCAGTTAATTTAATTATTCGTCTTGACTTATATGTTATAGTTATTACTATCTATTTTTGTTGAACGATAGGTACGTTTAATTGGTGGTTTAGATAAAAATAATAGTAATACTATATATACAGAAAAATTATTAAATATATATATATATATATATGTTAAAAAATTTGACCCGTTAATTTATTTTGAAATTAATAGGGATGACATGAATTTTTCTATGTATTTTTTTTAAAAACTTTTTATTCAAGTAATTAGTCTAAAAAAACCAATGTTGGAGTAACAATTTTATGGATTTTCAATTGTTTTTAAGAAAATGTAGAATTTTATCTAAATTTTTTGGAATTTTACAAAATGACCCAAAGGAAATCAGGAAAAGAAACAATTTTTAGGATTTTACAAATTAAATTTTTTTAAGTAGTATTTTTAATGTTTCTAGGTTTTATTTTTACGTGTAATTTGAGAAGTTTAAATTACTTTTGTTGTTGTGAATAAAAATATATATGTTTATGTTATTGTATTGTATCATGTAAAATTAATTTTATTTGGTTGTGTAGAACTAAAATGATGAGAATGATCCATCGACTATTGTCTCAAGTTTTCAAATTACAAAACAGTGCATATAAAGAAAGAACAACACATTGCTATCAAAATATAAAAAAAAAAAAAAAATTATGTCACCAAGAACAGAATAAAATCCATAAAAACAAAATCGAGAAACTTATAATTCATAACTTATCTATAAGAAGAAAACAAATTAAAGAAGTCTCTAAAAACTTATCTTATTAGTCGAATCAAAGTACGAAGAAAGTTTTATAATAAAAACAAATACATAAAGCCTTAAAGTTTTTAAGAGAAAGTTGACGTTTACATTTTTATTTTTTTAATTTTGTTGCCGCCTCATTGCTATCCATCTGTCGTAGCTCGTGGCTGTGAGTGAATCTTTTTATTATTAGATTTTTATTTTTTTAATTATTTTATTTGAATGATCCTATACCTTGAACGAGTTTAAAAAATTTCAAGTCTAGCCAAACTTATTACAAATTATAATTTATTCAGGTAGTTTCGTTGGACTTGCATCATACTTTTGGCATCAAGTGCAAGAAACCAGCCTTGTTTTATACTCTTTATAACTTGGATTTTAATTTTCTACCAATTTATTTTTTTAATAAATAAACCCATTATTTTTCATAAAATTACAAGGGGCATCCTTAATTTACATAGGTGCAATTTTTTCTCCCTTCTTTTTCCTCATTTTTCTTATTTAAAAATGTTACATAATCTAAATAGAGCAAACCAAACTTGGTATTTACCCTAGTCTTAGGGAGGTAATAACCAATTCATCAAGTCGAGGGTTCAATCCTTGACATCTCATACCCCCTCCCTCATAGGTTAAAAGTAAATTTTTCTTTTTCTTATGAGAAATTGCGACACATGCTAAATAAGTTATCTTTAGGATAAATTATCAATAGATCCTATTTTTAAGACTTATTACCCATTAAGGTCTATTGATAAATATTTCAAGTAATAAATTTGTTAGTCTCTCTTATTTTTATAAATAAATTTACAGTAATAAATTTATCAGTTAAAACTTGTAAGTAAATAAGTCCACTTAATATGATTAATTGGTAAGTGCCTCTTATTTTATTCTCACAATTACCTAATAAAAATGAGTCAATATATAAACAATGTTTGCTCCTAAATTAGTGAATAATTACCCTTTCACTAGTAATATAAAGAATGGATAGAACGAAAATTTTCTCTTGAAATTCTAGATATAATCGGTGTGATCATGTATTGATATTATGTTTAATAATATCTCACAAAGATATGAAATTACTATTTGATAAGGGTCATTACAAAGATTGCATATACAATAATCATAAATAGATAAATAATTAAAAAATCAAAATATTTCAAAGCTAGATAAATGTTCCGAAAACATGCTTAAGGTATGATATGGTTAAAGTTATTCAAATATAATTGAGTTCTTAAATATATTTAGGAAAACTCTTAGGATGATAATTTATATATATATATATATATTATTTATCATGAACCAATAAGCTTTGCCTAAAGAGATTGAACTCATTGACTTTCCAAAGAAAAAAAAAAATGTTAAGTGAAAACATGTTACTATCTTTGACTGCACCTAGAGTTGAAAGCCTGTTGCTGGCTGCAATTCTTCAATTTTGGAAAAGTATTGGAAAAATTACATGTCAGTAAAATAGATAAAAGAAAAATTATATAGATATGTAGCGATATAATTTGGACTTGCGTCTTTATAACTTTTGAGTTGTACTTCACTACCTCTCATATTTTATAATTTTTTTTTTGATCTTTTCTAAAATTATTTAGTAGCTCAAGACATTAATGATAAAATGCCATTTCATAAAACGTCCCAATCACTCAATTTATTGACCAATTACAATTACTATGGGATCATATGAATTGGAAAATGTTTGGAAATTCTTTTTGGGTAGACTTTCATTATCCTAATAATGATGTGCATCAATAATGTGTTCGTATTTTTTTTTATTTTTTATTTACTTAGATCAATCATAAGTGAGTGGGGATTGTGAGGATGATATTTTGTGGGGGTCTGAATCATTACTGATATGAATTACAAATGTCATAAGTGCTAACATTATACTAAAAAAGTCCTTTTTTTAAGATTGGATTAAAATAAATCACTAATATATAAGAAAATTCAATAATCATAATCTCAAGACAAGCAAAGTCTTATTAATGTGTGTCACATGTAAAGAAGTTTAAAATATTTGCATAAATTTTATTACACATATTTTATAAAAAATGTATAAATATTTTAAATTTCTTACCATGTAACTACAAAATTCATACCAGAGATAGCTTGTAATAAAAGAAAATAATAAAAAATATCAATACAAGAAAGATCCCATAATAAAAATGAGAAAAATAATTAATAGTACTTACTTTTAACATAAACTAATTTCAGACCTTTTAATTGAGATTATATTATGATGATTAAATGAATTAGTCTCAATAATTAAGTTAAATTTGTGGTTGGAGTTTAGGAATGAAATTTCAACATGACATGATATGACAACATAAATTATCCGTGAAATTAGTAAGTTAAGGTAACAGTATTATAACACAAACTCGAATATGATACTATTTAAATAGATAAATAATTAATAAATCAAAAATATTTCAAAGCTAGATAAATGTTCCAAAAACATTCCTAAGGTATGATATGGTTAAAGTTATTCAAATATAATTGAGTTATTAAATGTATTTAGGAAAACTCTTAGGACAATAATTTATATATATATATATATATATATATATATATTATTTATCGTCAACAAATAAGCTTTACGTAAGGAGATTGAATTCATTGACTTCCTAAAGAAAATAAAAAAATATTAAAAGTGAAAACATGTTACTATATAATATTTGACTGCATTTAGAGTTGAAAGCCTGTTGCTGGCTGCAATTCTTCAATTTTGGAAAATTATTAGAAAAATTACATGTCAGTAAAATAGATAAAAAAAAATTTATATAGATATGTTAAAAATTATATAGACATGTAGCGATACAATTTAGATTTACACCCTTATAATTTTTGAGTTGCACCCCACTATATTTTATAATTTTTTTTAATCTTCTATTCTGCATTATTATTTTGTCTAAAATTATTAGCTCAAAACATCACGTGGGGACGAGTTATAAATCAATGATAAAATGTCATTTCATAAAACGTCCCAATCACTCAATTTATTGACCAATTACAATTACTATGGGGATCATATGAATTAATAAAATGTTATTTACAAATTTCATAAGTGCTAACATTATACTAAAATAAGTCTGTTTTTTTTTAGATTGGATTAAAATAAATCACTAATATATAAGAAAATTCAATAATCATAATCTCAAGACAAGCAAAGTCTTATTAATGTGTGTCACATGTAAAGAAGTTTAAAATATTTGTATAAATTTTATTACACATATTTTATACAAAATGTATAAATATTTTAAATTTCTTAACATGTAACTACAAAATTCATACTAGAGATAGCTTGTAATAAAAGAAAATAATGAAAATATCAATACAAGAAAGATCCCATAATAAAAATGAGAAAAATAATTAATAGTACTTACTTTTAACATAAACTAATTTTAACCTTTTAATTGAGATTCTATTATGATGATTAAATGAATTAGTCTCAATAATTCAGTTAAATTTGTGGTTGGAGTTTAGAAATGAACTTTCAACATGACATGATATGATGACATAAATTATCGGTGAAATTAGTAAGTTAAGGTAACAATTTTGTAACACAAACTTGAATATGATACTATTTAATAACTCGAATATCGAAAGAATTAGTTTAGTATCGAATTTACATAACATGAAATTGATTCGGGTAACTCATTTAATAAAAAAAATTAAGTTACACATTTTAATATCATTTTTACTAAGAGTATCATGACATTTTTGAATTCTTTATATAACTCGATCCGAGTTAAAATAATATCTATTTAAAGGCTAATATCACTACAGCATACAAATTTATAAAGTGAGTGAGAATTTGGTAAATGTCCTAATTGGTTTCAATGTCAAGGTCCTTTTCTTGAACAATGTACAAAGTCCTTGATCAATGCACAAATGGGCCTTGTTATTCATAGAGTGGGGTAAACGTGATCATGATCAGCCTGGCTGGATTCAAACGAGTTATTTTTCATTTTGGTCCTTAGAAAAAACATTCTCCTGTTTTAGTCCCTATGCTATTTGTCATTTCTTATGCAATTACCAACTTTTGTCACGATTAAAGGGACGATTTTAAAATTTATTAAGTTTTCCATTTGATCCTTAAGGAATTAATTTTCCTAACTTTGATTTATAAAAAAAATTAACATTTTCTTACTTTGATCCTAATTCAAATTAGAACCCAACTTCCCATGCTGTAAGAATTCACAGAAAGTGAAGAATTTTAATGGACTATTTGATGTATAACCATCCTCTATCACATCTTACTAGGTTCAATAGAGAAAAATAAAAAAACTCACAATTTTCACATTGCTTTTTCTTTTTAGGTTGAAAGTAATTTTTTAAAATATATATTTTTGTTTATCTTTGAACTAATTTATATTTTTTGAATAGAAAAAACAACATACAATTTGAAAATTAAATAAAAAAGGATATGACTTTAGGCATCCCACTACTTTGTTTCCTCAAATTTTTTTAGGATAAATCACAAATATACTTATGAGAAATATTTAAAATACAAATTATTTTTGTAATTTTAAAAATTACAAATAATTTATTATCATAATTTGTTTTATAGAAAAAAAATAAAATTCTTAATTATCATTCTATATAACAATGAAATTATTACAACTATTAATTGAAATATATTATACACTCACAAGGTGAGTGTATAATAGAATTCTCATTATTATTGTTGTTAGAGAAATGTTTAGGATCTTTTTTTTGGAGGGTTCCATGACTCTCAATTTAATTTTGATAGTTGATGTTTGTGTGGAGTCCACTCATATATATGTGAACCCCATATTATAAATGATTGTGAAGAGAGTAGAGGTTGTGTGAGGGTGCGAAGTCTCTATCACAATTGTTAGTATTATTATACACTCATTATTATTATTACTATTATTTCATCATTGATTACTTAATTTCTTATGATTTTACTTTATATAATATATTTCACTAACAACAATTTTACAAATTTAAATGTTTTCAGAGCCAAAATCCCCACCACAACCTGAATCCCCACCATCACCAGTTCCTTCCAATCCCACCACCACCACCACCGACGACGACGATGTGTTCCACAACAGAGAAACCTTCTTCGAAAACTACAACGAAATGAACAAAAGCTTCAAGATCTTCGTCTACCCTACCCCCAAATCCCACCCCTTCGCCAACGTCCTCCTCCCAGTCTCCAGCGATCCAGGCGGCAACTACGCCAGCGAATCCTTCTTCAAAAAGTCCCTCGCCAAGTCCCACTTCCTCACCAACAATCCCTCAGACGCCGACTTCTTCTTCCTCCCCTTCTCCATCGCCGCCATGCGTCACGATCGGCGAATCGGAGTGGGAGGGCTTCAGAACTTTGTTAGGGATTATGTTGTGAATGTGAGTAAAGAGTATCCATATTGGAATCGGAGTGGTGGTGCTGATCATTTCTATGTGGCTTGTCATTCGATTGGGAAGATAGCGATGGATAAGGCGGTTGAAGTTAGGGTTAATGCGGTGCAGGTGGTGTGTTCTTCCAATTATTTTGTGAGTGGGTATGTCGCTCATAAGGATGTTTCTTTGCCTCAGATTTGGCCCAGGCAAGGTGATCCTCCAAAAGTTGAACCCTCCAAAAGGTAACTTATTATTTTATGCTTTTTAAATTGTTTACTGTTTGTTTACTCCCTCCGTCTCAAAATATTAGTCCCTTATTCCATTTTTCATTGTCCCAAAATATTAGTCCCTCTTCAAAAATCAAGTACAAAAATAATATAAATTTCCTATTTTACCCTTCTTTTAAATTAATAAACAACATAAAAAGTACAATTATGCATTGATATTCTCAAAAAATGTACTATCAAAAGGATAATTTTGGAAAATCAACTTTTTTTAAATGCAATAATTGTACTACCAAAAAAAATTGGATTCCTTAAAAGGGACCATTATTTTGGAACGGAGGGAGTATTTAAAATTTAAAAGTGCATTACATTTTATGATGGTCGTCTACGTTCTCACAAAAATATTTGTCAATACTTTTTAAACTGGTAATACGGTGTCACATCAGACGAGATATTATGGGGGGCTCGTTTGGTTTGATTTTCTGAAAAAAAATTTGGGAAATTTTCTCTACAAATAAGTTTTCAAAAATAATCAAACCAAACAAATTTTTCCAAAAAAATTTCCCAAAACTTGTAAACCAAACAAGTTTTCCAAACAAATCTCTCTCTCACACACATCAAATCAATCACTTTTTCCAAAACTCTATCTCAAAATAATTTTCCAAAATATCTTTTAAAAAAAACCAAACCAAACACGTTTTCGTACTTTTTATCTCTAAAACACATCTCTCAAACACAAACCAAACATAATCACTTTCCTTTTATGACACATACAAATATTTTAAGGAAAATGCTAGAGATATTTTATTCAAAAAATTTCAGACAACGGTTTAGTAAACTTATTTTTAGATCGATTTTGATAATTAAATTGTTATTTTTTAATATTTATTGAATAAAATATTTATGTAAAAAATTAAAATAATTAAATATCGATATTTTTATATTTAAATTAAATTTGTATTACAAAAAATAAATGACATTTAATCACTCAAATTAGCTTCAAAATAAATCTACAAAGCCCAAACACTCTCATGTTAAGATGGCCAACATGAGAAAAATCTAATCTTAAAATTTTTACCAAATATTCATAGTGATGTGGGTTCAACATTTAGTAGCTTTTTTGGTAAATATTTTTTGTATGCCTAGCATGGCTCATATTTTAATGGATAAATTATACCAACAGTTTCTATATTTTGACATTTGTATTACTTTGGTACTTGTAGTTTCAATTAACTCAATCTTAAAAGTGAGACATATTGGAGGGTGGTGAAGTGCAACTATAGTTGGGTTTGTGGAAGGGTATCAGGAGGAGGGGGTGGGAATCCTTTTCAAGTTGTTTTCAGTTTGTGGAATGGTCATTGCTGGCTTAGCCTCTGCAACCCACTCATAAATTGATTGGGGTTGGGTGACCATTTGGACTTAGCAGGTCTTCTTGAGATCCAAGAAGAAAGATCGAGTTCAGAGATAGAGAAAAAGCATAACTGGCTGTTTTACTAGAATGTTTAATCTAAAAGAGTACCCTTCATTCTAAGGAGTAGATTTGGCCCACTAGTCATTAAAAGGTGGTTACCAAGTATGGTATTGATAAATTGGGCGTTTCCAATTGCCTATTCGTTAGATAACAAAATTGATTTCTCCTTTTCTGGTAAACAGAGAGAGAGAGAGAGAGAGAGAGCTTCTTTTTATATTATTTTTATTTTCAGCTACAAATTCCTTTGAGAGAGAGAGAGAGAGCTTCCTTTTATATTATTTTTATTTTCAGGTACAAATTCCTTTGGATTGTTTATCAAATGTTTTTGTTCAGATATTTTGAGAAAATTGAGCATGGTGCGAATTACTATTACCGATTTGCATCTCTGTAGGCTGATGTTGCAAAGGAAGAAACACATACAAACACTTGTAAAGCTATTGAAACTACTAAAGCATTCAAGGTTGATGACAATCCAAGTTCTTTTGTGATTGCCGATCTCTATTTATCAAACTCACAAGAGGATACTGTAAGTTGATTGATGTTTTTGTTTGATTGTTTCTACCTTCCTTTGTGTCCTATGTTGCCATACTGTTCAAATATTTGAAGCAATTGAGCTTATTATTTGTCAAATGAACGCTCTTGCATTCTTTTGCCACAGGTTAATGCTGTGGAGGAAGACAAGCAGGCAGACTCAAGCAGAGAAATTATACCTTATCTACCAAAACCAGTCAAAAGCATGGATGAGATTGTGCCAAGAAAGCTTCTTGTGAGTAGAGATATAATGGGTTAAAAGTACAAATTTACGAAGTTATTAATTATGACAAGCGTGGTTAATCCTTCCATTTTTCAATATCAATTATTGTACAGTGTCGCCCGAGATATTTTAATCACCCTGAAAGCAGTAGGGTGATGGCTACACCTGTTACTCGTAAGATGCAAAAGAAGAAGAAACCCTGCTTTATTTGTGGGGGTCTCAATCACAATGCGACACATTGCAAACAGGTTTTATACTATTTTAATTTGCAAAATTATTCTATGTTATCAGAGTTTTGACTTGTGTTGTCGGGACTTGACTTATCATCTGCACTTTTTGACTAGAAGATTGTTTCTTTTTGGTTTTCTGTTTCTTTTATTTAAGTGTACAGAGTAGTTGGATATTTAGTTGTCATATAAAGAGCGTCCTAGTAAACACGCTATTTATACCAAATCAATTGATTCCTAGTTCGCTCAAGAACTTCATTGAATCTATTTAGCCATCCCATGCCACATGAATGAAACATACATCAACTGGCAGTGTGTGGTACAGTTTGACAGATGTAATCACTTCACATTGTCTCTCTTATAAAACTTCCCAAGTAAAACTGGATTGTTTGGTAATTTGTTGGCCAAAAGGTTGCTGCTGTGATATACAGCATACTTCACAGATATTTGGTGTCGAATGCAGTTTTATATATATATATATATATATTACAGGTAATTGATTGCTCTGTCTGCTCTGGAAGAGGTCACCTTGCCAATGATTGTCCGGAGAAATATGCAATAAAGGATGAGAGTTCCAAATTTTGTTTGAGATGTGGGGACTCTGGGCATGATTTGTTTTCATGTAGCAGCGATTATTCCTATGATGATCTCAAGGTACTTAATTCAATATTGTTTTTCTTCCATGATCTCAGAAGTTCATAAAAATTGGTAGGAAAGTGATGGCTGTTTCCATTTGGACAGGAAATACGATGTTTTGTTTGCAAAGCTTTTGGCCATCTTTGTTGCGTTGACTACGTGGTTAAGGACCAAGGCAAGTTTCTGTTATGAGTATTGGTAGTCTTATCATTTAGGTTTTGTTAGGAGTATTATTATTAGCACTCCATCAATTATTTTGAACCTTTACTTACAAATTTTAAAACTCTTAGACTTTCTTTTCTCCTCCCAAATAATATCAAAATTATCCTTATGAAAACATTCCACCCATTCAATTGAATACACCCCCCACACCCCCACACCCCAAAAAACCTCTCTCCCAAAAACTGTAACAAAACTCACGAAGGTGATTACTACTTAATCTCTATATATTTGTTCATGGCCTTACAGTGAGCAAGAAATTGGGTTGGGATTTTTGGGCTTGAGAAAGAAGAAGAGTCAGTGTGATTACTGTCAATTGCCTTGACAAGACTAGCTTAGGTTGTGATCTTTGCCGCCTCATCCTTTTCTTCGGTTTGACCATTGTCAGAGTTGCTTATCTGTTCCCGAATGAACAAGAAATGTTCGGTTACCTGTTCCCAAACAAATAAACAATATTCGGGCCTGTGTTCCCGAATTTTGATTATATGTTTGGGAGTTCAATTCCGAAAAAATGACAAACAATTTTTATTATTTTTGTAATTTTTTTTTTCTAGAAACTTACCCTTACAAGGCCAATCTCTACTGAGTTAAGAACACCATCAAAGTTATGAACCTCTTCTAAACTTTTATTGTTGTATTCCTCTCGTTTCATGGAGTTGTGGTTGCTGGGAAAACTTCCACTCATTGTCATTGCCCGAGAAGTGTAAGTAATCAAATGGTTACCACGGTTACCGTCAGAATATTGCTATCAAAGGATTTTCAAAGTTTTGAGGGTGGGTAGATTTTGAAAGTGGCATTTGAAAAAGATGGATGGGTGTTGATGGTGGTGGGTGCTTTCATAAATTCTAGTTCATGTAGTTGATGTGTAGGCTTAATTGTGAAATAGGATGTTTCAAAATTATTGATATCCTTTTTAGTAATTTTATTTGAGGTTATTATTGTAATAAAAAAAGCTAAAAAATGAAGGGTCTAAAATAATTGATGTTGTGCTAATAGTAGTACTTTTTGTTAGTCATTTGTTCTTTTGTTATATGATGGTGTGTTACAACACAATTACTTTTAACAGAGTGACGTCACTGTGCTTGTGGAGTTCCTGTACATGAAGGAATGCACAAAAAACCTAAATGACTATATGTTTGAATTCAAAAAACGTACATGAAGGAATGCTTTTAGTTACGACTGACTGGCTGTTAGGAGCCAAGCCATTATTATTGAAAAAATAAAAATACTTGATAAATCATTTATTTCATGTCAATATGTTTGAATTCAAATAGGTTTAGTTAGATTTAAATGCTGATAGCTATTGCCTTCCGAGTGTATTTTCATCCTTTGCTGATCGTTTGCAGGTTGCAGAATGGGTGACTCCGAAATTTCCCAACCTTAAGACGGTTCAATAAAGATCATTAAAAAATAAATAATAATAAAAAAAAGGTGATCCAGTACAAGGAAAGGGTGAGTAAAACTGGGTACCAAGGAAGTTTTTGGCTGATTTTCTGGTCCTATATATCCTCAAGGAAGTTTCAACCATCAAAGTGGAATTCCGAGTTGACAAATTTTTAGCAGTCAAATGGTGTCGACACGAAGGTTTGGCGGCCCTTGCATGGGAGAATAAATTAATAAGGGTCTTTCACTTCCGAACTCTATTGAAAAAGAGAATGTTCTCTTCAGTGAGTTCAACCTGTTGTAACCTTGTAAATATGCACTCTTTTGCAAGTTAATTTGACATTATCTCAGATGTTGAATTGGTTGGTAGTTATATATATATAATATATATATTTTTTGTCTATTTAGGCCTGTGATGTTCTAGGTTAGTTTTAGTGGCTCGTTATAGGTTCTTTGAATGTACTCTAGTTTGTATCTCTTTCTTTGCATCTTTATGTATCTTGTATTTTTTGTTTTCTTCTTCCTAATGAATGAATGTACTCTAGGAGATCATTTTTCTTTTAATTGGTCTTTTGAATCTTCAATCTAGTATTATTTATCTTTTGTTGCTGGCAGGGAAGGGAGATCAAATGTTTGAGCAATAAGAACTGTTTGAAGGAAGACTGATTTTTGATTACTTAGAAGAAAAAGGTGTTACAAAATGAATTACAAATCATTGGGTGATTTCTCTACTCGTCCCTTTTCTATATTTATTACAGAAATCTCTAATTTGTTATAGATTGTTATTACCACCTAACTGCTACTAACAATCCACCATTACAATTCTAACAAATCATGAAAAATGACAAATCTATTTAACTAACTTCAACTTAGCCAAGGATATATAATGACTCAGCTCAACTCAATAACAACTCGGCTCAACAATGACTCGGCTCATCTTCAAACCTATTTCTTCAGCTCTGCCTAGGAGTGTGATATGAGTGATGTGAGCCACGAGAGAACCTACGTACCGAACCTTTCTTTGACTAGAGAGGTGAGAGTTGAATTGGAAATTTTCTCACTGGTAAAGAAATGCTCTTCAAACCATTACAAAGTTTAGAAACTTGACAAATTCTCATTTTAAAACTAAAATTAAAATTTAAAGTTTAAAAAGAAAAGAAAAGAAAAGAGAGAATTGAAAAAAGAGTATATTGTAGAGAGACACTACCCAAGAATTACAAGGTTTAGAAACATAACAAATTCTCATTTTCATTAATGTAATAAGCACAAACAAACTCACTCATACCGTCTCAAATTCTGCTAATGGAAAGTTGGAATTTTTTTTTAAACAAATAATATTACAAAAAAAGTTAGTAATGAAATATTTCAGACTTAGGGACCCCAAGGCAACTCTACTGGTCTGGCTCCCACCCTCCTAATCTCATCCCAGGGTCATAGTTTGTGAACAGACGAAACTCATTGCCAAGTTTGCTAGAGTGCTCAGGCCGAAAACCACATGGATGCAAACCGAGGAGCTCTGCTGCTCTATCTTTTTGCACTTCCCCTAAGCATGAAAATGATAAAATCTATTACCCATGTTGTATTGTATAAAAGGTTATTAAGAAGAATAGTTCAATACAATAGTGCAATGATATATCAAAACAGCATTTGTTTTTATTATATAGTTTCAACCTATTACATCTCATTGTCAATATCACTAGATAATGTATTAGGTTTGCTGATGGCTAAAACCACATGATAAAAGCAAGTGCTTACAGGAAAAGACAGAAAAAGAACAGAAAAAAAGAAAAGAAAAGCATACCTGTGAGTAAAAGCAAGTAAACTTTTCCTGGTTGCACAAGAAAAGAAATTGTTTGAGTAACCTTCTCCAAGCATTCTTCGCTCTGCCACCAAAAAATGTCAATTCCATAAGATCATGTTAAGAAAACAATATACCCTTTCAAGATGTGCATGATTAGCCAAGACAAATCTATTGGAGAAAAATGGTTGAATAAGAAATTGCCTCATAAATGTGTATATAACTCACACATTTAAGACTCATCAGTTTTACAAAATTGATTAGGCAGTTTTGCTAGTATTAGTTGTCAGTCTTGATGGCTAAAGGCTCCTCTCCCCTCCCCCATGGTGTATAAAAGGAGGCCCTATTCCTTGAAAAAAGATATAGAATTTTTCCTTGATATCCATACACTGTCAGTCTACTTCTCCTATAATTTTCTTCCTGAGAGAGAGTACTGCTGTTGTCCGTTCACTAAGCTAATTAGAAGGTGCTTCTGTTGTAGCTGGTAAAAACCGTCGTATCTTGGGAAGTAGACGCCGGCGTACCTCCAGCACCCAACGGTGAGGCGGCGAATCTATTTTAAGGAGACTGTGGTATCACACAGGTTTCGATTTGCTTCCTTTAACCATTTTATATTTTATCTGTATTTTATTCAGCATGTTATTTTTCCTGGGATTGAAGGTTTGTTTTGTTCATCTCATAATTTTGCGATATGCAATGTGAAATTATGTAATGTGAGTAGTTTTTCCCAACAAGCTTAAAATAGATTCGACGTTTATCATAGAATTAGATTAATAGATTCATAGGTGTGTGTAATAATTTTGCATGTAATTGGCCACTGGTAGTACTAGCGAGTTAATTGGTTTATTAGATGCATGTACACAGGGTTAAGTGTTTGATTTTGCCATTTTGTGTATGCTACTGTTTGGTCTTCCCATGGCATGGAATAAGCCACTGTTATCAATAGGGAAGAAGAGTTCCATTGGTGCAACGTTAATTCACTGTATTTCTAATTAATTTATTAATTTATGGTGTACCGGTTCATGCCTTGTATTTCTAGATTTACATGCTTCTAGTACACATACTTCTAGTTTACAATATAAATTACATGTTCATTCGGGTTTAATTTTTAGTGTAATTTACATTTCTAGCATGTCTATTAGGTAGTAAATTTTTCATGTAACTTGTACCTATTAATCTTTAATTTAGGTGTGGAGTTGTAAAGTTTATAACTTGCCTATATTTAAATTCATGTTAATTTCTCTAGAATTATTTGCATGTTAATCATGTCATTTGCAATTCTTGCCTAGTAATATGATTTAAGTATTTAGGAGTTATAAAATGTTTGTAACTTGCCTCAATTAATTACATGTTTAGTGTACCATAAGTTCATATGCAACCTTTACCAATTTAAAATATGGTTTAATTATATTTAATTTAGGTCTGTAACTTATATAGTTAATTACATGTTTATTATGTAATTAATTTTTTACAGTTTTTTTTAGTTTAAATTCTAGATGTGTAACATAAGGGTTGGTTTTAATATTTACTTACAGTTATTTATTAGTTTGTTTGCTAGTACCATCCCCTTCAATCACTACTTTGCCAAAAGCAAAGAAAAGCTGAGGGAGGTTTTGTTGTATTTTGCTGCTAACTCTTTATTGCAGGAATACTTACGGAAATAGGAATAAGGATTAATTTGAACTAAATATTTAAAGCAATTGGTTGTTTGAGTGTTCATTTGTATTTATTCACCAATATGTAAAGCACATTTTATTTGCTTGTAATTATTGTAGCAATTTTGTTGTAATTGCTTGTACAGTTTGGAACTTGGTGTGTTTAACCTAGTTCATCCCTTGAAAAATTTAATTCTTAAAGTTGTTTCCCATGGACTAGGAGTCAACATGCTCTTGAAAGTTTTGTCTAAGGTTAACTGGATTTTAAGTGGGACCTGTGTGACCCCTCCAGTCTTCCTAGAAACTTTCCTGACCATGTTCGATTCTAGGTTGCGTGGTGAGACTAGTTTTGAATTAAATTTCCAATTGTGGGATTTTCTAGTGTTAAGTTTGATTTCTGGAAATACAGAATAGTGAAATTCGGCTGTAATTTTTCAGAAATGGCAATTGTCTCTGATGCTGCTACTGCTGCTACTAATGTTGGTGGGGATCCGAACCCCGGGGCGACTGGCTTGCCAACCCCTGTTGTGACCTCTATGGTCAATCCTCCTATTGTTACTCCGGTTGTTCCGGGAGGACCGCTCAATCATCACGAGCGCCCGGAGAAGTTTACGGGAGTGAATTTCAAGAGATAGCAGCAGAAGATGCTGTTTTATTTGACTACTCTAAGCCTTGCAAGGTTTCTAAGTGAAGATGTACCAGCCGTAGAGGAGAATGAGCAAGATAAACAAAAGCTCATGGCTCTGGACGCTTGCAAACAAGCAGACTTCTTATGCCGGAATTACATTCTGAACGGCTTGGCGGATCCGTTTTTCAACGTGTTCTATGCCAAGAAATCGGCTAAGGAGTTGTGGGATGCCTTGGACAAAAAGTACAAGACCGAGGATGCTGGGGTAAAGAAATTTATCGTCGGCCGGTTCCTGGACTTCAAGATGGTGGACTCTAAAACTGTCATGAGTCAAGTCCAAGAGTTCCAAGTGATTCTGCACGAGATACATGCAGAAAGGATGGTCCTAAGTGAGTCATTCCAGGCAGCTACTTTGATTGAGAAGCTGCCTAACGGCTGGAAAGACTTCAAGAACTACTTGAAGCACAAACGAAAGGAGATGACAGTCGAAGAGCTCGTTGTCAGGCTTCGGATTGAAGAGGACAACAGGAAGAAAGGAGGGAGTACCTCCACTGTCAAAGCCAACATGGTTGAGCATGGCGAGTCCTCGGGGGTGAGGAAAAAACCACCGACAGGCAAAAGCTCAAAGTTGGGGGCTAGAGGAGGAATCTCTAAAAGGCCAGCCTACAAGCCAAAGGAGCCTACTTTTAGGTTCGATGGCAAATGCTTCAACTGTGGAAGTGACGGTCATTGGGCAATTGATTATCTGAAGAAGAAGCCCTACAGGAAAAACCCTCCCCAACACAAAAACCGGGCACATATGGCTGAAATGGAGGAATTGTCACACGATGTGGACGACATGCATCTGTCAGCCGTCGTGTCAGAAGTGAACATGGTGGGGTCAAACCCGAGGGAGTGGTAGGTGGACACTGGGGCCACTCGCCATATTTGTTCAGAGAAGAGAATGTTCACAACTTTCGAACCGGTTTCAAACGGGGAGAAGTTGTTTATGGGAAACTCTGCAACCTCAGCTGTTGCGGGTAAAGGCAAGGTGATCCTGAAGATGACTTCAGGAAAAGAACTGACTTTGAACGATGTCCTTTTTGTGCCGGACATTCGTAAGAACCTTGTCTCGGGGTCTCTCATAAGCAAGCATGGCTTCCGCATGGTGTTTGAATCAGACAAGGTCGTGTTGACCAAGGGCGGAGTCTATGTGGGGAAGGGATATATGTCAGGTGGTATGTTTAAATTGAATGTAATGATACTTATCCCTAAGATTAATGAGAAAGCTTCTTCTTCTGCTTATATGCTTGAGTCCCCTAATTTATGGCATGGTAGATTGGGTCATGTAAATTTTGACTCTTTATGTAGATTAATCAAGTTAGATCACATACCATCTTTCAAGATTAATCCACAACACAAGTGTGAAACTTGTGTAGAAGCAAAATTGACAAGATCTTCTTTTCATTCTATTGAAAGAAGTACCCAGCCTTTGGGTTTAGTGCATAGCGATGTGTGTGACTTGAAAGTTGTACAATCACGTGGTGGCAACAAGTACTTTATCACTTTTGTTGATGATTGCACTAAATACTGTTATGTATATTTGCTTAAAAGCAAAGACGAGGCTATTGATAAATTTATTCTTTTTAAGAATGAAGTTGAGAATCAATTAAGCCGAAAAATCAAGGCATTGAGAAGTGATCGTGGTTGTGAGTATGAATCCCCGTTTACCGAGACTTGTGCTCAATTTGGGATTATTCACCAAACCACAGCGCCTTATTCACCTCAGTCAAATGGTGTTGCTAAGCAGAAGAACAGGGCACTGAAAGAGATGATGAATGCAATGTTGATAAGTTCTAGGTTGCCACAGAACTTATGGGGGGAAGCAATTCTCTCCGCGAATTATATTCTTAATAGAATACCACGGAAGAAAGTGGACAAAACTCCATATGAGTTGTGGAAAGGTCACAAGCCCTCATATAAATATGTAAGAATGCAGGGGTGTCTTGCAAAAGTGGCGGTACCTACACCCAAGCGGGTTAGGATAGGTCCGAAAATCGCGGACTGTATTTTCATTGGTTATGCACAAAATAGTAATGTATATAGATTTCTTGTGCACAAGTCTGATATTTCAGATATACACAAGAATACTATCATGGAATCTAGAAGTGCATCTTTCTTTGAAGATGTATTTCCGTGTCGTCCCCAAGCCAGGATTCCAAGTTCCATGAAAGAAATAGATGATCACGAAGACGATCACATAGATGATCAAACAGCTGATCAAATAACTGATCAAGTAGATGATCAAGCTGATGAAGTAGATGAGCCAAGGAGTAAAAGGGCTAGAACCACAAAGTCTTTTGGTCCAGACTTCTTGACTTATATGTTAGAGGGAGAACCTCGAACGTTCCATGAAGCTGTGACTTCACCTGAAAGTCCTTTATGGAAAGAAGCAATTAAGAGTGAGATTGACTCCATCTTACATAACCATACTTGGGAGTTGGTTGATCTACCCCCAGGCAGTAAGGCCTTGGGGAGTAAGTGGATCTTTCGAAAAAAGATGAAAGCGGATGGGTCAATTGACAAATATAAAGCTCGACTAGTTATCAAAGGATACAGACAGCGAGAAGGCCTGGATTATTTTGATACGTATTCACCTGTGACAAGGATTACATCCATTCGCATGGTGATTGCAATAGCAGCTTTACGTGGTTTAGAAATACATCAGATGGATGTAAAGACAGCTTTCTTAAATGGAGATTTAGATGAAGAAATCTACATGGAGCAACCTGAGCGGTTTTCAGCTCCAGGAAAAAATAAGAAAGTCTGTAAGCTTGTTAAGTCATTGTATGGTTTGAAGCAAGCTCCTAAACAATGGCATGAGAAGTTTGACAATGCTATGTTGTCAAATGGGTTTCGAATCAATAAGTGTGATAAGTGCGTATATGTTAAAGACACTGACAAAGGTATGTCATTTTGTGTCTATACGTTGATGACATACTCATTGTTGGTAGCAATGATGAAATGATTAAAGCTACCAAAAGATTGTTAAACTCTAAGTTTGACATGAAAGATATGGGCCTTGCAGATGTCATTCTGGGTGTTAAGATCACCAGAACATCTGGTGGTATTGTACTTTCTCAAGCTCATTATGTTAATAAGATACTTGAGAAATTTGGAAAGTCAGATACAAGTATGTTTAGGACACCGGTAGACTTAAGTCTATATTTGACCAAGAATAATGGTGAGAGTGTCTCTCAACTAAAATATTCTCGGGTCATTGGGAGTTTGATGTATCTGATGAGTTGTACAAGGCCGGATATCGCCTACGCTGTTAGTAGACTGAGTAGATACACGAGTAATCCTAATGCTACTCATTGGAAGGGTATTATGCGGGTGTTGGGGTATATCCGTTACACCCTAGATTATGGGCTGCATTATACCAGATACCCAGCGGTACTAGAAGGGTATAGTGACGCAAATTGGATATCTGATATAAAAGATTCCAAATCCACTGGTGGTTATGTATTTACCCTCGGAAGGGCAGCCGTGTCTTGGAAATCTGCCAAGCAAACGTGTATCTCGAGATCAACAATGGAATCTGAGTTTATTGCTTTAGATAAAGCAACTGAAGAAGCTGAATGGCTTCGCCAGTTTGTTGAGGATATTCCACGTTGGTCGAAACCTGTGCCAGCTATCAGTATTCATTGCGATAGCCAATCAGCGATTGGTCGGGCACAAAGTAATACGTATAATGGAAAGTCTAGACATATCCGTCGTAGAGATAATTCCATACGACAACTACTCTCAAATGGAGTTGTCTCTCTAGACTATGTCAAGTCTAAGGACAACATTGCGAATCCGCTAATCAAAGGGTTAACTCAAGAGTTAGTAGAAAAGTCGTCAAGAGGAATGGGGTTAAGGCCTTTAGTAAAGGTTACCGGAATGGAAAACCCAACCTAGTTGACTGGAGATTCCAAGATCTAGGTTCAAAGGGACAACCTAACTTCATGTAACGGGTGAGTCACTGAAGAGATAAATCCTCTTGCTCATTCCTTTATACAGTGATGCCCTGTGGGGGTGGAAGGTTAAGCTAATGCTTTTAATGACCTTAGTGATGTGGTATAATGAAATACCGTATCTAGGCCACCTATGTGAGTGCGAAGTGGGGCCGCTTCTTTAAGAATTGCCTAGACTGAATTCTTTAAAAACACTCACAGAACCAGGCTAGTGTTCCAGGGCCATACCGGACACACCAGTGAGAACAAAAACAATGGTTGGACTAACTCCTGTGTGAGGTCTATTGTCTCGGTTTATATAAACGGCAGAACAGTTCAAGACATCACGTTCACTGGTCAACCAGTAAATCCGATCGGCTTTCACTACGAAAGGTTCAAGGCCAACAGCTACCTTTTCTGATGCAGGGTTAGTCTATGTGCTCTCTCTTTTTCTGAGTCTTTGTTGATAAACGTTGAGCATTTGCTGTATTCGGTCAATTTTTATTCACGTGGGGGATTGTTGGAGAAAAAAAGTTGAATAAGAAATTGCCTCATAAATGTGTATATAACTCACACATTTAAGGCTCATCAGTTTTACAAAATTGATTAGGCAGTTTTGCTAGCATTAGTTGCCAGCCTTGATGGCTAGAGGCTCCTCCCCTCTCCCCCATGGTGTTTAAAAGGAGGTCCTATTCCTTGAAAAGAGATAGAATTTTTCCTTGACATCCATACACTGTCAGTCTACTTCTCCTATAATTTTCTTCCTGAGAGAGAGTGCTGCCGTTGTCCGTTCGCTAAACTAATCAGAAGGTGCTTCTGTTGTAGCTGGTAAAAACCGTCGTATCCTAGGAAGTAAACGCCGGCGTACCTCCAGCACCCAACGGTGAGGCAGCGAATCTATTTTAAGAAGACTGTGATATCACACAGGCTTCGGTTTGCTTCCTTTAACCATTTTATATTTTATCTGTATTTTATTCAGCGTGTTATTTTTCCTGGGATTGAAGGTTTGTTTTGTTCATCTCATAATTTTGCAATATGCAATGTGAAATTATGTAATGTGAGTAGTTTTTCCAAACAAAATCAGCAAAAGCTTCTTATTTATAAGATGGTATTATACACAACTTTTCCTCGAGTGAATCAGGTGACCCCTTAAAGCCAAAACAAAAGTGTGGAAAAAAACATCAAGTTTTAAGTCAAGTGGCAGACTACATACAAATATAGACATGAAAACATAGCGAGAGAGAATTACAGGTAAATAATCAAGTTTTTACTACTAAACAATTTGATATACATGGTGCTGAGAACCACAGGTTCATGCATCAAATAAATTTCCTATCCCAATTAAAGAGGGGCATGGAAGATAAAAAGAAACGTCGAGCTTGGAGAAGATCGATATATTTATAGGTATTAATAATTAAAAGATTATTGGCAAAGGGTTGACTATGAAGTCTCTCCATCTCTCTACAAACGCATGTACACAAAGTGTTAACACTATAATAAAGATATATTTTTGGGCTGCTATCAATTGATGAATGCTATAAACCATAAGAAGAACTAGGAATCTCATACGAGAGAGAGAGAGAGAGAGAGAGAGAGAGAGAGAGAGAGAGAGAGAGAGAGAGAGAGAGAGAGAGAGAGAGAGAGAGAGCATTAATTTGCTACTTGAATGCTTTTGCCTATGAATAATTATTAAAAGGGGCAGAAGGAAATAAAGAAACATTACTATAAGAGTGAATGAAGAGTTTCTTTCCCAACTTATTTCCGATGAAAGGAGTGGCCCTCAACATAAGCTTGACCAATGGGAGAAAAACCCATGAGAAGAGGCAAATTCGAGAAAAAATACCAGCAATACAAACTAGGCACTTACCAGGTAAGGAGGATCTGCAACAATGATCTGATATGCATTCTTCAAGGATGATGGAAGCTGTTCTGGTTGATTGTAATCATACAATGTGAACTCACCTCCATATTGCTCAAAACGTTTGTCATACTCGAGAAGTTTGAGAGATACATTAGGATCAATTTTCTGAAATTCACATAAGAAGCAAAACCGTTAAGTTTCCAGTTATCACAAAGCAATATGTGGATGCAGATGCAATGGAAAATAAAAAACACAAGAGACTGGGTTAACAGTTGAGATGGGTCAATGACTCCATGTATCAGAAGGATCTCCATCCTATGTACGCACGCCTCATTGGTCACTTTGAAAAGTGTAAGTAAAATATGTCTTCTCTATAACAATAACATATACTTCATTAGTAGATGTGTTTGACATTTTTAGGCTAGGAAGCTATATATCTTCTTACAAAAAATGGATAATACCTTAATCACATTTGTTTTGGTTCTATGGAAACTAGTTTGCCATTGGATCTCCTACCCCTAATCCACATCAAACTAAGGACGCAAAAAATGCACATCCATACGTGAGCAACATGGGAAGTCAAAATTCTGACCTCCATGACATGAGCCTTAAAAGTTGAAACCAATAACTGTGGTGGAGCCTTCTTATAAAGGAAGCTCTAACCTGATTTTGAACTATATGGTCTATGCCACAATAATGTACATTTGCTTTCAAAGAGCAAACCGTATTTTGTCAACAGGCATATTCAAGATCATGGCCATAGCCATAGGCATATTGTTATATGTAAGTGTGGTAGGTAGAGTTGAGTGTGTTAGGTAAGAGTTGAGTGTGGTAGGTAGATGTAAGTGTGTTAGGTGAGAGTTGAGTGTGGTAGGTGAATATGTTTTTCTCTTCTATATATAGGAGAGTCATTGTATACAAACATAGATCAATAAATAATACATCAATTCTAACATGGTATCAGAGCTATAGGTTAAGCTCTTGGTGCTCTTCGCCTCCTGGCGGGCGGCAACTTTGCCTTAACCGCCCGCCAGACCTCAACCAATTGAAACCTCCAACACATACCTCCTCTCCAATCACCGCCAATAACCACTGCAGCAACTCAAACCACTGCTAGCTCGAATTGACGCCAACTCTTCTCGCGTCCAGTATTTTCGTTTCGCGTCTCTCTCCTTCGATCTCGACTGTTCTTCGTTCACAGTTTCTAACTTTTTGGTCAAGTGGAATTGCTTTGAACGATGGTGTTCTTCAGAAGCGTTTCTGCGCTTTCTAAGCTACGTTCTCGTGTTGTTCAACAATCAAGTTTTAACAACTCTGTACGATGGCTTCAAATACAAACCTCTTCTGATCTTGACCTTCATTCTCAGCTGAAGGAATTAATTCCAGAACAACAGGAGCGCCTGAAGAAACTGAAGTCTGAGCATGGAAAGGTTCAACTGGGGAACATTACAATTGATATGGTACTTGGTGGAATGAGAGGAATGACAGGTTTGCTGTGGGAAACCTCATTACTTGACCCTGAAGAGGGCATACGCTTTCGGAATTTGTCAATACCTGAATGTCAGAAGAAGTTACCAGCGGCAAAGCCTGGTGGGGAGCCATTGCCTGAGGGTCTCCTTTGGCTCCTTTTAACAGGAAAGGTACCAAATAAAGAGCAAGTAGATGCATTATCCAAGGAATTACGAAGTCGTGCCACAGTTCCAGATCATGTGTACAAAGCTATTGATGCCCTTCCTGTTTCAGCTCATCCAATGACCCAGTTTGCAATGGGTGTCATGGCTCTTCAGGTACAGAGTGAATTCCAGAAAGCATATGAGAAGGGGATCCATAAATCGAAGTACTGGGAGCCAACATATGAGGACTCTCTTAGTTTGATTGCTCAACTACCAATAGTAGCTGCTTATGTCTATCGCAGGATTTACAAGAATGGGCAAGTTATACCCAAGGATGATTCCCTAGATTATGGTGGAAATTTTGCCCACATGCTTGGATTTGATAGTCCTGACATGCAGGAGCTTATGAGGCTTTATGTCACCATTCACACTGACCATGAAGGTGGGAATGTTAGTGCTCACACTGGTCATCTAGTAGCTAGTGCCCTTTCAGATCCGTACCTTTCATTTGCAGCTGCATTAAATGGTTTGGCTGGACCACTCCATGGCTTGGCTAATCAGGAAGTTCTGCTATGGACCAAATCTGTGGTAGAGGAGTGTGGTGAGAACATAACCACGGACCAGTTGAAAGACTATGTTTGGAAAACACTGAACAGTGGAAAGGTTGTTCCTGGATTTGGACATGGGGTTTTGCGTAATACAGATCCAAGATACTTGTGTCAGAGGGAGTTTGCATTGAAGCATGCTCACCATATGAACATTACCTTTGCAGAAGCAAGAAGGGTAGCTTCCCAGTATCAGAGGGAGGCAGAAAAATGCAATGCTGCCACAGAGACTTGTGCCCAAGTTTGTCATCTTGTTAAAACAAACAAATTCACTCTCTCTCTCTCTCATCTTTCCACTTTCAAACCCACAATCCTTTTTTTTTTTAATCAACCCACTCCCTCACTTTCTTTAAACCCCTCTTTCACTCACATGGGCTTGTCCCCTCTCTCTCCTCCGTTTGATTTCAAAATCCATTATTTTTATTTATTTTCTCCAAACCACTTTCCTTATTTCCCCATCTTTCATTTTTTATTTCAAATATATTTTTATTATTTCTTTCTTTATTTTTCTTTCACATTATTTTTAATCTTTTTCAAATTCCATTCATACCATATAGCTTTGCACACCAAACCATATTTTATTCATCTCGGGATCAACCCCGATCACAATTTTACACAAAAAAAAAAAAAAAAACAACAACAACAACACCAACAACAAACCAAAACACAACACCAAAAGATTTGTTTTCTTTTCTGCGGACGGCCACCCACCGACCTCACTTCTTCGCCTATTCAGCCGGTCTTTTCTTCTTGCCTCCGTCCTGGGCGGCCCTTGACGGTGTTGCCTCCGTGTTTCCCACTCCACTGGGCACGATCACTACTCCCTGCTCCTCCACTGCAGCATATGGCGGACCTCCAAATCGGAACATCACGGTGGCCTTCCGCTTCAGCTCCTTGTTTTCCGCCTTTAGCACACTTATCTCTGCTCGCGCATCCTTATACATGCGCTGGAGCAGAGCCAGTTGGGCGTTTAACTGCTGCACCTCATTTGTCCTACTTTGAAGCCGGTGCGACAAGTTTGTGACCGCAGTCATGGTTTCAACACATGACTTCAATAAATATGTTTTTCTCTTCTATATATAGGAGAGTCATTGTATACAAACATAGATCAATAAATAATACATCAATTCTAACATTATACTCTTTCCCCCATAAAGAGACTAGAGAAAGAGTTAACACAAAGTTGGAGATTTGGAGCAAATCACTTGAATCTAAAGGATTCCGAATAAGCAGAATTAAGATAGAGTACATAGAGTGTAAATTTAATAACAGTAACAATGAAAGCAGAGGATAAGTGAGAATTGAGAACCAAGAACTGTCTAAGAGTGATCATTTTCGTTATTTAAGGTCGATTATCACAACGGCGAGGGAGATTGATACGGATGTGACCCATAGGATTAAGGGCAAATGGCTTAAGTGGAAAAGTGCGTCGGGGATACTGTGCGATAAACAAATACCCATTAGACTAAAAAGTAAGTTCTATAGAATGACTATTAGACTAGCGATGTTGTATGGGACGGAGTGTTGGGCAACCAAGAAATAACATGTAGATAAGGTGAGTGTTGTTGAGATGAAAATGCTAAGGTGGATGTATGACAAAACTAGACAAGACAGAATTAGAAATGAGCAAGGTTCTGAAAAGCGGTTGCGGTCGCCGTAACGGTGGCGGTGACGCGGTTGCGAGGTGTAAAGGCCGTAGTGTAACGGTTGCGGTAACCGGAACCGTGAATTTTTTTATTTTTCGCACAATTTGAAAAAAACTTACCGATACGCATATTTTTTTTTCATGATCATATTTATTGGGTTAAAAATAAATATTGATCAATTTTTGTAAATTTTTTAGTATGATCTAATATATTTCATATTTTTAAATCACTATAAACTGAGTTTTTTACATTTTATTTTAATAATTAATGACTTTATATTTTACAAAAGATCATTCACTAACTATTATATATAAGATAAATAATGACAAAAGTAAGAGAATAAATAAGAGCCTAAATATATATATATATATATATACATATTTTAACCAAGTCAAATAAATAATGACCACACTTATTATTATTATTATTATTTTCAAACAATATATAGATAGACACGCACAAACAAAATGGTTTAGTGATAGCAGCTGAATAGAATAGCATAGGTCTTATAGTTTCAACAAATCAATAACATGTTCTTTATCTTCCCTCTTCTCTCTCTCTCTCTCTCTCTCTCTCTCTCTCTCTCTCTATCTCTTGCTCCTCTATTTTCTCTCTTTATCTTCCTTCTTCTCTCTATCCATTTCCCCTCATTTTCAGCTTTTTTTTATGTGTTTTTTCGAAAGAAACAGTTTGGAACCGTTACGTAACGGTGCGTAACAGGCCGTTATGGCTGTTACGGCACCGTTACGACCGCTACGGCCGACACGCTTGTGAATCTCAATCACACTGCAAAAGCGGCCGTAACGGGTAGCGGTAACCGCCAAAACCGTTGCATAACGGCGTTACGTAACGGTTGCGGCCGCTTTTTAAAACTTTGGAAATGAGTGTATTCGGGAATGGGTAGGAGTAGCACCGATAGAAGATAAGTTGAGAGAGAATCAATTAAGATGATTTGGTCATATTTAACGGAGACTAATAGAGACAGCAATGAAGAGATGCAATACAGTGACGGTAGATGGAATGGAAGTTTTAGGGGACCGGGTAGGCCTAGATTAACGTTGGCTAGCGTTGTAAATAGAGATATGGATCTACTTAATTTAACTAACAAAATGGCTTTTGATAGAGCCGCGTGGAGAAGAAGGATTCATGTAACCGATCCAATTTGATGGGATTTAAGGCTTGGTTTGCACTCCCCATTTCAAAATTAGACTAATCCCATTTCTCCAAATACAAAAGATTTGATACCCAACCGACCTCACCCAAAAAGCAATTTATTTGTATTGCCACCAAAATCAACTTAATTAGATTAACCAACCTTGGCACATCAAAGCTGAAAACAATAACAGTATTTCATTTGGAAATTATTTTCTCTTCCATCAAGTGGCTCTTATCAAGGTTCTCAATTGGAAATGTTATTCCATAAGCCAATTTCCTTCACACCAAGCAATCACTCCACACAATCATAAATGCATTCCTAATCCTTGAATCAAATCTATATCAAATTTAAATTTGGTTAAAAATTACTCCAAACACCCTCCACTCCTTGACCCAAACATATACCAAATTGAGTTTTGCTCAAAGTTTTACCCAAATCAAGGGAGACTCAAATGTTTACCCAAAATTTCAAGGCTATTTAGTGGTTCTCATCACTCTGGCATGGGAAATGCTATACACACCATATGCACCCCACCACAAAATGGGTAACTTTCCAACAAAATTTCATAACATCAACCACAAAATGTGTAAAAAATGTGTAACCAAGTCACAATCTTTTGCAATATCAAGCACAAAATTTCAATATTTGCTACGCCAATTTGTGCTATGAAATTTTGTGGCAAAGTTACACATTAAGAATGTGGTAGGGAAGGGTGCATATGGTCATAGGATTTCCCCCTCTGGCATTAGTGAATCTTTTACTAAAATTTACGCTTAAATCATTGGAATCGTTCCTATCAAATAAAGGCCAGAGATGGCTCAAGACAATAATAGTAGAAATCTGATAATACATTGATAAAGAAAGTGATACATTAAACACAAATCGATAATGATAGATACAGAACAGAAATATGTATATATATATATATATATAGAGAGAGAGAGAGAGAGAGAGAGACCTTGAGATGGGCGTAGAGAGTAGGGCAAGCGATACAAGCTACAGAAGGAGATTGGAGGGAGTCGCAGAGGGAGAGAACTTCTTTGGCAACGGTCTCGGCGGTGTGGCGATCGTACCAGAACTGGCTCAGCCTCCAGTCCTCCGCCAACAACGCCACCTCCTCCTCCTCCTCTCCATTACGATTTTGATCGGAGAGGAAGTCTTTGAGTGCTTCCAGAGCTTCAGCGCTCAGCATCGGTGGACCATCCTCGTCTTCGGGAACTGAGTGTGTATGTGTTCGCTCCTCTCGCACTTCCTCCATTTTCTTCACTTCAATAGGCCCTCATGTTTGGTAAACGCTTAAATAGTTTTTAATCAAAAACCTAAGGCCTCGTTTGGAAATATGCATTTTTTTAGTAATTTTTTAATTTTTTAGTTAAAATATGATGTAAAATAAATTAACATGTTTGAGATAATTTTTTAACTTTTTACGAAAAAATATGTAAAAAATAAAGAGAAAATGAAAATTTTAACTTTTTGATATGAATTATTGATTTTTTAATTTTTTTAATAATTTTTTAATTTTTTAATTAAAAAGAATATTTGTGAAACGAGGCCGCAACTAGTAGAAGGTCACTTTTTTCACTACTTTTTAGGTCGCACCAAATAAATAATTTGATACGCGCACTCAAATTAAAATAAGGACAAGTTATCTACTCATTTTTTGAGATTTAGCTAAATTATAATTTTTTTAAAAAAATTTTAAAAATTACATATCCTCCTTCTAAGTTTATATTCATATAACAATTTAATTTTTACTGTTAAATAAATATTAAGAATGGTTAATTGATATTACTAAAATATAAATTGATAAATATTACTTTTGCTCAAAATCTCTTTGATAAATCAACAAAATTTACAAAAAAATTATGTTAGATGAAAAAAATATTAAGTTTTTGAAACCATATTTGATTTGTTATTTAGAAAAAAATTTCAGAATTTGTTAAAAAAATAAAAACTGATTTAATAAAAATAATTATGAAAAACTATATTTAATTTATAAAAATTATTTCTAACCACTCAAAGGATAAAATTATATAAAAATAAAAATAATTTTTTATTTGTTATTTTTTATTGCTTAACCAGATTAATTTCTAATTTTTTTAAAAAAATTTAAAAATAAATTCTAAAAAATCAAACCAAACATATTCTAAGTATTTTTTGACAAGCTATTTATTGTGTTTTTAACTTATTTGTTAATTTTATTGTATTTTCACTATCCGACACTTCAACATACAAGAGTTTTAGAGACTAATTTTTTTTATCTCCAAAAGTGAAAATTTTGTTACAAAAGATATTTAGGGACTAATTTCTATCATCGTGAGGATAGTGGCTAAAAAGTCGTCCTGAAAAGTCAAATAAGGCTTTTAGCGATAAAATTTCGAAAATGTCAATAATAAATAGACTTTTAAGGATAAAATAATATGGTCTCAAAATGATTTATTTTTTTAGTCAAAAAATTTGATACCAAAAAGATAATAATTAATCACTAATGTTCAATTTTCGTTACTACTAAAAATATAATAACATTTTTTTGCAACAAAAATATTTGGTCCCCTAAAAATAATTTTGTCTTTAAAACTTTAATTTTTTGTAGTGTGATACGTGTTTTCCATTTTAATTTTGCATTTCATAACTTATTTAAAAATGACAATTTAGCTAAACCTCAGGGGGAATCTATAATTCTCAGGAGAATTTGTAATTCAGTTAAACCTCAAGGGGGTGAAGGTAATTTGTCCTTATTTGTCAAGAGGACATTTTAGTCAATTTATAATATCTGTTAGGGTGATTTTACTTACACCATTACTCTACCTTTTTACACCCTCCATCTCATTACATTACTTAAAAAAAAAAAAAACTCTTATTACACCCTTCATTATATTACCAATACTAACCCTAAATTAACCCTTTCATCTGATTTACGCCACATAACTTTTGGAGGGAAAAGAAAGAAGTAGCATCAAGAAAGACTAGGGGTCCAACACAGAGAAGGCAAGTGGTTTGGACGATGGAAGGAGTTCAAACGACGTTATGGTCTGTGTTACCGATGTGGACGATTGAACTCATTCTTCTCATTCGTCAAAGGTAAGTGAAAAACTCTTCTTTCTCTTTCTGAAACTAGAAACATATCTAATTTCCTCCAATAAGGATTTATGCACGAGAGGGGAATCAGTCGACCTTGTTAAAAATACTCAGCTATTTCATGTGCACATGGCAACTTAAGCGTACGTCGCAAAATGCAGCCATATGCAGCAACATCTATTTCCTCACTATTCGATCTCTTTGACTCTACCAATATTTTGTCCAAACTACAAATTGAAATAAAACCACGTAACTTAGTGAACTCAGTAGGTGTGTAGTTGTGTTGGACTACAATCAAACTCTGCTGAAATAAGACTTTAATGTTGCATGCTGCAACTCTAACAAATTGTGTATTTTGGTCCAAGATGTCTCAAAACTGCCTTGACTTGATCCAAGTTGCCTCTTCAATTTAGCATGAGAACTCTCCACCCTACAAGTATGTATATTTTGATATTTAATATAAAATTCAAAAAATTATAGCAATTCATAAATGTAATGAGCATAATTTACCTGTTTGTAGTAATATTTCCCAAATGTATAGTACTGTTTGTCCAAGCTGCAACAATTTTTTCCTTGTATGGCTCTAACCAATTGGTAGTAACATACCCAATAGTTTCAGCATACGTACTAAATTCGGTTTTGAGATTGGAAAATTGTTCATTAAATTCTGTTTCTGTTCTAACCAATACCAAAGCATTCCAACTATGCATGAACTTATCCCATTTATCTTTCATCTCAAAAACCTTCTTGCACTTCATCAGCACATTCTTGCTAATATGCTATTTACATAAAAGATTAGCGGCCATAGGTAGAACTTTTGAGATGGCTTTTATCAAAGCCAACTCTCTATCTGTAATAATGACTTTTGAAAAAGCAGTATTCTCAATAACAGTACGCAATATGCCTAAAACCCATGTATAGTTGTCTTCCCGTTCATGACCAAGATAAGCAAAAGCAACTGAAAATGTTAAGTCCGTTGATGTTACCCCAATAATCTCTAAGAGAGGGAGTCGATATCTATTAGTCTTATATGTGCAATCCATAATCAACATATGTGGAAATGCACGTAACAACTCCAAACTAATCGGGTGTGCCTAGAACAAGCCAGTCACTATCTCTCTATCATCACATCGATGCCACTCAAAATAATTTTGAATCGACAATTGCCTCAATAGTTGTTGCATCTGTGATCTTTCCACCCTCTGTACTACTCGATGTCGATGACGTACGTTGTAGATTGTCTTCATTGTTGTCGCATTACAGGCATCCTTTCGTTTCAATGTAATCAATATCTCTTTTGGTCACACCATACTTTTTGACATGTCAACTAATAAGGATGTTTCCTCCTTAGATAATCTACCAGCAAATGAGTATCCTTCAAGATGTTCAGCAGACGGATGATTATGCACTCCGCATAAGACATGCAACATCCACTCATCATTTGTAGGTAATTTTTCCTTCCTTAATTGAAATGGACATCCATATTTTTTAGAACCTGTCAACCTCAATTGTTCCCCCTTGATCTTCCTATTGTCTCTGTAGTAATCATTTCTTTCACATGCAAGGGTAAGTCTTGATTTTCCTCCTTTACCTTCCACATCTGATGTCTTTGTAATAATGACAAATGCAGTCTTTTTCCCAACGTCAGAGCCCATTTAATTAATGCTTGGCAACTATTAAAAATCTAAACATAATAAATACATTTATATGTCAAATTATTAATAAAACTCAATGCAAATTAAAAATAAGAAAAAATCGTATTTATAAAAAAAACTTAACAAACCTTGTCTGTAATGAATTTATGACTGGAGTCCACTAATAATGCAGTACTTGCATTGTTGCAATGAGTATAAGTAAAATTCTTCCGTTCAAAAAAATATAAAATATAAAAAAATAAAATTGAAAATACATGGTAATGAGTAGCCGAACAAATTTAAAAAATACGGCCTTATATTAGTGTAAATGTATCTTTTATTCTGCAGTTAGATACCAAACTTATATTTTTTTATTCGACATTTTGATGCCAGATTATGTTATTTTGTTCGATTTCAAAGCACCGAACAAAAGTCGATGACCAGCCCAGAAAATCGAAACAAAAACCGACCAAACAAATAAAAAAACTCACAATTTTACTTTTTTAATGATTCTTCACCACCGTTTCTTCATCCATTGCTTTCTTTGATGATCAAAACACTTGATTCTCACTTTTTGAAAAGAGATGTGTAAGAGAAAAGAAAAGTTGAGAAAGGAAAAAGAGGAGTAGCGATTGAAGACCAAGGGGTGTAAGGAGATAATAAAATATATTTAATTTTAGTGTTTTGTCCTTAAAAGTAATTTCACACATGGATAAAATTAGAAGAAAAAAAATTTCATATGAAGGGTGTAAAGAGGTAAAGCAGTGGTATAAGTAGAATCACCCTATCCGTTAACACCGTTAATTGCGATGGGGCGGGATGTAATTTTTGAAATTCAGGATTTTGTAATTTTGTTAAATCTCAAGGGAGGTGTAGGTAATTTGTCCTAAAATAAATTATAATTATAATTAATTCATTTAAATTGCAACAAATTAGGCTATGGAGGTTGAATTTGGAGAATCAAAAGCTAATATTTAGAACTTGTATGATAATTGATTTTTAAAACTTTTTATTATTTTTTTATAAAATAACGTACAAAAAACTAAGTTGATTTTTTATATTCACTTTAGTAAATTCTTTTGTTTTAAATTTTAAATTTTTTTATACTTAAGTTTTACTCAGTTAGACGAATCAAATTTATTTTTTTAAAAGTTGAAATTTTGTTCAAAAAGACCCCCCCCCCCCCCAAAAAAAAAGGAGAGGCAAAAACAATTTTGGGATTTTTTTTTTGAATTTTTTTTACTTTTTCTACAAATGGTTTTTAATTAAATTATATGAAAATTTTAAGAACTAAATAGATAAAATTTATAATTTAGTGATGAAATAGAAAAAAATGACATTAGATTAGGAAATAAAAATGAAATTAACTCTTAAATTATTAATTTCAGGTAGAAAAATAATTTCCAAATATAATTTATATATATATAAAGTGCATCCAAAAGGACAGTGACATACTTGTAATTATAAAGTATACTAGTAAGTAATTTGATTAGAAATGAAAGGATCATAAACAGCCATGCCATTCTATATGGAATTTTTGTATGTGATACAAATAAAATTTCTATGAACAATGCAAAGAGATGAAGTTGATCCTAGGAATAACATTAAATTCTTCTTCTATATACCATCTTCAGCTCATTCAACTTTCCCTCATCAAGCTCAACAATGTAACCATAAATGTGGTAAATTCAAGTGTGAGATTTTACCAACCGCAAGTGAATCCCCTTCAAAACTGGTGAAGTGACCGATAATTTCCTAGACTCAAACCTAAGCGCAATCAGCGGGGTTGAGGGATTAGGATACATTCAAAGTTTATAACTTCTTCAGTAGGTTGTAATCTTGTTATGCTTGATTCACCAGGGGCCAATTAGACAATTTCTGGACGGAAACACTCACCACCCCAAAAAAATCTCAATGCCTATGAATCACAAGAACGATACAGACATCAACGCATTCGACTTGGGTCAAATGACTCAAACCTACTTTTACTGTTGAAAATTGATAAGAACACTCGAGAGGGTATTGTACCTAGAAAACTTGTGAATATAGCTAAACCTCAAACACCCACACACACAGACATGCAAAAATATATACAAAAATGTTTAAGAGAACAAAAAGTGCTTTGCATGTCTGATGAACAAAACTCCATTACTAACAGTATGACTTGTCCCAACAACACATTGAAGTTCGGAAGATTTAGCAATTTCCAAGTATTTTTTTGCAACAATTCTATTTCAGCTCTGTAATCCCATATATTTCTCCATCTGCAACCCAAGCATCCATTTGCTTCTCCTCCGAAATTTTTGTTGTTTCTCCAGCCCCAGCCAAAGCATCCTCTTCCATTAAACTAAGAGCTTGCGAAAATGATTTTGCATTTTTCATATAATTTAACAATTTTTCATGAATATCAGCTGAGACAACACCCTTGGCCAGGAGTAACCTTAAAAATTCCACCACTTCCTCAACATCGCCCTTCTCTTTCAAGTACTCCAGACAAGCAGCTAAAGTGGGCTTGCTTACCTTCAGTCGTGGCTCACAAGTTGAGACCGCTACCTTCATTGCTTCGACTGCCTTTGCAATTTGATTATCTTTAACATATCCTGTAGCCAAGAAGTACCATGTAAGTGGGAGCGGATTGCCCCCTCTCATTTTTGCCCTATTTATAAAAGCTTCAGCCTTCTCCACAAGACCCTTTCTGCAATATGCACCAATCAAAAAGTTTGGAACCCGGAAATCGTAACTCAATTCACTGGATTCCCACTCCTCAAAGATCTTCTCAGCACCTGCTATGTCATCGAACTTCAATAGTGAGGTTATCATGCTTATATAGCTCTTGTTGTATATCTTTTCTGTCTTCTTGTGGAGTTCCCAAAGTCGTAACACGTTGTCTTTCTTCCCTATTGCTGCATATTGTGTCACAAGGTAATCAAAAGCCATACTCCTCCGCCTTTTGGTAGTTAAGATGAGACTCTCAGATTTTGTCAGCATTGCCAAAGCCTTCTCTGTAAGCCCAGCTTTCAAAAACCCATTTGCCACAATTGAATAAGCATTCCAATCCAAGACAACCTTTGGATCAGATTCCATCCTCTGCAATATCCTGTCCATTCCTTCAACGTTAGAGGTGTCTGTGTATGTAGTCAGCAGAATGCTGAAGGTAAACTTATCGTATTGGATATCCTTTTCTTCCATTTCGTGTATCAGAGCATCTAATTTATCATGGTTTTCCGTCTGACGATAGAGATTTAGCATAATATTGTAGGTCAATGTCGCCCTAGACAATCCCAACTCCTTCATCTTCTGCATGATGGCCTCCGCTTTTTCCACAGATTTCTCTCGGGCATAGCAGTTGAGGAGGGCACCATAAGCCCCTATGATTTTCAATTTTTTTGGAATATTATTGAAATAATTTTCTGCTTGTTCTGTTCCATGAACTTTTGAGATCAAGTCCAGCCGGACAGCAATGTCACCAAACGAGAGTTCAAAACACCTTTTGTCACTCATCCATTGAGATACCTGAAAGTGAAAGGAAATAAAGATTCAGCTATTGGAATTCTGAGTATATGAAAATATTAAATTTCAGCGAATAAAGATCATTAAAATTGATGGACACAGACGAAAGACCATCCTAAGTTATATTTTTACTTCTCAAATAACATAAATCGGAGCATTATCATAGTTGCTACCAACAGAGAAGGATTTAATACTAGGAGGTTACACCCAAAATACCCCATACATCAGCCAAGGGTGTGACAAAACATGGAGCATGTGAGATGGCAAAGCAATATAAGGGAAACGCTCAGGGATATCTGATGCCTTGGCACCAAGTTTGAGATATAGTTGAGACCGGTTAGGAATTTAGTTTCTACAACTTCAAATATACGAAGAAGTTGTTGCACCCAAACATAGGATCAATAATGAAACTAAAAAAGAAAAAAAAATAAAAAAACAAACGCAAAATGAAGAAACAAGATTTAGATCATTACATGATAAGGATACCAAATCCACAACCAACAAAATTTAGTTTACAAGCATTCAGTTGCCTAGCTCTCATCAAGAAAACCCTAAGATTTGCAATCATATAAAAAAAACTGCTCCAAGGGATACTTTATACCCATTGACTTACTTGAGTATTTTTATGATTATAGCACTTATGAGAAAACTTTTTTTTTTTTTTTTTTTTCGGTCGCAATTTTACATTATAACTTATTTGATTAAAATAATAAAATTTTCTTAAGCTACAATTTTTTTTTTTTAATACTCAACTTGAGTACGACAAAAAAGCCAATCTCTTTTGTTTTAATAACTTTTGAGGACAATGATATTTGCACAAGGAAAAAGCTTATGGCAACTTATTTTAACCAAATAGGTTCCACTTTTTGACAGATTATCAAAATTATTCCAAACATATCTACAACTTATTTTAATTTTTGAAAGATGTTAAAGAGCATTCCTGGGGCATTGTTTGGGATTGTTGTAAAAAGTGCATTGAAAATGAATGAAAAGTTAAAAAGTACATACAATTTAATAAAAAAATCTATTGAATTCATTAAAAAGGGTCTCGTGTTTCTCTTTTTTTTTGTCTTGATTTTGTGTTCCATGGGAGCTTGTTAGCAAAACCCTTAATTTTTGTTAAGCTAATAAGTGCTACCAAATGGGCTGTTGTGTTTCCTTTATGTTGTGTTTGGTTGGGGGATTTGGGGAGGGATTTGGAAAGGAAAAGGGAAAAGGGGTGTGAAACTAAGTGAAATATAGGTGTATTTTATTCACATTTCACCTAACTTTTTCCATTCCTTTTCCAAATGCCTCCTCAAATCCTCTAACCAAACACAGCGTAATAAAACAATTTTATCTGTAATCAAACATGTCTTTTCTCCATTTTTCTTTCCCATTTGGGTGGTAAAGGGCAAACAGACCTCAGTTCAAGGGGTTTACTGTAATTTCCTGTTCGACAATGCTAGGTAGCTCAAATTTTTACGGCTCAAATGGCTCAAATTTGTCAAAACGATGTCGTTTTGACAGATTTTGAGTGTAAAACGACGTCGTTTTGACAGATTTGAACCATTTGAGCCACAAAAATTTGAGCTACCAAACATTTTCCTTTCCCGTTTTCCAAAAAAAAAAAAAAGTGGGAAAATTAAAAAAAAAACAAAAAACCTATTTATCAATTTAAACCTTAGTCTTTTTGATTTGTGAAAAATATATATATTTTAATTATTAACCTCAACAATAAATTTTTCTTTTTTTAGACATTTTACAATAATGACTAGAATATCATTTTTTTTAAATCAGTTTTACATAACAAATATAGATAAATAATTTAGATTTTAAAATTTAAAGTGATAAAATTAAAAATTCAGACACAAACCTTGATTTATTGATTTATTTATTATTTTCCCACCAAAAAAACTAAAATTAGCGAATAAAATATAAAAAAAATTAAAGAAGTGAAAATGAAACATAAACAGAAGAGAATGAAGAAGAGGGTGAGATAGACCTCAAGAGCGTGCCTGAATCGACTGTAACGTCTCAACTCCTTGACGATGTGTTGAAGCTGTTCTTTACTCACATTTCTTCCTTCTTCGATCCACCGATCCAGCACCGGAACGATCGACACCGTTGGTTGTCCCAGAGGCGAAATCCGACGGTACAAAGAGTCCCTTGGTTTTGCAGGCGCAGATACGGTTGATGTGGTCGAGTACACCAGAGCTTTTCCTAAACCAAAGCCACAGCAACATCTATTCAGATTCAGTGCACGATTCGACCTAAAAACCTTCATCCGAAGCTAAAAACCGAGCACTCAACAGAGATTTTAGAGAGAGAAAATACAGAAAACAGAGAGAGGGAGAGAGAGGGTTTAAGCGAAGTACGAAGTTTTGGGGAGATTTTTTTTTTTTTTTTGGGGGAGGTAAATTGCAATTTTCCCGTCACTTTTTTATTTTAGCTTTTAAAGTTTTTTTTTTTTAAATTTAATTTTGGTCTTTTATATTTTAAATTTTTCTTAATTTGCTCTTATACATAATTTCGATTCAAAATTAAACAAAAAATATCATAATAACTAAGGCAAATTACCTACACCTCCCACGAGGTTTAACAAAATTACAAATTTTCTCTTGAGATTTCAAAAATTACATCTCACTCCATCATAATTAATGTCATTAACAGATATCATAAATTGACTAAAATATCCTTTTGACAAATAAGGACAAATTACCTATATCCCCAGTTAAATTACAGATTCTCCTGAGATTTAGCTAAATTACAAGTTTTTCCCTGAAGTTTAGCTAAATTATCGTTTTTAAACAAGTTATGAAATGTAAAATTTAAATGGAAAAACACTTATCACACTTCAAAAAATTAAAGTTTTAGAGGCCAAAATTTAGGGCCAAAATTATTTTTGGGGGACCAAATATTTTTGTTACAAAAAGTGTAATTATTATATTTTTAGTAACGAAAATTGAATATTAGCGATTAATTAAAATTAATTTGTTTAAGAAATAAAAAATAAAAAATAAATATTGTTTTTATATAATTTTATCTTTTGAACAGTTAGAAATAATTTTTACAAGTTAAATATATTTTTTCATATTTATTTTTATTAAATTAGCTTTTATTTTTTTTTTAAATTATGATTTTTTTTTTCTAAACAACAAATCAAACATGATTCCAACAACTTAATTTTTTTTTTCCATCTAACGTAATTCTTTTGTAAATTTTATTGATTTATCAAAGGAATTTCAGCATGGGCAATATCGTCCATCAATTTATATTTTGGTGATGTCAGCTAACCATTCTTAATATTTAGTTAACGGTAGGGGTTAAATTGTTATGCGAATACTAACCTTGGGAGCCGGGATGTAATTTCTGAAATCTTAAAGGGGAATCTATAATTTAGCTAAACTTCAAGTGAGGTGTAGGTAATTTGCCTTAATAACTATTACATAACATAAAAAATATATTATTATATTAAGATTTAAGTTTATATTTGATATATGAATTATCTAATTTTTAACAAAAATTAGCTTTAACAGTAAATTTTTTTTTAAAAAAAAAAACCTTGAAAATGAAGGGTTAAAGTGAGAAAAAACAAACTTTAAAAATCAAATTGGAAAAATGATCAAACATAAAACAGGCAGGGTCTAATTTGATGGAAATTTTACTTACACTAATACTTTACCTACTTACATCATTTTTATTTATTTATTTATTTATAATTCTTTTAGTACCCTCATCCCTAACCGTTCTTCTTATCCTTACATCTAAAGCCTAAAAAACCTTAACCCTAACCCTAATTCTCTTTTATTATCACCTCTAACCACCATCTTCATCGTCGTAGCCACTACTCACTGCCGGAGCTGCCTTATAGCCTAATTACCACCCCTTTCTTCTTCAGACACCACCATTGCCACTGCCCCAGTGACCCATTTGTTTCTTCTGCCACCTGCACGCCAAATTCCACTTTCGTTCTATTCTCTCTCATCTTCCGTCGTGTCTCACCATTGCTCTATCGCAACCTAGTCACGCTTTGCACTCCTTTCTCCCGTCAAGCTTCTCAATCCTAGCCTCACCACAAACTAGACCCACCTGAACTACCACTGAGAAAATCGAGCAATAGAGAAAGAAAAAAACCCTAGGTTGTGGCAGTGAGGGATTGTGAAAGTGGCTGTAGCGATGGTGATTGTCATAGTATAGTAGGGCGGCGGAGAGATAGTGGCTGCAATGGTGAAGGGCTACATGATGACCGAAAGAAGAAGAAGAAGAAGAAGAAGAAGAAAAAGATGGCTATAGTGATCAGATGAAGAAGAAGTACAAAAGATGAAGAAAAGAAAGTGGGAGGGGGGAAGAAAACGGCTGAGGTGGTTGAAGGTGGAAGGAAATGTGGTCATTGGTGAATGTGGTGATTGTGATGGTGGTGATGGTCGCGACGGTAAGGCGACGAAGGGGGTGGTGGCTGCAATGGTAAGATGGTGGTCAGAGGTAATGGTGGTAGATATTAGGGTTTTTAGGTTTTGGGTGTAATAAAGGAATATGTTAGAAATAGGAGTAATAAAAGAGTTATAGAAATTTTAAAATAAAAAATAAATAAATTTTAAGAATGTGAGGAGTTAAAATAGTAATGTAAGTAGAATTTCTCCTAATTTATCATTTTTTTGGGTTAAATTACATAATAACCCTTTAAAATATGAGCCATTTATGTTTAATTCGACCATATAATATGACACATTTATTAAATTATTATTATTATTTTTGTAAATTAACGGCCGTGCAAACTTGAGGAGTTGCTTTGTGAGATTTGAAGATGCGACTTCTTAGATAAAACTCTCTTAGTTGCTTTCTTCTCTCGTTAAGTCAAACCCTTGGCATTTGTATTTTAACATTATAATAAGGTGACTAATTGTTAAGTTTTAGAATTTATAGAGGCAAAATATAAATGAATCATAATTTAAAGAGATTTATTATAATATATTTTAGTTTTTGAGATTAGAACTCCTGGGCCGGATTTATTGGGCTGCTGCTGATGGCCTTCGATTTTGGCCCAAGATCCGTTTTTAGTCTGTTTATTTAAGTATTTTGTTTGGGCCTTCAAAATTTGGGCATGAATCCGGATAAAAAAAAAAAAAAAACACAATTATATGGTTTTCATTGCTAGTCTTACCAATAAGGCTCGATTAATAGCATTTTAGTTTCTTGGGTGTTTCTCTTATTCAGGGTCCGCCCTGGACTAAGGCGAGTAAGGCCTGTGCCTAGGGTCCCCAAAATTTGGTCAAAAATAGGATCTCAAATTTTGAAGATCCATTATACTATCAAGTTTTAAATAAAGTCCAATTATTGTTAGAAGTCCTCAAAAACAAAACAACCCACTAAAATAGAAATCCTCCAAAATAAAACAGCTCAAATAAAAACATGTTGCAGCCCTATATTAAAAACAAATAAAAAAATTAGTCCAATTGAAAAAACAAACAAAGGGCCCAAATTTACTCAAGCAAACTTGAGTGGCCACTAGCAAATTTTTTTTTTTTTTTTGGGCATATGTACAAGGGAAGGGGCCCAAACTTAGAAGCTCGCCTAGGGTCCTGAATTCTCAAGGCCGGCCCCGCTCTTATTATTATTATTATTTTTTTGTAATTAGAAACAAAAACAAATTTGTACGTTTTCATTTCATTGTTACTCACACCTCATCCATTGTCAATCACCATTTCTAGCATCCTCACCGTCTTTGGTTCTTTTTTGATGTGACCACTAACTATAGCGATTATCTCCGACCAACCCTATAGTTAGTTACCCCATTGCCAACCATCAGCTCCACTGTGGTAAATATAACCAAGTGCAACAGTCGGATGGAAGAAAAAATTAGGCAAAATAAACATTGTCAAAAAATTAATGAAGCAACTTAAGAAAAACTACTACTTAATAATAGTCCATATAGTAGCTCCACCAAAAAATTACATATGTTTTTCTATTTACATAATTTTATATTTAATATTAATCTTATTTGATAGATACTAATAAGTTTAAAAAATATAAATTATATTAAAAATAATTATTTATAATACAAATTAAAATATTTTACACATTTTAAACTCTAAAAGACAAAGTCTATATCACATAGGCATGACTTGTGCATATGCATTTGAGGGTAGGCAGAAATTATCTTATGGATCAATTTATATTCATATAATCTACCATTCTAAGTATATACAATTAATTTCTCTTACATTTTTTTCTATATTTTAGACAAATTAATTATGTGTGTCATTAGTATAAGATTAACACACAACTAATTGATAAATCAAACAAAATCTTTTAAGATGGAGATGTTATCCACAAATAAATTCATAATTTGAAAGTTGCTGCCAAATGAGTCTAAAATAAATAACTACTACCTTAGAATAATCAAAAGTCATATTCTCTTTTGAATTTGATAACATAGACAGTCCCAGACGCTAAGACATTTGGAATAGTTCCAAGGGATTTGCTAAGAATTTTTTGGCATGCTTGCTTATTCACAACAAATTTCTTTTAGAAGACTAAATAAATCATGATGGGACGGCTCACCAGCAGTGCAAGCATGAGGTAGAATGTTGATGGGTCAAGATAATTCTAATTAAGACTTTATATGTGTTTAGATGAAAATTTTCTTTTAATGATAAATTTTTTTTAACATTTGATATGATAGAAATGGAAAGTCAATGAAGATTGATTAAGAAAAATAAACATATTTACATAGAATATGTTTTTACTTTTAAAAGATATCGAACTAAAATTGCTATCACAATACCATTGCCACTATCATCGTTGTTGCCACTGCTACCGCTACCGCTACCACCACACCACACCGCACCAAAACACTATATAAAAAAAAATTCTATTAAAACAAACGGAGCGTAAAAGGGTTACTTAAACACCAACTTATTAATTGATATTTTGTTTAGCTTATTAACTGGTTGTTTTTCGGTTTATTTTTGTCTGTATTGGATTTTTTAAAAATTATGTCAAAATCTTTTTGGATCTATCTAGATTAGACAATCCTGAAAATTATTAAAAAAATAAAATAATTGGAAAAAGCGTACTAAAGATGAAAAGAAACTAAATAAAAAAGAAAAAACTATAACCTATTTGTGTATTTTCTAATTTAGAAAAATCTAAAAAATAATATATTTTGAGTCAAAATTGGAAAAAAGTAGGTAAAAAAAAAAACAAAAAGCAATTAAAAAGGTGGGTAGGAGTGTGATTAAGCATAAGAAAGAATGGTACATTTGTATGTGAAGTTATAATCAAATGAAGAAGACCTCTTACCAGCAATGCCTATAGGTATAGGGTATATATGTCTTTCTTCATGTAATATCTTTATTTATTCAATTATTGTTTTGGTTTTGAAATCACAGTTTTTGTAGTGTGTTATTCAATGCTTCAATTCAATCATAATCATAACTAATTAACTAGTCGAGGTGTTCAATAATTGTATCAGTTTTGAATTATTATTTTTTTTTGCACTGTTTTTTTTCCCCAATATGACCAATTGACTAATAAAATTGGATTTTGTTAGGATTGAAAAGATAATAATTAGTAAAACAACTTAAATTAAAAAATTTAAGGATAAAATTACTTCTCAGGAACGAAATATTTTAATTGCTTTGCAATAAACTTTTTACTTTCAGAGATTAAAAAAGTTTGGTCCCGACTTATATGTTGTAGTGATTATTCACTTTAGTAATTTTGCATTAGGAATTTGAAAGCAAAAAAGTTTAGGCTCATTAACAAGTATAATGATTAGATTTACATGTCATTTTTTTTAATGGGAAAAAAATTATGTGCACAAAAAATATGTATTAGAAATATGCACAGAACAAAGATGAGGGTGTGGGTCTCATAAAGCTGTAGGCTTTGTTTCTTATTAGGGAAATTACACCCCAGTGGCATCTTTAATTTTTTTTTTTACATATTCATGAAAAACTTTATAATTTTAGTTATTAATATTTATAATTTTTTTTTCATTTATTTGTAATTTTTTTTTGCAAAAGTGCACTGATGTAATATTTTTTTCTTTCTTATCTATGTTTTGTATATGCTATTTATTTATGTTTTGTGCACGAAACATAGCTCTTTTCAATGAATTTTTTTTTAATTAGGTTTGTTTGCACTTTTAATTGACTTGCAAAATCAATTCCTTCAAAGATCCTTTTAAGTTTTTGTAATTAGTTGTGACAATGTAATTAGTACACTAAAGTTTGATTGTTCGTGGGACATGTTACAATATGCACCCTTAAATCCAAAATGTTATAATTTTTTCATTATAAAAGTCTTAACATTTTTTTTTTCACTGAAAAATTTCATAATAAAATTTCGAAGTGTTATAACAAAATTCATAAAATGTCATAACATTATCATTCATAACTTTAGGGTGTACATCATAAATTTGCTATTTATAACGTTACTACAAATTATCATAACACACATCACAAACAATTATAACATTCATCATAAAAAATAATAACTTTTTTACAATATACACCATTTAAAAATGTGCACATTGTAAATTTCTCCCTTGTTCATGCAAGCTATCAATTGAAGTTACTATATCTTATAAGTTTTCCATACTCTTTCTTCTAAGCAAACTTACATCAATTAATCCTATTACCCAAAAATAGAAAATGATAAGATGAAAATAGAAAATGATAAGATGAAATATGTATTTTTTTTTTTTTTTTGGGATTTAGGAAATATTTCACAAGAATAAGCTAAGTGACATCTTATATTATTTTCATAGTGCCTTTACCTACGTAACCTTGTTTAAATTCTTCAATATTTAACCAAAATTCTTCAACATTTTTTGTGCTACGTAACCCTTGTTTAAATTCTTCAATATTTTTTTTTTTTCTTTCTTATCTATGTTCTGTATATTCTATTCACAGCTCTTTTCAATGAAAATTTTATTAATTAGGTTTGCTTGCACTTTTAATTGACTTGCAAAATCTATTCCTTCAAAGATCCTTTTAAGTTTAGCACACTAAAGTTTGATTGTTCATACAAGCTATTAATCGAAGTTACTATATCTGATAAGTTTTCCCTACTTTTTCTTCTAAGCAAACTTTAAAAAAATTCTTCTAAGCAAACTTACTTCAATTGACATTGCGGTGTGGTCCAATGGTCTAGTAGTTACACCTTAGGGTGTAGTGAGTGTGAGGTCAAGGGCTCGAGTTGATGGAGTAACGGCGGTCTTTCAGTTGTAATCTAACTATACTAACATACTAACGATATCTCAGAAAAAAAAAAAAAAAAAATTTACATCAATTAATCCTATTACTCAACAATAGAAAATGATAAGATGAAATAAGCATAATATATATATATATATATATATATTATAGGGATTTAGGAAATATTTCACAAGAATAAGCTAAGTGAAATCTTGTATCATTTTCATAGTGCCTTTTACCTATGTAACCCTTGTTTAAATTCTTCAATATTTAACCAAGAAAAAATCTAAGCATTTTTATAGAAGTTTTTAAAAATATAATCAAATTAGAGAAATATGTAAGCACCACTATGACCCCCAACCCTTCCCCTTATTTTATTTTATTTTATTTTTTTCTTCTTTTTCTTCTTGTTCTCTCTCTCTCTCTGTCTCTTGATCGTAAGGGTTGGGGCTGTAGGGTGGTGTAGAGGGACAGAGAGCAATTAAAAGAGGCTAGAGGAGGGACGACAATGGAAGGGATGAACTGTGGAAGGGCAGACAAGGGCGAGAAAAATTACTGAAGTTGAGGATGGCAGAGACGGGTGGCGAGTGGAGTTTGAATGGGTTATGTAATGTCCCACGTCTTGGAATTGTATAGTATTGTGTAATAGAGTAGTGTGTATTACTTTGGTGTTTTGTTTACCATATCAAGTCGTTGAGATTTCTTTTCTACTCTTACTTAACCTCTCGTAACTTTTTCGGGTTGAAAATTTTGAGTTTTGGGCTTTTGAACTTGTCTTGGGTTGCAAATCAATTATGAGTTTCTGGGCAAAATTGCTTGTGCGGATTTGAAAACCGCCCAAGTGGATCTTTACAGAGTTTTTCAGCGTTTTCTGAGTTTTCTGTGCAGAAAACCGCTCAAGCAAATTTTAGTGGATTTTTTTGGGTAACTCTCTGGAGCAAACCGCTTGTAGGCAAAAATTTTTGCTCGTGCGGAATTGAAACTGCTCGTGCAGATTTCGGCGCATCTGTCTTGAATTTCGTGCTATTTTCCTCAAAATTGATGCCAAAAATGTGTTTATACAGATTTTTCACTCATATTTTCTCTCCCTTCTCTCTACCAACACACCCAAATCCAACTTCTCTCTAAAATTTATACCAAATCGAAGAGGGCGACGAGGGTTACGTTTATAGCCGATTGGATCGAGTTTTTGTCAACCTTGAGATCTAGGGTTTTCTTCCTCTTCATCTCCCAAGCTTAAGGTAGGTATAATCGTTGAGTTATATATATATATTTTACAATTTTATGCATGTTTTGAGTATTTCATCATGTTTGGATCATGATTTTGGGTTGTTGAACCCTAGATGATTGTATGAGTGGATTTTTTCTGATTCTTCCAAAACTTTTGAGAATATGAGTTATGTTTTAAGGTGTGGGTGTTGTTTTGGAAAAATCTTTTCAAAAATGGAACAAAAACCTTATTTTGATAGAAACCCTACAATTTGGAGATTTTGAAAAAAAGTTGAGATATTGTGAAATTGATGCTTGATAATTTGTTATGTACGTAAATGATGGAGGAAAATTCCATAGCCGTATTAAATGAAAAAATTTCTTGAGAAAATGAGAAATTGTTGATTTGGGAAGCTTGAGAAATAGCTTGTTGTTGTTGTTTTGGAAAGACCAAATGCTAAAAACGATGATTAATATATGAAAAATGCATGAAGGTTGATATTGTATTATTTTATCTCTTGTAAGTGTATTATGATGTTATAATGACAAGGGATGTGGGAATTTGATCACAATTGTGTGGTAAAATTGAAAATGGACTATATTAATGCTTTGTACATTTTGCATCGTTATTCCATTTTATCATGGTTGCAATTGATTTTGAATCTTGCATTGGAAAAGTATTTTTTTTAGAAAGAAAATTGTTTGTGAAACAAGATCATTTTGGATTTGTTTTAGGGTAAATATGTTGGTAAACATGCGAGTATATATTCAACATTCCTAGAATATGAATCTATCGCACGTGGCACAATAAACCAAGTGCAAATTAATGCCTACAAGGGCAACAAATTCCAAGGTTTAAGCCTGGTTACACAAAAGTGGTTTTCGAACTCATACATATAAAGCCACTAGCTTGTCAAAAAAATAATTACAACAAAAGAAAAGAGCCTTGTGCTCTCAAAATATATTCCACGCCTCCAACTCGGTGGGATCACCACATTTTTTCCTGTACAAAATCCCATAGGGGTGAGCACAAAGCCCAGTAAGAAAATCTTAACAAAATATATATATTTTATACAATCTCTTGAGATGAATTCATATGCCATGCCATATTCAAAAACATATATCTCTATCTTTTGAAACTTTTGTGCACAATGCAATTTTGAGAATTTAACAATTAAATAATTTCAATGTAGTTCAAATGAACGGTAAATATGACTTAGGTAATCTCTAGGTTGGTGTCTACAAGAAGGCATAACAAGCACTACCAATCCGTACTTTACCAGTTGCTAACCGGAAGGCACATGGTACCTCCTCCGCGTGTGTTTTCGGTCTTTCACCATAGACACTCAAACCAACTTAACCAATACTAACTATACCTTTGTAAATCGTTTGATGTTTAATGAATACGCATGTTAAAGATTGAAGATGTTGTTTATGTTGAGGCATCATATTCCTTAGATATATACTAAGCATTTAAGGGTTGATTTGGAAACAACATAATGTAAATGGGAAGTTGATGGATCTATTTGTGTTAATATTTGGGGGGAAGAGGAAGGCATTGGAAGCAATTGAGGGTAATCATGTTGCATCATATAGTATGTTGCCGAAGTATGCAAATGAAATAATGAAGACTAACCCAGGGGGTTTGGTGAAAATTGAAAGGGACAGAGTTGGTCCTAAATTAGACGTAGTTATGTTCAAGAGGATATTCATCTCACTTGCAGCAATTCAGAAAGGGAAGATGGTTGTAGACCTTTTATAGGTGTCGATAGGTGTCATTTGAAGGGTCCTTATAGTGGAGTCTTGCTAGCTATCGTGGCCTTGGATAGGGATAATGGTCTATTTCTTTTAGCATATGCTGTGGTAGAGTGTGAATGCAAGGAAAGTTGGAGATTCTTCTTGTACCATTTGCACACCATTATTGATGATAGTCCTCAAAGCAAGCCATGGACTATAATGTCAGATGACCAAAAGGTAAATTTATTCACTTTGAAATGAATTAATTTAATTTGTAATTTGTCTAATGAATTTATGCATTCATAATATAACCTTTTGTTCACTTTTATTTTGTATTAAGGCATTGAACCTGCCTTGAAGGAAGTCATGTCTACAGCAACTCACAAGAGGTGTTGTAGACACCTGTTCAACAATTTTAAATCAAAATTTCCTGGTTTGAAGCTTAGGGGATCATTTTGGGCTACAGCTAGAGTATACACTCAGAAGGATTACAACATAGCTATGTGGCAAATTGAAGAGCTATCAAAACTAGCCTATAAATGGTTAAATGACTTGAAACCAAAAGTTTGGGCTAGATACACCTTTGATCCTAGATTGAAAAGTGACCATATCACCAGCAACATAGTTGAATTATTTAATAATTGGATTGGAAATGTAAGAGGGAAACCTGTCATTACAATATTGGAAAGTATAAGGACCAAATTAATGGGAAAGTTGCATAAAAGATTTGAGAAAGCTGCTACATGGGAAAATTTGGTGACCCTCACCATTAGGAAGAAATTAGATGAGGTTGTCTTCAAATCAAGGATGTGTAAGATCACATTTACTGGTGGAGATGAATATTAAGTGATGGAAGGTGTTACTGTACACATTGTAAACCTCCTAAGTAGGTTCTGTTGTTGTAGAGTTTGGGACATTACTGGAGTCCCTTGCAAGCATGTAGCTGTTTGTATATCTCATAGGAGAATGAACATTGAAACATTTTGTGATCAAGCTTATCAAAGGCATAAGTTCTTGGGAGCATATGTGGATATTATTCATCCCATACATGATGAGAGTATGTGGGATGAAGTTCCAGAAGAAGCTTTGAAGCCTCCAGTTCTTAAGAGACTACCTGGTACGTCTCCAAATAGTAGGAGAAGGGAAGCTAGTGAAGTTGCCCTGGAGCTAGTGATTCTAGAAGGTTATGCACTGTTAAATGTGCCATATGCAAAGAAATTGGGCACAACAAAAGGACTTGTCAAAGGGCTTAAGTGAAGAGAAAGGGTAAATCTAGCTCAATTAGTGGTTCAAGTGTTTCTACAATAGGGCAAACAAGTGGGGTTGAAATAAGCCAAGAAAGTGGAAGAGGTTCAAGCCTAGGAAAAGGAGTTTTTATTAAAGGAAGTGATCCTGGTTGCAGTTGCACAAGTAGTAGTGGAGGTGCAGGTAGTGGAATCCCAACTGGAAGAGATGCAAGTGGTAGAGGTTCTATTTCAACAGCGGTAGGGGGACAACATGTAAGTATCACATACATTGTGAACTTGACTATTGAATGCATTGAAACATTACTTATTTAGTGTCATTATATTTTTATTTAATGTGATATTGTAGGATGGAGGGCAACCTAGAGTGCAACCCAGTAAATGGAGTGTGTCTTGAGCATGGTATTTGACTCAAGTATTGCTTATTTAATAATTAATTGTAATCTTGTTACTCTGTTTGTTATTGTATTCTTGTTACAGAGCTAATTTTGTTTATTCTTGTTATTTGTATTAGATGGTTGGAAATTATGCAGAATGCCATTTGAGATGGAACAAGAAATGAATTAAGGTTTTACATTTTTAAACAACTTCTACACGAATAGGTTGTAGAAGTTGTTTAAAATAACAACATGATGTATTTCTCTAAATTGAGAAGATGTCCCCTTATGTGTTTTGTGAAGGGGAACAAGATTATGTATGCTCATTTATTTTTGGCCATATGGGCATTAATTGTTATTAGCACTTTGGGTTCACTTTGTGAAAATAGAATATGAAGATATTGAACTCATGCATCCTCTTTTTTTGCTTTCTTTTTTTTTTTTAGTCCCTCTGCTTTTCTCAATGAGTTTGATTGAGATTCATTTGCCTTTTATAAGCAGCTTCCAACAACTACCCTTGTTCAACAGCTATATCTGTTACATGCAAATGAAATGTAGATGCAAATAAAATGGTGATGTGTTTTCTATGATTGGACATGTATCAAAGTTTTTTTAAGATATTGGTAATTATAAAAAAGATGCACAGGTCTCACAGAGGGTAATTTAGTTAATTAAACTTTTTTGATTGATGTCATCAAGATTCTTTTGATGGCTCTAATGGACAAATGACGGCAGGAGAGTTTCTGTGATGCAATTGTTAATCTCAAGAGTGGGAATGTAATTTTTTGAATGTGAAGGGAATATCCGTATTAAACATAAAGTTAAGGGGTGTCAGTGTAATTTATCCTAACTATATATACAAATATGTAAGATATTGATAGTTTTGTTAGAATAATTTCCATTAATTTCAGGAGTTGAATTTTGAGTTAATTAATTAAAAGAAATTACAGAGAACCTTCACTTTGAAAAGTATTAGCATGCTCTGATTACAACCTACTGGACAAAAGGCTCCACTAGCATTCTAATTTATTAATTGTTGTTATCTTCAACAACTTCTACACGACACCCAATTGAATTTAAGGTTTTACATTTTTTTTACTTGGTGATTTAACTCGAGGTATCAAGGGTTGAGATCTGGTCAAATTAATGGTGCCAAAGTTCACTAGCATGCTAAGTTCCACTGGAGTACCCAAGGGGTGGTTACAGGGGGCCACAGCCCCTGCAAAGATCGAAAGAGTTTCATTAGTTTGTAGTGTTTTGGGCTCGACTGGCAAATTGCAATAGGATGGCCCCTCCAAAAGGGAAAGAAAAAGGTCTCAAGTTTTATATATTTTCCCCATATTTTAATGATTTTTAAGCTTGATATGGTTATGGATCTCCTAAATATTAAAGTGTTATAAAACAAGTAGTCTTTAGTTATTTATAATTGTGTTTAGTGACGAGTCATTGTAATTGTTTCTAATAATGAATTGTGATCGTTTCATATATATATATATATATATATAAATATATTTAAATCTATTAGCTAATATGGGAGATGTTTATGTTATGCACATTTTTATAGGGGTATCAACTGTCTTCTTCTACTCTAATTAACATCTACAACATCAATATGAAACAATATCTACAGGGTAAATTATATTGGTGGTCCCTGTATTTTATTCATTGTTATTTAAATTTTATTTTAATTTGGTCCAATTAATATTATTGTTAGTGCTTTTGAGATTAACTAAGTTGTGTAAGTTTATAGTTTTGTCTTTAAAAATATGGCACGTGACACTTATGTGTGTATTTTTCTTAAAAAGATACGAAGAGCAACAATCACAACCTCGCTTGGGAACATGCTATTTTAGTAATTTTTTGACTTTTTACGAAAAAATGTACAGAAAAGTAGAGAGAGCGATAGACAACTTGTAGTGACTTTTTGACTTTTTGACTAGACTATAAGGTTGCCAAATGAGGCCTCATAAATTTAAGATCAAAATTGAGTCAATTAAAAATATAAAAACTAAAATGACATAAAGAATAAAGTACATGGACTATCGTCGTAATTTACCCATATCTACGTGATCATTTTTCTTATTTTTTGTTTTGTAAATCTTAATATTGATTGAGAATTTTTTAAAAATATATACTTTCAATATAATTTAGAAACGATGCTTTTGCTACGGAAATAATTAAGGCCTCGTTTGTTTGGGGTTATAAGGAGGGGATTGGGTTTGGTAGTGAGGAGGGGATTGAGAATGGGGTGTTTGTTTTGAGAGATAGGGAGAGGATTAGTAATCCCTTGGTATTAGTAAGGAGGAGGAAGGGGGATTGGTAAGGAGGAGGTAGAGATGGTATTAGAAAAATAGTGAGGGGATTAGAAATTTTTTTATTTTTTATATATTGGAAATTTTTTTTTAAACATAATGTTTAATTTTTTATATTTTTTTATTTGTTTTATTATTTTATATAAAAATAATTTAACAATTCCTCACTATTAATCCTCTCACTATCAATCCCCTCACTATTAATCCCCTCGCTATGAATCCCCTCACTAACAATCCCCTCACTATGAATCCCCTCCATTCTATCTCTGAAAACAAACGGGGCCTAAAACTTTATTATCAATTCTGAGTTGGCCCTCTCTTTATTATAATTCCTGCGTCCACCATTGCTATTGTATTTTTAAATGCAATAGAAACTATCACATGTCTATCTATAAAGAGGTATTGAATAGGAGCAAAAGAATCCCTACCTCTTGGAGTGAAGATGAGACAATCCAAAATCACTGGCGACGAAACAATGATCCGCTCAGATTAAATGGAAGCCCTTGTTGAGCTTTACATTTTGGTATATGGAACTAGGGATAAAAGATGTTTAGAAATAGATGAAATCAAAGTTAAAAAGCTTAGAAACTCAAAAATGGCGGAAAGAGAGAGAAAATAGAGTAAAAAGTGAAGAGATTTGACCCAAAAAATGACTTTTAAAGATTTAATTTTGGACAGACTGTTCGAGCAATTAAACTTGCGCTCGAGCGAATTATGTACACCGCACAAATTCGTAAACTGCACAAATTCGCAAATTTCAAATGGGCATAATTCTCTCGTCCGGACTCTATTTAGGGTCATTCTTATATCCAAATTGAAGTCCAAGTAAGATTTCCAATGGTTCTAAAAAGTTGACTTTTTTGACTTCTTTTGACTTTTTTATTTTTTTTATGAGAAAAAAAAAAAGGGTTAAAAATTAAAAATTGACTTTTAATCCCCTTCCTAAAATGAGCCAGATTGGATCAGCCTAGGCTAGTCCACATACCAAAATCCTACGCCCAATTCGGCCTAGACGGGTGAGTAGATGGATCAATGAGTAGGTCCGTCGGTCTAGTGACAATTTATAAAAATTATGATAAAAAAAAAAGTTATTAATTATAAATTTTAAAAATAATTTATAAAAATTATAACAAAAAAATAATTAATTATTAATTTTTAACGATATATACAAAAAATCATCGTAAAAAATTATTTCTAGCAATGATTTTATTAGAACCTATTTCCAATAAAACTTGATGAAAATTAAATCCGATAATTAGAACCTATTAGTAATTTATCCTTATTTTTTTTGCACGAATAACCTAATCTACAGACGTTTTGAATTATCGAAATGCCCGAACAAAGTCCACCAAACCCGCATAATTAAAAAAAAAAAAAAGGGGCATAATTCTCCATTTAGTTACACTGTATATTAATTTTCTTGGATAAATTATAAATACATCCCTTGACATTTGATTAAAATATGAATTGTCTTTTATAGTTCTAAAAATTACATTTTACTCCTAAAGTTTCTAATTTCATAACAAATCGCCCATTTTATTAATAAATTATTAAGTCAATTAACAGTTTTTAATGATATTAAAAATATGTTTCAATTAATAATTTAAGTAATTTTATTATTGTATAAAAAAAATTATGAATTTTACTTTTTTAATTAATTCTATTAAATAAAAAATTATAACAAGTGAGTATTTGTAATTTTTTAAATCACAGAATCCGTCTGTATTTATTATTTATCCAATTTTCTTTTATAAAACTTGCACACGTGTTCATCTCCTGCAAGCAAGCTTGTTTTCGTCAAAATGTTTTTAACAAATGTCCACCACTCCACCTCTTGCATCATTGCATGACCTGAGCTGAGCTTATATGACTTGTATTAAGCTGACTACAGACCCTTATTTAGTTTCTTCTCCAAAACTGTAGACTCATTCATCTCTATCCTCTCTCTCTCTCTCTCTCTCTCTCTCTCTAGAGTTTGAAGCAGCAGCCATATCCATGGCTGCTTCAAGGTTGTCCCTCAATTTCCCATCTCGGCGTCCTCTCTCCGATTCATTCAGACACTTTCTCGTGATACCCACAATCCTAGCTTTCTTGACAACTATTTTCATCTTCCACTACATCTCATCAACCTCAACACTAGTGATTCATCTACACGACAACCATCATCGTCTTCACGTAAATCCACAAGAAGTTGTTACAAAGCCTCTGCGTCCTATACCCAACAAACCAATCATCCAAATTTCGCTTCCTAAACGAACTGGGAGTTCTGTTATTGAAATTCAAATCTCAAATCACTCGATCCAACTAGGAAATGGTAGTGAAGGAACAACTCTGAAGAGTTCAATCATCGGTTCAATCGGTATGAAATTTCTCACTTCTTATTTGCTTGTGTTTTCTTGTTAATTTTCAGTTAATTTAATTATTTGTCTTGACTTATATGTTATAGTTATTACTATCTATTTTTGTTGAACGATAGGTACGTTTAATTGGTGGTTTAGATAAAAATAATAGTAATACTATATATACAGAAAAATTATTATATATATATATATATATATATGTATGTTAAAAAATTTGACCCGTTAATTTATTTTGAAATTAGTAGGGATGACATGAATTTTTCTATGTATTTTCTTTTATCTTTTTTATTCACGTAATTAGTCTAAAAAAACCAGCGTTGAGAACAATTTTATGGATTTTCAATTGTTTTTAAGAAAATATAGAATTTTATCTAATTTTTTTGGAATTTTACAAAATGACCCAAAGGAAATAAGGAAAAGAAACAATTTTTAGGATTTTACAAATTAATTTTTTTTAAGTAGTATTTTTAATGTTTCTAGGTTTTATTGTTACGTAATTTGAGAGGTTTAAATTAGTTTTGTTGTTGTGAATAAATATATATATATATTTATATTATTGTACTGTATCATGTAAAAGGGTTTTGTAGAACTAAAATTATGGCAATGATCCATTGACTATTGTTTCAAATTTTCAAATTACAAAACAGTGCATATAAAGAAAGAACAATACATTGCTATCAAAATATAAAAAAATAAAAATAAAAAATTTAATATCACCAAGAACAGAATAAAATCCATAAAAACAAAATCATCCAAATAGAGAAACTTATAATTCATAACTTATCTATAAGAAGAAAACAAATTAAAGAAGTCTCTAAAAACTTATCTTATTAGTCGAATCAAAGTACGAAGAAAGTTTTATAATAAAAACAAATAAATAAAGCCTTAAAGTTTTTGAGAGAAAGTTGACGTTTACATTTTTATTTTTTTAATTTTGTTGCCGCCTCATTGCTATCCATCTGTCGTAGCTCGTGGCTGTGAGTGAATCTTTTTATTATTAGATTTTTATTTTTTTAATTATTTTATTTGAATGATCCTATACCTTGAACGAGTTTAAAAAATTTCAAGTCCAGCCAAACTTATTACAAATTATAATTTATTCAAATGATTTCGTTGGACTTGCATCATACTTTTGGCATGAAGTGCAAGAAACCAGCCTTGTTTTATACTCTTTATAACTTGGATTTTAATTTTCTACCAATTTATTTTTTTAATAAATAAACCCATTATTTTTCATAAAATTACAAGGGGCATCCTTAATTTACATAGGTGCAATTTTTTCTCCCTTCTTTTTCCTCATTTTTCTTATTTAAAAATGTTACATAATCTAAATAGAGCAAACCAAACTTGGTATTTACCCTAGTCTTAGGGAGGTAATAACCAATTCATCAAGTCCAGGGTTCAATCCTTGACATCTCATACCCCCTCCCTCATAGGTTAAAAGTAAATTTTTCTTTTCTTTTTCTTTTTATCCTTGTTCTCTTGACTATATATCATGAGAAATTGCGACACATGCTAAATAAGTTATCTTTAGGATAAATTATCAATAGATCCTATTTTTAAGACTTATTACCCATTAAGGTCTATTGACAAATATTTCAAGTAATAAATTTGTTAGTCTCTTTATTTTTATAAATAAATTTACATTAATAAATTTATCAGTTAAAACTTGTAAGTAAATAAGTCCGATTAATATGATTAATTGGTAAGTGCCTCTTATTTTATTCTCACAATTACCTAATAAAAATGAGTCAATATATAAACAATGTTTGCTCCTAAATTAGTTCACTAGTAATATAAAGAATGGATAGAACGAAAATTTTCTCTTGAAATTCTAGATATAATCGGTGTGATCATGTATTGATATTATGTTTAATAATATCTCACAAAGATATGAAATTACTATTTGATAAGGGTCATTACAAAGATTGCATATACAATAATCATAAATAGATAAATAATTAATAAATCAAAATATTTCAAAGCTAGATAAATGTTCCAAAAACATGCTAAAGGTATGATATGGTTAAAGTTATTCAAATATAATTGAGTTCTTAAATATATTTAGGAAAACTCTTAGGATGATAATTTATATATATATATATATATATATATATATATATTATTTATCATGAACCAATAAGCTGTTAGGATCAAAGACACCCAGAGAATTATCTCACACACACAGAGAACACAATATTTACGTGGTTCGGCCCAATGCCTACATTCACGGACAGAAATGAGAATTATCACTAAAATGGAGCAAAAATACAAATACAGAGGAGGAGATGAAACTCACTCAACTCACAGCTCTCACACTCAATTTCTGATGGTTCTCTCTTCTCCTCACTCATCTCAATTTATACATATCATGACGGAAGGAAGCTGGACAGCAATGGTGAGTGGATTGGTTAGTGGGGAGGTGCCACTCCCACTCTCTCTAAAGTGGTCTCCAACCACCCCACTCTCTCTAAGATGGGTTAGCCACTCACATGAGAGGATAATAACATAGCCAACATAAGTTTTGCCTAAAGAGATTGAACTCATTGACTTTCCAAAGAAATAAAAAAATATTAAGTGAAAACATGTTACTATATTTGACTGCACCTAGAGTTGAAAGCCTGTTGCTGGCTGCAATTCTTCAATTTTGGAAATTATTGGAAAAATTACATGTCAGTAAAATAGATAAAAGAAAAATTATATAGATATGTAGCGATATAATTTGGACTTGCGTCTTTATAACTTTTGAGTTGTACTTCACTACCTCTCATATTTTATAATTTTTTTTTGATCTTTTCTAAGCTTCCGTTTGGAAAATGGTTTGACTTTTTGACTTTTTAATTTTTTTGAGTATTTTAGCCTAGACTTAAAAGTTTGGTAAGCTTAGTTTGGAAAGGACTTTTTGACTTTTTAGTTTTTTTAATTTTTTTTGTGAGAGAATAATATAATGATTATGGGTTAGATGTGATGTTTTGTTTGTTATGACTAAAATAACCTATTTTATTTTTTGTGACTAAAATATCCAAAAAAATCTGCAAACCCACTTACCAAACACAGGCTTAAAATTATTTAGTAGCTCAAGACATTAATGATAAAATGTCATTTCATAAAACGTCCCAATCACTCAATTTATTGACCAATTACAATTACTATGGGGATCATATGAATTGGAAAATGTTTGGGAATTCTTTGGGTAGACTTTCATTATCCTAATAATAATGATATGCATTTTTTTTTTTTTACTTAGATCAATCACAAGTAAGTAAAGATTGTAAGGATGATATTTTGTAAGGGTTTGAATCATTACTGATATGAATTACAAATGTCATAAGTGCTAACATTATACTAAAATAAGTCATTTTTTTAAGATTGGATTAAAATAAATCACTAATATATAAGAAAATTCAATAATCATAATCTCAAGACAAGCAAAGTCTTATTAATGTGTGTCACATGTAAAGAAGTTTAAAATATTTGCATAAATTTTATTACACATATATTTTATAAAAAATGTATAAATATTTTAAATTTCTTACCATGTAACTACAAAATTCATACCAGAGATAGCTTGTAATAAAAGAAAATAATAAAAAATATCAATACAAGAAAGATCCCATAATAAAAATGAGAAAAATAATTAATAGTACTTACTTTTAACATAAACTAATTTCAGACCTTTTAATTGAGATTATATTATGATGATTAAATGAATTAGTCTCAATAATTAAGTTAAATTTGTGGTTGGAGTTTAGGAATAAAATTTCAACATGACATGATATGACAACATAAATTATCCGTGAAATTAGTAAGTTAAGGTAACAGTATTATAACACAAACTCGAATATGATACTATTTAAATAGATAAATAATTAATAAATCAAAAATATTTCAAAGCTAGATAAATGTTCCAAAAACATTCCTAAGGTATGATATGGTTAAAGTTATTCAAATATAATTGAGTTATTAAATGTATTTAGGAAAACTCTTAGGACAATAATTTATATATATATATATATATATATATATATATTATTTATCGTCAACAAATAAGCTTTACGTAAGGAGATTGAATTCATTGACTTCCTAAAGAAAATAAAAAAATATTAAAAGTGAAAACATGTTACTATATAATATTTGACTGCATTTAGAGTTGAAAGCCTGTTGCTGGCTGCAATTCTTCAATTTTGGAAAATTATTAGAAAAATTACATGTCAGTAAAATAGATAAAAAAAAATTTATATAGATATGTTAAAAATTATATAGACATGTAGCGATACAATTTAGATTTACACCCTTATAATTTTTGAGTTGCACCCCACTATATTTTATAATTTTTTTTTTTAATCTTCTATTCTGCATTATTATTTTGTCTACAATTATTAGCTCAAAACATCACGTGGGGGCGAGTTATAAATCAATGATAAAATGTCATTTCATAAAACGTCCCCATCACTCAATTTATTGACCAATTACAATTACTATGCGGATCATATGAATTAATAAAATGTTATTTACAAATTTCATAAGTGCTAACATTATATTAAAATAAGTTTTTTTTTTTTTAGATTGGATTAAAATAAATCACTAATATATAAGAAAATTCAATAATCATAATCTCAAGACAATCAAAGTCTTATTAATGTGTTTCACATGTAAAGAAGTTTAAAATATTTGTATAAATTTTATTACACATTTTTTATACAAAATATATAAATATTTTAAATTTCTTAACATGTAACTACAAACTAGAGATAGCTTGTAATAAAAGAAAATAATGAAAATATCAATACAAGAAAGATCCCATAATAAAAATGAGAAAAATAATTAATAGTACTCTTTTAACATAAACTAATTTTAACCTTTTAATTGAGATTCTATTATGATGATTAAATGAATTAGTCTCAATAATTAAGTTAAATTTGTGGTTGGAGTTTAGAAATGAACTTTCAACATGACATGATATGACGACATAAATTATCGGTGAAATTAGTAAGTTAAGGTAACAATTTTGTAACACAAACTTGAACATGATACTATTTAATAACTCGAATATCGAAAGAATTAGTTTAGTATCGAATTTACATAACATGAAATTGATTCGGGTAACTCATTTAATAAAAAAAATTAAGTTACACATTTTAATATCATTTTTACTAAGAGTATCATGACATTTTTGAATTCTTTATATAACTCGATCCGAGTTAAAATAATATCTATTTAAAGGCTAATATCACTACAGCATACAAATTTATAAAGTGAGTGAGAATTTGGTAAATGTCCTAATTGGTTTCAATGTCAAGGTCCTTTTCTTGAACAATGTACAAAGTCCTTGATCAATGCACAAATGGGCCTTGTTATTCATAGAGTGGGGTAAACGTGATCATGATCAGCCTGGCTGGATTCAAACGAGTTATTTTTCATTTTGGTCCTTAGAAAAAACATTCTCCTGTTTTAGTCCCTATGCTATTTGTCATTTCTTATGCAATTACCAACTTTTGTCACGATTAAAGGGACGATTTTAAAATTTATTAAGTTTTCCATTTGATCCTTAAGGAATTAATATTCCTAACTTTGATTTATAAAAAAAATTAACATTTTCTTACTTTGATCCTTATTCAAATTAGAACCCAACTTCCCATGCTGTAAGAATTCACAGAAAGTGAAGAATTTTAATGGACTATTTGATGTATAACCATCCTCTATCACATCTTACTAGGTTCAATAGAGAAAAATAAAAAAACTCACAATTTTCACATTGCTTTTTCTTTTTAGGTTGAAAGTAATTTTTTAAAATATATATTTTTGTTTATCTTTGAACTAATTTATATTTTTTGAATAGAAAAAACAACATACAATTTGAAAATTAAATAAAAAAGGATATGACTTTAGGCATCCCACTACTTTGTTTCCTCAAATTTTTTTAGGATAAATCACAAATATACTTATGAGAAATATTTAAAATACAAATTATTTTTGTAATTTTAAAAATTACAAATAATTTATTATCATAATTTGTTTTATAGAAAAAAAATAAAATTCTTAATTATCATTCTATATAACAATGAAATTATTACAACTATTAATTGAAATATATTATACACTCACAAGGCGAGTGTATAATAGAATTCTCATTATTATTGTTGTTAGAGAAATGTTTAGGATCTTTTTTTTGGGGGGTTCCATGACTCTCAATTTAATCTTGATAGTTGATGTTTGTGTGGAGTCCACTCATATATATGTGAATCCCATATTATAAATGATTGTGAAGAGAGTAGAGGTTGTGTGAGGGTGCGAAGTCTCTATCACAATTGTTAGTATTATTATACACTCATTATTATTATTACTATTATTTCATCATTGATTACTTGATTTCTTATGATTTTACTTCATATAATATATTTCACTAACAACAATTTTACAAATTTAAATGTTTTCAGAGCCAAAATCCCCACCAGAACCTGAATCCCCACCGTCACCAGTTCCTTCCAATCCCACCACCACCACCACCGACGACGACGATGTGTTCCACAACAGAGAAACCTTCTTCGAAAACTACAACCAAATGAACAAAAGCTTCAAGATCTTCGTCTACCCTACCCCCAAATCCCACCCCTTCGCCAACGTCCTCCTCCCAGTCTCCAGCGATCCAGGCGGCAACTACGCCAGCGAATCCTTCTTCAAAAAGTCCCTCGCCAAGTCCCACTTCCTCACCACCAATCCCTCCGACGCCGACTTCTTCTTCCTCCCCTTCTCCATCGCCGCCATGCGTCACGATCGGCGAATCGGAGTGGGAGGGCTTCAGAACTTTGTTAGGGATTATGTTGTGAATGTGAGTAAAGAGTATCCATATTGGAATCGGAGTGGTGGTGCTGATCATTTCTATGTGGCTTGTCATTCGATTGGGAAGATAGCGATGGATAAGGCGGTTGAAGTTAGGGTTAATGCGGTGCAGGTGGTGTGTTCTTCCAATTATTTTGTGAGTGGGTATGTTGCTCATAAGGATGTTTCTTTGCCTCAGATTTGGCCCAGGCAAGGTGATCCTCCAAAAGTTGAACCCTCCAAAAGGTAACTTATTTTATACTTTTTAAATTGTTTACTGTTTGTTTATTTAAAATTTAAAAGTGCATTACATTTTATGATGGTCGTCTACGTTCTCACAAAATTATTTGTCCATACTTTGTAAACTGGTAATACGGTGTCACATCAGACGAGATATTATGGGGAATAATCACTTTCCTTTTATGACACGTACAAACATTTTATTCAAAAAATTTCAGACAACGGTTTAGTAAACTTATTTTTAGATCGAGTTGATAATTAAATTGTTATTTTTTAAGATTTGTTGAGTAAGATATTTAAGTAAAAAATTAAAATAATTAAATATCAATATCTTTATGTTTGAATTAAATTTGTATTATAAAAAATAGATGACATTTGATCACTAAAATTAGCTTCAAAATAAATCTACAAAGTCCAAACACTCTCGTGTTGAGATGGCCAACATGAGAAAAATCTAATCGTAAAATTTTAATCAAATATTCATAGTGATGTGGGTTCAACATTTAGTAGCTTTTTTGGTAAATATTTTTTGTATGCCTAGCATTGCTCATATTTTAATGGATAAATTATACCAACAGTCTCTATATTTTGACATTTGTATTACTTTGGTACTTGTAGTTTCAATTAACTCAATTTTGATTTTGAATTTATGATTTTACCTCAATTTGATTAAATTGAATGCAACTATTAACATTTTGTTATAAAAAAATACATTCATAAGCAACATGTGTGATTATTTTAAGAGTAAAATTATAAATTTGCTCAATTCATTGAGTTAATCTCAATTAATTCATTAATTAGTTTCTATAAAAAATACTAACAACGTTATCAATTGAATTAAATTAATAAAAAAAATTAAAATTAAGAGTCAAAATTAAATCAATTGAAAATGTATGGATCAAAATGACACCAAGATAAAATGTAGGGATTCATAATTTGCCCTATTTTAATTTTGCTTATTTTTGATGTATGAGTCATTGTCTCTTTTAAATATATATTAATAATTTATAGGACTCTTAGCTTAAATATTAAAGACACATTTTAACAAGTGCCTACAAAATATTGTTTAATATTTTGATTTGTATAATAAGTAACCTGAAAACAGTAAAAGCCTTTAAAAAATAATTTAAAATTCAATAATAAAAAAAAAAAAAAAAAAAAAAAAGTGTCAAGTAATAGAGGTTTGCATAAACGTTGAAACCGTCCTAGAGTGGTGAAAGTGTTGAAACACCGTTGGGACGGGGGAATCCACTCTAATCAGTATTGGCTTGGGAAAAGAACAAAAAGTTGTTTGCAAATGCTATTAAAATATCAAATGATCATTAAAAGTTTGAGCAATGTTAGGGATATTAGTTTTTTATCAAATAAATGATTAAATATCTCACATAGAGTCTGCAATTTTATGGATATTTGGTCATTTATTTGGTAAAAAATTTAAAACCTATAATTTTTTTTCTAAAAGTTTATACAATTTCTTCAAGTCTCTCTCCAGGGATAATTGTTTCCATTACTTTATTTTTAGTTGGGTTTATAGTAAAAACATCAGTATAATGGTAAGTACTAAACTTAGGGTACCTCTACATACTTACATATATCACTTAAATTGTACAATAATAATAATAATACCTCTACATACTTACATATATCACATAAATTGTACAATAATAATAATAATAATAAAAATAATAATAAGAATCAGCTTGTGTGATTTCTAAGCTTAGGATTCACTTGTCAGAAAATTAAAAAGTGTGTTTGGTTTCAGTTTTTTAAAAATTGAGTTTTTTATTTTTCATATTTTTTTTTAGTGAATATTTTTTAAATTTTAAACAATATTTTTACTTTTTTAAATGCATCTTACTTAGATGAATGTAAATAGTAAAATAATTAAAAAAATTAATAAATACACAAAAATACAAAAAATGTATTTTTTTTTTTTTGGTATTTAGTGAATTTTTAAAGATTTTTTTCAAAAATGTTATACTTTTTAAGTGTATTTATATTAGGTGTGTCAAAATTTTTTAAAAATTGCTTTAAATATTAAAAAAATTCATTGAAAAAAAAATCCAGAAAATAAAAAAGGAAAATTTTCTGAAAAGTCTTTTCTGAAAATCAAAACCAAACATTTGTTTTCTGTATTTTTTTTATTTTTATTATTTTTTAAAAAATATTTTAAGTAATTTTTTTAATTTTTAGATGCACCTAACATAAATACACTTAAAAAGTATAATATTTGTGAAAAAAATCTTTAAAAAATTTACTAAATACCAAAAATATATATAAAAAAAATACAAAAATTCAATACATTTTTCGTATTCTTATATATTTATTATTTTTAAAAATATTTTTTTACAAATATTTTATTTTTTAAATAGATCTAAGTAAGGTACATCTAAAAAAATACAAAAAATTTGCTTAAATTTTTTAAAATATTCACTAAAAGTAAAAAAATACAAAAAATAAAAAATTTAATTTTTAAAAAATAAAATTCAAAAAATTAAAACCCAAAATACTGAATAATAATTGTGAGGTGTCCAACCAATTAATGAGGCGCATTTAGGCTTCGTTTGGGAAGCGATCGGTTTAGTCAAAAAGTTAAAAAATTATTAAAAAAGTCAAAAAGCCAACAACTTATACCAAAAAATCAAAAAATTTGTTTTCTTTCTACTTTTTGCACATCTTTTCGTAAAAAGTTAAAAAGTCATCCTAAATATATTTAATTTTTTTAATTCATATTTTAACTAAATAACCAAAAAATTATTAAATTAGCCAATTCTCAAACAATGCCTTAGAGGCACTCCTAAAGGTACATGTAGGATGGTGAGAATTGCCAAAAAAAAAAAAAAAAAAAAAACTTCCAATTAAAAAGATTAACCATTTTTCACTACCGAAAAGCTAAGCACCCAGAATGAAAGTCCAAAATTTTATCCAAAACTTAGGTTTCATTTGGTAATTACATATTTTTGTTAAAAAGTCATTATAAATTATCATATCATTTTTTAAAATTTTTTTACATATTTTTTATAAAAATTTAAAAAATTATTAAAATAATTTATTTCCAAACGAGACCTTAATGTATGATGCATATTTTAACTCTTGAATGGTAGCACTTACATCTAAAATCAATATGAACTACACATTAAATTTTCTATACAAATTTCTAGGTTATGCTCACCTCAGGCCGCTACAACCCAACCCCTTGAATTATTATTATTATTATTTTACTAAATAGGATGTTGGAGGAACAATCACCCAAATAACTTCCTTCTGGAAACTTAGGTTAAGGGTTGGTTTGGAAAGTGGGTTCACTTTTTGATTTTTTGATTTTTTTTAGCTATTTTAACTTGGACTAAAAAGTTTGGTTTGTAAAGAGCTTTTTGGCTGTTTGACTTTTTTTTGTGAGAGAAGAGTATAATGATTATGGGCTGGATGTGATATTTTGTTTTTTTGTAGCTAAAATAGCCTATTTTGTCTTTTGTGGCTAAAATAGTCAAAAAATCCCACTTTAGCTCTTCCCAAACGGACCTTCAAAAAAAGTCAAAAAGTCACTATCCTATCACATCATTTTCTTTAAATCACATCACTTCTCTATCACATCACTTCATACCCAACTTATATTTTATAAAAAATAAAAAAGTACACTTATTTAAATCATTCCAAACCACCCTGCAATCACTACTCAAATTAGTTTATGAACACAGTGAATTACTGATTTTTGTGTTTGAAAATTTTTGTGTTGCATTCTGTGCACAATGAATTACTGATTTTGTTTTGCTATGTACATGAACACGAGACGCATTTAACTTTCGTTTCATCTCCAACCATATTTCAGGAAGAGGCTTGCCTTCTTCGCCGGAGCAATAAACTCTCCGGCACGTATACAGCTAGTTGAAGTTTGGAAAAATGACTCGGATATCTTCGCCCACCATGGCCGCCTCAAAACCCCCTATGCCACCGAGCTCCTTCGGAGCAAGTACTGCCTCCATGCCAAAGGCTACGAAGTCAACACTGCTCGCATTGGTGATGCTCTCTATTATGGTTGTGTCCCTGTGATCTTGGCTGACTACTATGATCTCCCATTCACAGACATACTCAATTGGAAGAGCTTCTCTGTTGTTGTTGCCACAGTAGACATTCCATTGCTCAAGAATATACTCAATGAGGTTGGTTTTGATGAGTATTTGAGGTTGCAAAAGAATGTGTTGAAGGTGAGGAGGCATTTTCAATGGCATGGTGTTCCTGCTGAGTATGATGCTTTTCACATGGTTTTGTATGAGTTGTGGCTCAGAAGAAGTTTTGTGAGATTTTCATAGCCTTTTTAATTCTTAAAATGACTATGTTTTGGTGGTTAATTGGTACCATCTTGAGTGGTTTGTTGCCCCCAATGACATTAGGCTTCTCTCTTCTTCTTCTTTTACAAAAGGGGAACCCAGTGCATGATTTTCCTACCATTGTATGGTCGGGAAAAATTATACATACAGTCTTTTTCTTGTATAGTGGTTCTGTGTTGAAAACCATAACGCCCATCTCACAATTTTCTTGTTTTGGGTTGATGGGTTGTGAGGTTTAATTTTATCTGGCAGTTACGGATGTTGTTTATAAGATTACTAGTTAGAATAAGTCTGGAAATACATAAATACAAAATGTATATATGTGGACAAATAGGATTTTTCATAATTGAATTTAATTATCAAATTTCTGTAAAATCTTATCAATTTATGTAATTTTTGGTTTATTTATATGTCCAATTTCAATGTTGTTAGCTGGACTGTATTAGCCACACATGTACATGGATGCCTCGCAAACAATATGCCACTATATTCTTCACCAGTCACCAAAAAAGTTGGATTTTCATATTAGCACCAAACAGGCATAATTAATGATATTAAGGTCTTGTTTGGTATATTTTATCCTCTGTAATTTATTATAAGTTAGAAATTAATTATTAAAAAGTAAAATTTAAAATAAATTTTCCTTTGATTTTTCAAAAATAAATTTTAATTTTTTTATATAATAAGTTGTAAATAAAAATTGTACCAAATATTTTAATACAAATTACATATAATTCCAATAAAATACATCAAACTAATCCCATGAGCACTATAGAGAAGAGGTGTTATTTACATGAGCATTAGAACTTTCTAAAGACACCAATATGGTGTGGTCCAACCTATTAATTAATGGATGTGAGAAAAACTAATTAGGCTAAATTACTAACTTCACATGAATGCTATTAAGCTAATGTGAGTAATACAAAAGATTAAAAAGTAGTTGAGTGATATTAGTAAATCAAACACTTGCACCTTAAAAGGATAGAGGTTGGTTTTTGTCTGTGCTTAATGGAGTGAATATGTCAAACTATGAAGACACTTGATGAACTAGTTAAAAATTGCCAACTTGTTAAATTAATCCACATTCAAATGAAAAAATGAATCTATCAAAATAGGGTGAATTGCACTAATAGTCCCTATAGTTTGAGACTTGTGTCACTTTGGTCCCTGACTTTTCAATTGTGACACATTTAACTCTGAATTTTGAATCTTGTTCCAAATAAGGACAATTGAAGATATCATTAGATGTTTCAAGGGTAAAATCGTCAATTTGACAAAATATAAACTAATTTGACAAAAATAAATGTCAAACAAATATTTTTGAATTTTTTAAAATTATGTTTACCTACTAAAAATAAAATTATGTAAAATTAATAAATTTTTTAAACATTTATTTATTTATTTTTACCAAATTAATTTTTATTATGTGTTTGGATGATGAGCATGTAAAATTAATTTTTTAAAAATAATCATGTAATTTTTATTAATTTTTATCAATTTTACATAATTTTATCATTGGTGGATCAAAAAAAAATTTAAAAATTAAAAATATTTTTTTGACATTTATTTTTGTCGAATTAGTTTATATTTTATTAAATTGACGATTTTGTCCTTGAAATTAAACAATGGTATCTTCAATTGTCCTTATTTAGAACAAGATTCAAAATTTAGGGTCAAATGTGTTACAATTGAAAAGTGAAGAACCAAAGTGACACGAGTCCCAAACTATAGAGACTGCTAATGTAATTTGCCCATCAAAATATTCCATCCACCTTATGCAAATAGATCAAGAGAAACTTGAAAGAAATTTCTCCATGGACAGAAACCCAGCTATTCATTATTCAGGAATGTTTTGAAAAATTGGTAAAAAAATTAATTTTTTGACTTTTTGACAATTTTTTTTGTGTTTTTTTGGAAGAATTTGATAAAAAAAACTAAAAAATTAACTTTTTACCAAGTTTCTAAATTGTTCCACAATCTAACTAAAGTTCAAACTTGTTAAGGGATCTTAATAAATACTAATCATTGATCACTTGAACTTGAATTTTGGAGTAAAGGTATTTTACGCTCGCGTCCTGTTGCTTTAATTTTTATTATTTTTAGCAAATGGAGAGATGACTATTTTTGTATTTTATAATTTTTTTGATTTGCAACAGCTATGGATGTCATGTCATCTTAGGCCAAGTTTGGAAAGATTAAATAAGTGCACTTTTTAACTTTTTTTTGTATTATGTGTAGAAAAAGTAGAGAGAAGATGTTGATTGATATGGCCCAAAAAAAATAAAAAGATGAAATAAGTGCACTTTTTTAGATTAACCAAACTTGACCTTAATTTCGGAGTAAATCATATAAATTGTCATGTTTTGTGTGGGCTTGTTCTTTGTCGTCTTGCTCTCCTTCTTATTTGCATTTTGCGTCTCACCAATGAATGATGTTGCTATTTTATTTTTTAAAATGAAAAGACCATAATCTTTTGCATTGTTCTATATAATTTCTGTATATACCTTATTTTTGGAATTTTTTTGCTATTTTTAGCACCAAGTCTATTTAGATTTGAGTTTTCAAATAAAATTTTGATATTTTTATGTTTTTAGTAATTTTTTTAAATATTTTAATAAAAAAATTTTATTTTCAAATACACTTAACTTAAATGTACCCAAAAAATAAAATATTTATAATTTTGAAAAAATTGGTCTAGGGTCCCTCTCTCACTTTTCGTAATGGAAGAGATCCACAATATTATTTTTTGATGTCTAAGGTCCCTCCCATCTATCACAGAGAAATTCAACCCCCTTCCTTGCCTCTACTCTTACTCATCACCACGATCAAACACGCACACACAGAGTTCACAGTCCCGATCGATTTCGTCCTGTTTCAGCCTAATTCGGGGATTGTAGATCCAGTATCGAATCTTCATTATGACAACATGTTGTTTGCTCAGATCGATGTTGTGTGCTCTGCTCTGGTATCGTTAGGGTTTAAGAAGGTTCCATTGCAGATCTCCAAGACAGGTTGGCCTTCTAAGGGAGACGAAGACGAAGCTGGAGCGAATCTAGACAATGGAGGTCTACAGATGCTCACACACACACGCCCACAGTTTCACTGGCTTCATATACACAAGATATTGAGATATTTTAACCTAAACAGGATGAGGATTCTGAAGAATATGGAAGCCCTGTTGTTTTGGCTTCTGCCATTGCAGATCTTATAAAGTCCCGGACTGAAGCACTTCTGAAGAAGACAAAAGCTGCAGTTTCTTTTTAGCCTATTGTGATGAGAGCTGAGTATGCTCACTGTCCAGCGGGAATTTTTGATATAAAATGGAGCCCGGTTGGAGCCATTGTTGGTTCGTTGCTTGCTCAAGTTGATGCAGATGGTTACTTGAGGCTTCATCACCTAGAATGCTGTTCGGATGGATTAGCAGCTGGAGGTAATAGAGTATATAAGTGACAACAGTAGCAACAATGGTGGAGGATCAAACCCACGGCAGAGAAATTTGAAATTTCTCTGAAGTCCATGAAAGGCTAAGGAAATTTCTCTGGCAGTGTCCATAAAAGGCTAAGGAGTCCAGAGAAATTCAAAATTTCTCTGGACTAATTTTTTCTGACTTGAATTTTCTCTGGACTAATATTCTCTGGACCAATTTTCTCTGGTTTGATGTTGAGGGATCTTAAACATCATGAAAATATTTGATGTCCTTTATACTATAAAATCATAATATCAGGGACCTTAAAAAAAATACCCCTATAATTTTTTATATAAAAAATACAAAATTTCACGACATTTTTATATTTTTAATTTATTAATTTTTTGTTTATAAAATTTCTCCACATCAGTTATATCTAAAAAATAAAGAAAAAATTGACTAACATATGACAAAAAATTTTTTATTCAAGATAACAAAACACAAAAAATAAAAGTTTAAATCAAAATTATTTTTCTTTTTCAGTTATATTTTTTTTTTAATACTTTCAGCAACTCAACCATCATCAATTTGAAGGACTAGTCTTCTTCAATTCTTCAACTGTCCAACTATGGATTGAATGAATGAATGTAGCTTCGCTCAGAGTTTGACAGTGTACTCTCTAATGGCTCGTTCACTGCTCATTCTCTACTCTCTCTCTCGTCGCCGTCTCTCTGATTCTTTCAGAGGCTTATTCTTCATTCCCACTACCTTAGCTCTCTTCACTTCTCTGTCTATCCTCTTCTACATCTCTTCTACCTCCAATCTCTTCCTTCACACCCACCAATCCCGTTTCCATTTCAAACATTCAATCGATTCTTCCACTTCATTCTCTCGACCCACCATCTCAATTATCCAAGATTCGCTTCCCAAACCCTCAAAAACTCCATTTCTTGGGTCGCGAAAACAGGGCATAATCGATGTTCGTGGTGGATCTGAGAGTCAATTGCCAGTGAAGATCAAAATTGGGTCAAAGGGTATGATTTTCTTGACTTTTTGGCTTATGGGTCTTGCTTGATTCTTGAATTATTTGTTTTTTTTTTTTTAATTTTTGGGGCGGGCTTAGGGTTGGGGTTTATTGTAATGAATTAACTGATAGAAACTGTATATTTCTTGGGTTCTAAAATTGGAATTCTTTATCAATTGAAAGCTTTTGTTTGTTGATTTATAAAAAAAAAAAAAAGTGATCTTAATTGGATCTAACACACATTTCTGAGCAAAAAACCTCATTTGTTACTGTAATTCATTAATGTGTAGTGAATGTGTTTGAATAAATGTTTAACTTAACATATCTTGAAACCACATTGTTGGAATGTAAAACCTCTTGCTTTTGAACTATTCTGTCCGTCTTCTTTCAAGAACATCACAGAAACCATCTGTAGCTTATGTCTTCTGATGATTACTACCATAAATTGCTTGAGCATGCGGTCATTGCAAGGACTGATGTTTATGAAGTCATTAAGAGTTTTAATTCTTAATTTCAATATCTGGAAATCATTTATGTTCATGATTCAGGAAACTATGTGAATAACAAAGGGGTGTTCCATGACAGAGATATTTTTCTGGAAAACTATAAGGAGATGAATAAAAGTTTCAAGATATATGTTTATCCTCATAAGAAAAGCGATCCCTTTGCACATGTATTCTTGCCAGTGGATTTTGAACCTAGGGGTAACTATGCCAGTGAAAGTTACTTTAGAAAGGTTCTCATGAAAAGCCATTTCATTACTATGGATCCTTCCGAAGCAGATCTCTTCTTCCTGCCATTTTCAATTGCAAGATTGCGACATGACCCAAGGGTAGGAGTTGAAGGTATCCAGGATTTTATAAGAGATTATATCTTCAACATTAGTCAGAGGTACCCTTACTGGAACCGGACAGGTGGTGCTGACCATTTTTATGTTGCTTGTCATTCCATTGGACGATCGGCAATGGGGAAAGCAGATGAAGTAAAATTGAATGCTATTCAAGTTGTATGCTCTTCAAGCTATTTCCTATATGGATATGTTGCTCACAAGGATGCATCCTTACCCCAAATATGGCCAAGACAAGGAGAACCTCCAGATCTTGCTTCGTCAGTAAGGTAATGTTGTGTCTTCCATCTGCCAATTCTTATCCCTAATGAAGCCTTTGTCCATAAAATGTAAAACCCTTTAATCAACTACTGTGCCGTCTACCTTAAACTATGAGGTGCCTTTGCTACATGCCCTTTAGGGTTTGATACTAATAAGTACTTCCTGATTAGAGGCAAATGCTGCTTATTCATAACCCTTCCCAATGGTTAAAAGTGTAATAATGGTTTGACTCAGATGCTAGCTTAGTAGAAAGCTCCAAGCCTCCAACTGCTTCCCCAGTTCAAGTAACGCTGAGCCTTTTCCATTTGTTAATACTTAATATTGGAATTTATCTACTGCTTCCTAATGCTTAATGATTACTATGTTTTATTAGGGATATGCCCAAATGTTTAACCCACCTGACAATTGGTTTGTGGTCGAGTATATTAAGTATTAACTGAAAGAGTGTGAATCTCTATATATGCATATATATGTGCCTTTCGGATGGACAAAGTTGAGATATACTTATGTAATTGTCCAATGGGGGTTGTGACCTTGGTTTTCCACTATGTCTAGCAAATTGATGCAAGATCTGTTTAGAGAATAACATTTTTGTCCTTCAATTTAGATCTATACTTGCTTATAAGATCCGTTTTGAGAATAACATCTTTGTTTTTCAATTAAATTCTGTACTAGATTAAATGGGGTTGTGACCTTGGGTTTCCCGCTATATCTAGCAAACTGCTACAAGATCTGTTTAGAGAATAACATCTTTGTTCTTCAATTAAACTATTCCTCTGTACTTCATTTAGCCTACATTGTTGTGTTAATTTCGTATGTTTCTTTCTTCCTTCTCTATTTCCTTTTTTAGTCATATTGGAGTAATTGTAGTAGGTGGAGGTGTTCTTTTTTCTTTATTGGTTTCCCTAGCTTACTTTCTAGGTTACGAGATATAGCCTCTTTAGTGTAATCTTTCAGTGTTGGTGTGTGCTTGAAAAGGGAGGAAAGGCCTGCAGTTTGTGGTTCTTGGTGTCAGCAAATTGAATTGGAACTTGGTTATTGAAACTGGATATATATTTAAGTTAGGACCTCCAGCTCTTCAAAATAGTATTTAAGACATAATGCATAGGCTTTTGAGTTTATTGAACGGCTGAACCCATTCAAACTTTTTATTTACTTGTCGGTGTTGCAAGTAAAGTAGATGTGTAGAATCTGGAGATACGACTTCGAGAGGGTGCAACTTTAGGCGTAGGGTGGTGGATTACATATGCAGTTAGTTTCTGAAAGGGTATTTAAAGGCGGCTCAGAGTTCTCAAATGTGTTCATTTTTCAGTGAATCGGTTGGGAATATTTGGATATCAGAGAGGAGGTAAAACACATATAGCATAGATAATTGAAGCTGTAATGCACTGCCTACTATGCCTCATGTGGTGTGTTTGGATAGGAATGGAATGCTGTACTTTCAAGCACATGCCATTTTTGCGACTTTGAATAGAATTTGGGATATGCTGTTTACTTGTATAGACGCAACCCACATTTTTGGCATCCTGGTGGATTTTTTCTTGCTTAAAAAGCACTGATTTTGCTGAAAATATTTCTACTCCAAAAGTCCATAAGAGTAGTTTTCATGTGAACTTTATTTAAATATTTTCTTATTTTTTTCTTTTGTCCTAATATCAAGAACTGAACCTAACACACTTCACAACATCCTACTATTGCCTTTTCTACCATACTACATTTACAATGTATGCTTGCATCTATGTCTTAGATGGTTACCAAATTCTGTAAATTACATTTTGCTTCCATATTTACTAGTTGAAACAAATTGTAAAAAATAATGTATAGAGAAAGAGAGAGAATAAATTGTATGTATTATTATTGCTTGATGTAATGTTATATAAATTACAATGATTCATGATTCCTATATATAGAAGAGGGTGAGTGTGTAGTAGGTAAGGAGTAGGTGAAGTGGAGGTGGTAGTGGTGTAGTGGGTTAGGTTTAGTGGAGTAGGTGAGGTGGTAGTGGTGTAGTGGGTTAGGTTTAGTGGTGTAGGTTTAAGTGGGTGAAGTAGGTGGAGAGTAGGTGGATTTTAACAGCCCCCCGCAAACTCAAGGGGGATAGGAACTAACCAACTTGAGTTTGGAGAGAGTAACAAAATAAGAAAATACATAAAAATAAAAGAGGATAGGTGACACTGTATGGTCGTGTCAGACCATTGGTGAAGACACTGGATGGTGGTGTCATAACGTTGTAGAGGACACTGTATGGGGGTGTCATAACGTTGTAGAGGACACTGTATGGTGGTGTCATAACGGTGTAGAGGACACTGGATGGCGGTGTCAGACCGATGTAGAAGACAGTTTATGGGGTCATGTCGGACCGTTGTAGCAGATAATGCTGTGACAGTTGTTGTGACAGTTTACGGAGTCTTGCTGGACCCTTGTAGAAACTAACCGGAATCAATGTCGGGACAGTTTACAGAGTCTTGTCGGACCCATAAAGGAGCTAACCGGAATCAATGTCGGGACAGTTTACAGAGTCTTGTCGGACCCATGAAGGAGCTAACCGGAATCAATGTCGGGACAGTTTACAGAGTCTTGTCGGACCCTTAAAAAGTCGCACCCTCAAAAGGTGTGCCCAATCCATAAAAAGGCGTGCCATCAAAAGGCGTGCCCAATTCATAAAAAGATGTGCCATCAAAAGGCGTGCCATCAAAAGGCGCGCCCACTTCATCAAAAGACGTGCCCGACAGAAAGCGTCGAGCCATCAAAAGGGGCGCCTGACACGCGGCGATGCACGTGATTGACAGAGCGCGTGTCGGCCTCGTCGTCTCTGTCTTTATAAACCAAAGCGAAGTCTGAGGCTTGGAAGCATAACAAACCAGTTGAAACCTCTTCGTTCTCTGTAACATTCTGTAACCAACCCTTCTCTGAAACACTGAGCAACCCAAAAACATGGCTTCTTCTTCCCGTTCAGCTACCCAGAACATAGCCTCTTCTTCCCGTGGTCTGCTCACTCTCTTTCCCGACCTCAACGAGTCAACAAGAGAGATAACTGGTGCGGTGGCCTGTGAACCTCAACCAAACGCCCCGGAGTTTGCTCCGTTGAACTTTCCGATGCGGTCGGTGGAGCAAAGAATGGCAGTGCAGTCAGATGTGGAGGCCAATCAGTATACCTTGAAGTCATGTGTGGAAACCATGACTGCGGTTACAAACTTGTCGAACCGGCTGCAGAGTAGGGCAAATGAGGTGCAGCAGTTAAACTCCCAGCTTGCTCTGCTCCAACGCATGTATAAGGATGCGCGAGCAGAGATAAGTGTGCTAAAGGCGGAAAACAAGGAGCTGAAGCGGAAGGCCACCGTGATGTTCCGTTTTGGAGGTCCGCCATATGCTGCAGTGGAGGAGCACGGTGGAGTGATCGTGCCCAGTGGAGTGGGAAACACGGAGGCAACACCGTCAAGGGCCGCCCAGGACGGAGGCAAGAAGAAAAGACCGGCGGAATAGGCGAAAAAGTGAGATCGGTGGGTGGCCGTCTGCAGAAAAGAAAACAAATCTTGTGGTTGTTTTTTTTTTTTTTTTTTTTTTTTTTTTTTTTTTTTTTGGTGTAAAATGGTGATCGGGGTGAGCCCCAACATGAATAAAATAAGGGAAGGTTTGGTGTGCAAATTTGTATTTTTTTTTTTTTTTTTTAAAATATATATATATATTCTATATATTCTAGTGGGATGAATGATGAGTTGTATGAAACGATGGGAACAAGTCCATGTGGGTTAGGGAATGGCGATGATAATGTGTTGTGGGTGGTGGAAAAAGTAAAGTGAGAGAGAGACACACTGTAACATATTAACATAGTTTATCTTAGGTTTACCGGCACATTCCTTTTCTGAAGATATGCATTCCAGCTCAAACCACTTCAAATAATTCACAAATCTCATCATCACCTCACGTGATAAGAAGACAAATTTGCAGCTGTAACACTGCCCAACGTGGGTGAACAGTTGGTTGATAAAAGTCCTTTGGTGAAGTGATGGCGAATCATCCTCACTCTTGAGCCCTTCCATTACACCAACTTTGGTACCGTTTACCTTGGAAGGGGCTTGTGCATTGGCCTTAACCTGCAAACCCCCAGTGGCAGCAGATTTTGATTTAATCCCTCGTGCATCCACATTTGCTGGAGGTCCTCCAAGCTTGCTGGATGTCTTGGCACCAGAATCGGGTGGAGGAGATGCAACTGGAAAAAATGCAGAAGTAGCGGCGGTAGCAACCATTATGAAAAATCTATCACCAAGCTGAGAAGAATCTGGAAGAGCACGGTAGAAAACGTCAGAAATTGGATGTTTTGGTGGCAGATTCGAAGCTGTCTGAGTGCGGAAAAGCAGTTGAGAATTGCGTGATTAGTGAAGGTCGTTTGGTGGAGAACGGTGAATCAGAGACGACGTCTGCGAAACAGTGTGCATCTCCGACTTCAAATGTGACAAACGAGCCTGAGGTGGCTCAGAAATGCCCTAAGTTAGGCATGACTTCTGTGCGTGGAAGGAGGAGAGATATGGAAGACGCTGTGGCCATTCACCCCTTGCTTTGCTGCCGGAGTAGTCAGAATCCGGCGGATTTGCACTTTTTCGGCGTTTACGACGGCCACGGTTGCTCACATGTGGCGATGAAGTGCAAAGATCGATTGCACGAGATAGTGAGAGACGAGCTCGAAAGCCACGAAGAAGATTCGTGGAAGAAAATGATGGAGCGAAGTTTCTCTTCTTGCAGAGTTACGGCTGTGGAGAGTGGAAGGTATGTGTAGAAAATTCCAGCGGGCAGCAAAGGCAAAGGTGTCGGCCGGCTGCCCGCCGGTGAGAAAGAAATACAGGCTTAAATCTTATCGCTCTGATACCATGTAAAAAATAATGTATAGAGAAAGAGAGAGAATAAATTGTATGTATTATTATTGCTTGATGTAATGTTATATAAATTACAATGATTCATGATTCCTATATATAGAAGAGGGTGAGTGTGTAGTAGGTAAGGAGTAGGTGAAGTGGAGGTGGTAGTGGTGTAGTGGGTTAGGTTTAGTGGAGTAGGTGAGGTGGTAGTGGTGTAGTGGGTTAGGTTTAGTGGTGTAGGTTTAAGTGGGTGAAGTAGGTGGAGAGTAGGTGGATTTTAACACAAATGTTTTGGTTTAGTCTTATTTTTATGCTTTGACAAACTCTAACTCATCTGGAGTTCAAATCTCAGGGAAAAGCTAGCCTTTTTTGCTGGGTCAATCAACTCCCCTGTTCGTGAGAATCTTCTTGAAACATGGAAGAACGACTCTGAGATCTTTGTCCACTTTGGTCGGCTCACAACGCCATACGATAAAGAGCTTCTTGGCAGCAAGTACTGCCTCCACGTCAAAGGGTTCGAGGTTAACACAGCTCGTATTGGCGATGCACTGTACTATGGTTGTGTCCCCGTCATCATTGCCAACCACTACGATCTCCCATTTTCGGACATATTGAATTGGGAAAGGTTCTCAATCATCGTTGCCACGTTGGACATCCCGCTGCTGAAGGAAATCCTCAAAGGGATAAGCTTCGATGAATATCTGAAGCTTCAGAGGAACGTGTTGGAGGTGCGAAATCATTTCCAATGGCATGTTTCCCCGGTTGACTACGATGCTTTTTACATGGTTATGTATGAGTTATGGCTCCGGCGAAGTTTAATTAGGGTTCCATTTAGTGGTTTGCTTAATCCCAGTGTTTAATTGTGTTGATATTTTCATCTTCACTAGTTTTTTTTTTTTTTTTTGAACATCTTGAATAGTTTGTTAGCCCAACAAAAAACAAGAATGTTGGCTTATCGTGGTCCTAATGGCAGTCGTTAGGAAAAGAAAAAGGGTAAGTACATACAAATAGAGATTTTATTAGCATGTTGGCTTAGCATAACACCATGCGCATTGTCATAGGTATAATGATTCTTGAAGAAGCATATAATTTTTTTTTCTTTGTATTTGACCATATAAAGTTTCATTTTTCAGGAACATTTTGATGTCGATTTTTTAGGTAGTGTTTGGTAACGTTTACATTTTTGTTTATGTTTACCAGAATTTTATAAATTAATTTTTATTTATTTTTGAAAAAACATAAACTACAAACGCGATTGGTTTGAACAAAATATTTGAAAATTTTAAAAAACATAAACTAATAAATATGTTTGTTCAGACTTAAAATATTTATATTTATTTTTTATAATTTATGATAATGGGGTCATGCACATTATAATTGGAAAAAAATATATTAATTGAAGAAAAAAATTAATTGAAAAAAAAAAAATTTGACAGTCAAATTTTTAAATTTCTATTTAAAAACTAACGTACACTCATTTTTTGAGTTTATGTTTTTTTTCTCAAATTTACAAATAAAGACAACCATTTATAAATTAAAAATTTTATCAAACAATTTTTTATGACAATTTTTAGATTTTTTGTAAATATAAACCTTAATTGAAAATAAAATAGTTACCAAACATTGAATTGATGAGATTGGAAGGGCATTTGTGGCCAAATGCTAACACTTTTATAAATAATAAATAAAAAGTGAAAAGAGGATTTTAGCAGAAGGCATCTCAATATCCATTTGAAAATAAAAATAAAAATTAGCACTATTTAAGATGGAAAAACAAATAAAAAAAACAAAAAGTGCAGTACAAATAATTTTATTTCCTTTTCCTTTCCCTAGCCAAAGTCTATATCCAAACATAGAGCGCCTTAATAATGAAGTACATGCAATATATATATATATATATATGGAAAATGAGTGGGAGCTCTACCACTAGTGATGTGGCAGTGGGTTCCACCCACTGCCACAGTTTTCATTGTGTCTTTTTTTTTTTGCTTTGCCACTTTATTAGTGGTGGGTTTAGAGCCACTAAATTAGTAGTCTCTAACAGCACCTATATATATATATATATATTGAAATAGTCCCTAAGAAGTGTCCTTTTCAAACCTACAGTAGACCAGAGGCATACTTTATTGTAAGAAGTGAATATTCCGAGAGAGGGGGGGGGGGGGGGGGTTGGTGTTTTACATTCTAAAGTTTATACAGAGACGGAAAAAAATACAAGATTCATAAAACAAAGACAGACCAACAATATATAATTGAAACAGCATTGTGTTCTCTTTGATACTTGTACATTCGTCAGGTATCGAAATGCGTTTATGCCCCCTTGTTGGTACTCCATGGCTTGAGCACGCCCACAACGACAACTACAACAATAATAAGAAGGATCATAATAGCGATGCACATCCATTTTCTAGAGTTCCTTTGTAATTTCTTTGCCTTTTGGAGAGCAGTATTCCCAGATTGAACATGATCAACTGCACTTGAAACCTTTAAAAAACAAAAAAAAAATGAGGTAGAGATGAGTCCATTACCGGTTTAAATATACAAATCTCACAAACTAATGATGTGTATGAAACTTCCATCAAATTGTTGCCATTACATGTGATTCTATGTTGTCGAGCATGTCCCCTTGTGCATCCACTAAAACTGCCATATCCAAAAATATCTGCATAAAAAAAAAACAGGTTGGTCAAATGTCAAATATTTTTGGACCTTACATAAAGTAGATCCATTGGAATCGAATGAAACCTACTGTCCAAAAGGAACCGTTCCAGTTCCTCAAACACAATAAACACCTAGGGTTCAAGATACCCATTTGAAGGCTATGTTTCGATAGATAAAAGCCTCTAAAAGTTTTACAATGTATGCTAACCAAGTTATTTTCATAACCATTACCCATCAACACAGATAAAATATTATATAATAATTTGAATAAAGCAATAAATCATCTATCTCTAAAATTTTAAAATGTTCAGACTATTTCATTAATGTGCATTAGCATAAATTTCCGACACCAGCAACTTAATTGAAGCCCAAAAGGAACCTGCACCAGGTTCGTGTTCTCTTTCACTTCCACAGAAATTCAAACATGCACTTGACTTTTTTTTCCTTCAGAAATGATCAATATCTCGATCCTCAAATATCTCCATTTTAAACAAGGGTGAAGACATTTCTAGTATGCTTCTTCAAACCAGATGACGGAGAATAGTTAAATGTACATCACTTGACTTTTTTTTCCTTCAGAAATGATCAATATCTCGATCCTCAAATATCTCCATTTTAAACAAGGGTGAAGACATTTCTAGTATGCTTCTTCAAACCAGATGACGGAGAATAGTTAAATGTACATCTGTTATTGTATAGGAAAATCGGTAAGCAGAAAAAAAAAAAAAAAAAATAGAAAAGCATATAAAAATTTCGTGATCAAGCCCATTTGGATTTATTTTGTCCTTTCTAGACCTTTTTTTAAAAAAAAAATTATTTTTCCGGTCTGTCTAGTCGAGTAGAACCCAAAAGCCTAACGCTTTTTAAAAATAAAAAAAAATGGTTCACTAAAGACGCAAAAAAGCCACCAAAACAGCTAACCCCAAACACATAAAGCATTCAGTACATCAACAAAGGTAAAGCTACTAATATCCCATTTTTGCTCTGCCTAGAATCAGCAAACATAACATGGACTTTTAAATCTCTTCAACAAGGACTCACTTTTAAATTCGCAGAAGAAATTTCCTCCTTCCAGTTGGATCTTTTTCAACTACTCTCAAGAATGCATATTTGAGCAAAATTGAACTTTTTAAAGGTAATAATTGATGAATAAATTAAAAAACAAAAAAACCAAAGAAATGAGAGGAAAAAATATGGGAAAGATAGAAAGCTATTTCCACTTCAACGACTTCCAACCCCATCTTGAGTGCAAAGGTGAGTCTAATGGGCAGCCCTTAACTTAGATTCCCAACTAATCATTGCAGAAATTAGTTAAGAAACTGACAGTAAGCCTAAATTTAAAATGCATTGGAAATGTGAATTTGGATTTGGGATCCAGGTTCAAATCTAAGGTTTTAAAATATAAATGTTTGAAATCATAGGATTTTGAATCAATTGTTCGGATATCAAAATTAGTTAAGATATTTGGTTACAGATTTGGGTAAAATATAAATCAATTGAAAATGATTGCTGGTACCTGTTGCAACTCAAGAAGCTTCCTCTCAACATCTCTAACTGCATCGTGGCGTTCTTGAATTTCTGCTAGAGTGTCCATTATCTGCAAACATAAGAAAATAACAAAAATAAGGCTTGACCAACTTTAGTTACTCTCTTTAGTTATCAAATTGCCATCACAACCCAGTGGTATTGAGTTGCTTTTTATCAGAAGCCAGGATTGGAGGCAGTTAAAAAAAAATAATAATAATCTAAAAAACGAAAAAGAGGCAAGATTGCTCCACTGAATCCTAGAGATTTTTCTTCTGTTAGACAAACATCAAATTTACCACGGTTGTGTCCCAACCGAGAGTTGAGAAAAAGACCAACTAAATGAGAAGGAAGAAAGGTAATAAAAGGTAAAACCTGGCCTCGCCCTTGTTCCCTAATTGCTTTCTGGAAAATCTGTTCACTATCCCCGGTCTCTATCAGTTGATCAATTGTCTGAAAAGTTCCAAAATAACTATTAGATATGCACTTACGAAGATACAATTTCACTGGGAAATATGACACAGCAAAAAACTTCACCTCTTCATCGGCTCTGGTGCCCGTTACTGACAATCATGACAACAAGAAAACTTGAATGATTAGCAAGACATCATGGGAAATCCAGTGCATCAAGTTGCGAAAACTATAGAAATATGCCTTATAAGTAAGGTTTTTAAACCTGTAAAAACTCGCCTCTCAACAACATCTCGGTACTCTTGATGGATGTTTTGCCTTAAAGTCTGCAGACATTGTTAAGAACTGAAAGTTAGCATAACCAAAAGAAAAGAATAAAAGTAAATGGTGTGTATAATTACATGACTAGTTTACCTGAAATTCAGACATTTTGTCTTTAAATTTCTTTTTCAAGGCACTGCAATCAACCAAAACCATATATGAAGTGAGATTAGGTCGACTTAATGAATACATTTATATTGAAACTATGCAGCTTGACAAAGGATTGGAAAATGATGAACTTAAATGAGTCCAACTATGTCAAAAATGTTACTTTAAACTTCATGATCTTTAGAGACCTGTACAATTAATTCTGTTCTAATATTAAAATCTGTCCATTTAACCCTCGATTTCTCTTGCCATCTACATAAATGTCAAGTTTCACTTTTTAAAAAAGAAAACCAAAAATTGACACTATGGGTGTATTATCTTATTTCTGAGAATATCAGTCATGGCCCTTACTAAAAAGAAGGTTTGTGGTATACAGGTCATTTGTTGGGGAGTGTCCAAGAGGTGTCACCCAACTACTTGAAAATACAAAATTTACTATATGTCATGGGCATATCTGAGATGCATTGGACTTGTTTAAAATAAGTAAAAAATACAAAAAAAAAAAATCAACAAGCGTTGGTATCAGACACATGTTGAAGACAAACATAGCAACTCTAGAAAATAGTTATATTGCTACTTACCGAGCAGGTTGAACTATATGCTTAAAATGGGCAAGTTCCTGTTTTTTTCACCCCACCAACTCAACTAGTCAGCCAAGATATATTGCTTACAGTTTAAATTGAAGAGATTTTAATCAGTGATCTACATCATCAGGGATATTCTGGGTCTTCTCATGATCCTTCGCTTCCAGAATTCATGAACCAAAGGAATGTGGCATCAAAGATTCAAAGAAGTTCATTATGCTTCACATTGTTGTTGGTCAATCTTAGCACTTATTTCTGGACTGCCTTATAGTTGCTTTGTTCAAAAGGTTTATAATTTCAAGAGCTTCATTTATATCATCACTAGTCAATGAGCTTTGCACTTACCCCACCACTTAAAGTTGCTCTGTAATTTTCATTAATTTCTTCAACATGATCTCAATAATTGGCTTTCATGCAAACAATTTCACAGATAGAAGAATAATTTTCCCGTAATTGAAAACCATTCCTTCAGCTTGTTACAAAGTTTTATAGTTTGCAACAATGAAACTAATGTATCAAATTATTCAAGTGATTGATTTATCGATAAAGTAGACATTGATGTATTGTCAATTAGTCATGTCCTTTCTATGTCTGTGTCCTTTTTTTTAGAATTTACCACGTCAATATATCCATGTTATATCATGTTTGTGTCTCATTTCTGTGTTTATGCTACTTAGATTTGGACAATATCGACTCATCAAAATTACATACCTATATAAATATACATATATGTGGGACATCTACACAACATTTTTTAAGTGATTTGACATTTTAATATTTCAGTTCTTAATTTTTAATAATTTTAAAGTATATCATAACTTTGTTACTCAATCATCCTTGCACTATTTCTTGTAGACTTTCAATTTCCAGCCCAACTAGAGGAAGAAATAATCAATTCCTAATCATGTATAGAATTTCCAGCGTGTGATATGTGTGTCGAAGAAACTTAAGACGATACTAGGACAACGGCAAGAATACCATTCAAATGGTATCAATGTCTCCCTACCAATCAACTTTACAGTGCAAATTTTTGGTAGTCATGTGTGGGAAAATAAGATGCAAGCAAAAATGAAGTTACACTGTTGTGGCTGTTCTTGATCGGTCTACACCTGTTCCTTTTCCACATCCAGGCTTCTGCCGGTTGGTTAAATTCTGGACCAACAATTTAGGAAGAAAACAGTCAGTCATCAGATAAATATTGCAAAGGACCAGAATAACCAGGAGCAAGTATGCTCTTACATCTCTGTCAAGCTCCTCAATCTTTGATTTAATGAAACGGGCAACTTTTCCAACTTCATCAACATCTTTCTCCATTCTCTGCTTGATTGCTGTAGATAATGATGTGATCAATCATCATTACTAAGTTCCAGACAATTGAAAATATATTTTGAAGTTCAGTACGTTGACTACAAAGAGAAAAAGGTTAAAGGATTCTCACCCAAATTGGAAACTTTAGAGGGAAGTGCACAGTAATCCATGTCATTCAAAAGGTGAATCTTAGTTCAAATGCATGACTAAATCACTAAGTTATTTGGTGACCATATGCTTATCAATTTCACATATCCAAAGCAGCAACTATCTTCCATCACAAATAAAATACTTAAATGATTTATATAACCTGGTTATTGGCTTGATAAAGGAGAAAAAATAAGATAGGGACCAGCATGGCCCCCATGTCAACCAAGCTGGCAGTGCCTGATTGGTATGGCCAACCAACACCACGTGGCATGGTATGAGAAGCCATCACCTCTGACGGTGTCACAACCCAAATCCCACCTTAGATGGATTAAGGCATGACTAGCTGATAGCTGAGACTAACTGTGGATGGCATCTATATACATTAAAACTTATAGTTGAATACATAATTAAGCCCCCAAAATTCAACACTTGCTCTATGTAATACCAACCTCCTATTTCTATTTTTAAGGCCCATATACACAAAATACATGGCTTAGAAGCATTTGTTCTCTCCTAAGAAGCATGGACATGAATGCGGACACAAGTATGGACACGAGACGGCCATTTTTTAAAAATAGGATACGAATCGGACCGGGATATGACAAAAAAAATGTTTCTTATATATTTTTATTTGCTATGTATATGACTTTAGGACACAGAGACATAAGAGACATCAATATACATGTAAGTGTATTTTTATTTTTTTCTACTTTCTCCCCTCTTTGTTTCCATATATTTTATTTTGACCCCATATCAGTTTTCGGAAAGAAAAAAAAAGACCAAAAAAACCCACAAAGGTGTACTGAGGCGTGGCCAAACATAGGACATACGTGTCCATGAAGTGTCCCCAACATGTCCTGCAAAAAATAATAATAAAAATGGCATGTCTAAAACGTGGACACGAAGGTCCCCAGTGTGTCAATGTCTGATATGTGTTGAACATGGACATGACACCAATTTTGAAGTGTCCATGCTTCCTAGGTTCTCTCCAATCTTCCAAAAATTGGGATTCCTTCCAACTGAACAAGATTAATTCAACTCAAATTAAACTTTCAACCTAAATTCTAGAAAATAACAACTTTAACTTCATTTTAATTAAGTTATTTAAGAATTATAGAGGCAGAAATAGGGATAGAGTTAGGAATTTTACCATAAATATGGACTTACATCATTTAGCCTTTCTCCCATTCCCCCCCTTTTCTCTCATTTTCTCTCTAGCCAAGCAAAAATTTTGATTTAATTATTTGTTCTCCGTCTTGTATACTCTCCCACTAATTAATCTTGACTAGCTAATTACGAGAGACACATGTCTCTCTTTCTCCCTAATCCCAATTAACTTTTTACATAATCTCTAGAAATGAAACTGACATTAGTTTAGGATCTCGAGCACCTTGATTAGGCCATTGGAAATGTATATATACAAGTTACACTCAATAATGTTCTCCTACAATTTATTCCTCTACATTACGATTTAATGCACCAAAGAGGCATATATTGTTTTCATGTTAACAAGTATTACATAGAAAGTAATGTTTCACAAGATGATGGTGTGTTATAATCAAGGTTTCAAAAAGCGATTACGGTCGCCATAATGGTTGCAGTTGTGGGGTGTAAAGGTTGTAGCGTAACGGTTACGGTAATTGGAATCGTGAATTTTTTTATTTTTCACACAACTTGAAAAAAACTTACAGGTATGCATATTTTTTTTTTCTTTCTTCAGAATAACATTTATTGGGGTTTAAAATAGATTTTGATCAACTTTTGTTAGTTTTTAAATATGATCCAATATATTTTATATTTTTAAATCACTATAAAATGAGCTTTTTACATTTTATTTCAATAGTTAATGATTTTATATGTCATAAATCCATATTGTACCTTTTATATATTTTTTTAAAAATAATTGATTTTAAATGTCTACAAAATTATTTTTCACCAATACCTGCACTAACTAAATAAAAAATATTTACAATTATTAAATGCAATAATTATAAGAATAAAAATTGAGACATAAACAAAAATTATTTTTGAGCTATAAAATATTGCAGAATGTGTATATTGTATATTTTGTAAGTTTTTTTTTTTTTTTTTAAATGAAGTTCAGAATATCGTAAATGTGTGTAATGGGCCATTACGGTACCACTACGGCCGTTATGCAACACCAAAACAACTATTACACGTGTGAATTTCCGTCATACCGCAAAAGTGCGTGTAACGGGTAGTGCCTACCGCCGCAACCGTTACATAACACTGCTTTTTGAAACCTTGGTTATAACTCTAGAATAGAAAAGAAGACATAAACTCTAGTTAAATATTGTAGAAGCTTATCAAGATAAATGAATTATTAAACATGTACTTGAGTTAATTGGTAACGCATCCCTCAAGATACCCATCTCCAAGGAATTTGTTGAGTCCAACAGGATTGGCATTTAAAACCTGAATTAAAACAAAAGGCACTTTCATTGAAGAAAGATGCCTTTCGAAAGTTTGACATGTGACCTTTCTTTGAAAGTCTATCACATGTAGATCCTATTTCTTTCTCATAAAGCACAATCAAAGATCTATCAAACAAAGAAGAATAAAAAAGGCAAAGGAAAAAAAAGGTAATGTAAACAAAAATGCAACAGGAAGCATTACATTTCATGGCAGCAGCCTTTGTTACAGCCTTCGACTCCACATGAGCATCCTGCATAAATGATTCACATAAAATTATATAATGAATTACGAATCATATTTTATCCAATATTTCATGTTATAGAGGTATCAATTCCAAAATGCAGCACTTTCTGATCCTAGATGCCACTAATATTAGGTATGCCACGTTCGGTACTGTAATCTATCACGGGCCGAACCTGTGTAATATGAGGTAAGTATAAGAAAGGACATCATATTTATGCAAAGCAGTATATTCTAAAATATAATTTGGACATCATATCTTCCTAGAACTTCATTCTTACATAAATGAAAAGGAAAGATGTATTTGCATTCTCCTTCATGTGCTTCAAAAGATCAATTCATGCATGCAGTTGGAGTAAATGTAAATATTAAAGGCAGACAGCAGTCTAATGTTGATTTTTGATATTTCCAGTTGACCTAAACCTAATGAACAGGTTAAGCCCACAGAATTTAATGTCAAATAAGGCAAAAGAACCGGTTAAGCCCTCAACCTACACCAACAGTTTCCTAAATGGGTAATATTTAACAAAAATGGCTCATAGAGTATTTTGTTCTAAACTATAAACAAGAAACAAAACCACTACTAAAAATAGTTCCACACAAGCAGAAGTTGAGCAACCACAGGTCCACGTAGCACTATCATAACCAACGTTTCAAAAAGTGGTGCGGAGGTGAGGTTGAGGTTGCGGAGTGTAAAGGCTGTAGCGTAACGGTTGCAATAACTGGAATGGTGAATTTTTTTATTTTTCACACAATTTCAAAAAAAACTTACCCGATACACATTTTTTTTGGGGGGATTTAAAATAAATTTTGATCAATTTTTGTTAGTTTTTAAATATAATCCAATATTTGATCAATTTTTGTCAGTTTTTAAATATAATCCAATATATTTTATATTTTCAAATCACTATAAAAGCAGTTTTTTACATTTCATTTCAATAGTTAATGATTTTATATGTCATAAATTCATATTGTAATTTTTATTTATTTATTTAAGAATAATTGATTTTAAATGTCTACAAAATTATTTTTGACCAAGACCTGAACTAACTAAATAAAAAATATTTAAAATTATTAAATGAAATGATTATAAGAATAAAAATTGAGGCAAACAAAAATTATTTTTGAGCCACTGAATTTTACAGAATGTGTATGTTGTATATTTTGAAAGCTTTTTTTTTTTTTTGAAATAAAGTTGTTCAGAATATTGTAAATGTGTTTAATGGCCATTATGGTACCGTTATGGCTGTTACGTAACACTGAAATAGCCGTTACACATGTGAATTTCCGTTACACCGAAAAAGCAAATGTAACGGGTAGTGCCTACCGCCGCAATCATTATGTAACACCGTTTTTTGAAACCTTGATCGTAACTATTTATTTCCACAGTTCTTCAAGGTAAAGATTAAGAAACTTCCCCAAATACAGGTCAACCAAGCACTTGTCTTCCATGGGGCACCCAGCTAACCAATAGTCATACAAAGTTATTTGGAAATAACTTTAGTCAATACTTTGTTCTTTCCCTTCCATTTTTTTTAAAAAATAAATAAATAAATAAATAAAAATAAAGAACACCACCAATTACTAAAAGAGAAGATTAGGGGAAACAACAAAAGGACACAACAAAAGAACAAGGCATCCTTCAAAAGAAGCTGGTGGTGAGAAAATGCAGGGATGATGCACCCTTCAAAGGAAAATGACAAAACAAATACTTTAGGGCCAAAAAAAAAAAAAAAGGTAGTACAAATTTCAGTAAGCAATGGAAGCTCAAGACCTTCAATAGAGCATATCAAACAGCTCATTGAAGATACTGTGATGCCTGTTTATCAACATAAGGTCCGTCTTATCACTAGTTGAAGTCAAAATACAAAATAGCATCACCTCCAAGGCATTGGACATGTCCTGAAAGTTATTGAGGGGCCTACTTGAAAGAACTTAAAACAGCAAGTGCAATTTGACGTTGGTACCTTACAGCATACTTTTGAAACACACAAAATTTGTTCGTGTAACAAATAAATGAACATCACAACACAGGCAAGGAAAAATTGGGAAAAGAAAAAAATGTGAAACCCACGTACCTGGAGCTTTTTGAGTAGCTTATTCAGAGCCTCATATTGTTTCTCAATATCTTGAACCTAACAAAGAACAAAACAGGCAAGCTTGATGACATTGGATGAAAGATGGTTTAAACATGTTCTTTTATTCCAGATGCAGAGAAAACTTAAGGAAATAATAAAAGGGAGGAAACAGGAAGCGGAAGAAGAAATGCCATCATCTTCTAGATTGGGCAACAAAGGAACGACAACAATTTATGGTCACCTGCTTAAAAAAGTTATCCAGGCCCAATTCTCCTGAATTCATTGGACGATGTCTTCCCATTTCAATATCTCCACCTGTACCTTGGCCACGAGGGATCTCAAATGAACTCTGCAAAAGTGTCATCCAGTGAATATGTATAAACAAATATAAAGAAGAAAAAGAACATAGGTAATCTCATTCACACTAAAATTCATACTAATATACTAAGAAGGAAAAACTGCTGCAGTTCTACCTCCTTCACCTCAAATATTTATCAACATCAAAAAATCATGTCAAAACAACACAAAATCTCAGATAAATTAAAGTCACAAGCAACAAAAACAAATTGCATTATAAAGGAAAGAAAATTACCTACAAAATATCCAGCTTTGAGGCCAAACTAAACCAAACCTTTGTAGCCACCACCATAAAAAAAAATTACAAGCCGCATAACTAGCAATTCATTAGTTAGTTTCTCAATCTCATGTGTTCTATATTCCCAATCATTTCAAAGCCTAGACACCAAAAGCCTTCTGGACTCAATGAGGCCACAAATAATCTTTCTAGACAACGTAAGAGCCATTCTTCCAAACACCACAGACTGTAGAAGGTTAATTTAAATACTGGAAATCCGATGTTTAGTACATCAGCCACAATATTACAAAGAATAATTGTTTGTTTAAGGAGAAAATCATGCAATTATATATCTATCATAACACAATGAACAGATTTTTATATATAACCCAAGCAGCTCAAGTAAGCATCAAAAGATATTGCAGTTTCCCTCACAAGGGCATCATCAACTTTTAAGCAAAAGATCAGTAAAGAGATTTTTAAGGTCATAGAATCTGTTAAAGGTGGATTAATCTTTTACTGGAAGGAAAGCAGGGGATAGCACAGCATTGAGAAGACCTCTAGACAGACAACAATTTCAAGTCACAGTAAGCCTCATCCCCTTCAACATTGAGCGAAGGACCTACAATGAGTAGTGCTAACAAACAAACTTTTCATATAGATTGATGCAGCAGTTGAGTTGAGGGAGCTTCTATTTCCACACACCACATTATCTCAGTTCACACACTTAATTTCCGAATTTTTGGTTTGGAAGATGATTTCCGAATCTTCCAAACCAATGAGGTTCATTTGGAAATCAATTTCCGAATAAAAGATACAACTGAACCAAATAGTTTTGTTCAGAAGTTAATTTCTGAACCAAATAGATTGGAAGTTGATTTCTGAACTAAAAAGATGTGTGCACTAAGAGAAAATCATGTGTGGCAGTCGAGTTGTTCCAATAATTTGATTTCAGTGGGTCCATTTCAAATTTTAATGCTTTATTATTGCACACCACATCAGTTTGTGAAAAAAATTGTTTGTATAGCATTTTCCAGTCTACAATTAACAAGTCTTGGTCTACATTCTTCCATAATTTTGACTAGTCTTTTTGGGAAGTATTTAGCATTTAATACGAAGTTTGGATATTCCAATAACTTTCAGACTGTGTTCTTATACAAACTTGATGTATCATGTATCTAATCAAGAGGGCAGGTTGAAGTAATCAAATATTTAGTAATATCAGAAGCTATATTCAGCTGTATCTTGGGTTGCTTGAGTATTTATACTACAGCTAATTTCTCCTTCAACTCCCTAATTGATCTTCTAATCTTCTGTTCATTAAATTGACATGGACATCGTGTGACTTTTAGTAAAGTTTTAGGCCTCGTTTGGGAACAGACTATTTTAGTAACTTTTTTGGCTTTTTGGCTAAAATATGAGGTAAAAAAAAACTTGTATGTTTGGAATGACTTTTTTGTTTTTTACAAAAATATATGCAAAAAGTAAAAAGAAAAGAGAATCTTTGACTTTTTGGTATAGGTTATAGATTTTTTTAATTTTTTTAGTAACTTTTTGACTTTTAAGCTAAAACTATTACTTTCCAAACGAGGCTTAGTAATGTGCAACACTTGGATCAAATGGTTCTTTAAGAAACCACTCAGGCAACAAACTTGAACCTTTCTACTGAATCAATTGGATAAATATCATTCTCTTGTAGGAAGGGTATGGGTTTGGACTTTGGATAGTGTGATTTATAGTTTTATCTATGTACTTTTCAATAATACTACATCAAAAAACCATTGCCAGACCATCTATAGTGTAGAAAGATGCTGCAAAAATATCCTATTGAAGAAAATAAAATCCTTAAAATGATAGAGTCCTACATTATGACCAAAACTAGGTTAGCTGTAGCTAAGAAACATTGTTCTTCACAACATATTCAATTGAATAGATGCATTTGCCCATACCTGATTATAAAAATCAGAATTAGATCAAGCAGATAACCAAATCTTATCTTCATGCATACATATATAAGTTTTTTATATGTAAATTTTTAGCACAAATAAAACACTATGAGAAATGAAATATAAATAAATAAATAAATTATCCATAAATTAGTTTGAGACAAAAAAAGGAAAGAAAATTTTCACGGCTTCAAATCAAGCCAGCTTAAAGTAGTGAAATTGTAATAACTTCTAGGCTATGTTTGAAATAGGGGTGATAAACAAACCAAACAGCTCAAGCTCAACTCATGTTCGGCTCATTAAAAACTCGTTCTAGCTCAATTTGTTACGTACATAAGCCAATCTTGAACACATTTTGGAACTTGTTATAAGTTTACAAACCAAGCTTGAACAGTCGATTATTTGTTCGGCTAGGTTTGGTAAGTCTAAAACTATATAAAAATACCAAATTACTTGAGCTTGGTCCGACAAAGGTTGTTTGAGATCGGCCCGAAGTTTGAACAAATTTTGCAACTCATTAAAATTCTCAAATCAAGCTTAAACAGTTAATTGTTCGGCTTGTTTATCACCCCTAGAGTTTGAAATAGACATTGCAAACATCAAGCGCTTTAATTAAAAAATTCAGATTCAGCTTAGAATAATATATAAATATATTGACAGAGCAATAAGCTGAATAATTAAACACTAAAAACAGAATAAAATTAAATTCAATGAAAAGAAACAACATTTTCCAGCAAAATCAAACACGATCTGATTCGACATTCTACAGCTTCCATCAATGTTCTCAGTTTGGCATCTAGGAAAACGTTAGAAAAACACAAGGAAAATTCCACACAGATTACAAAAAAAAAAAAAAAAAAAAAACGTCGATTCGCTCAGCCGAGCCTATTTCAACCGTTCAGCTACGCTATTTACGATTTTTCAATGCAAAATTTGACATTTCATTTGATTTTTCATGGTTTTCTAAGGAAACAAACAAATCAAGGAAGGGGACGGGAGGGGGAGGACTTACCGATAAAAGGTCGTTCATGGTTGCAGGAGCTTGAGAACGAGAAAATCAAATGGTGAATATATGAATGCGTGTGTGTATGTATGTATATGTATATGTATATGTATATATCTGCAACAATGAGGTAGATCTTTGGATGTGAAGAGAGAGAGAGAGAGAGAGAGAGAGAGAGAGAGAGAGGATAGGGAGTGTCTCTTGGGACCTGGTTTTTTGGTTGTTGAGTGGGGAAAAAAACCAGGCCTGAGAGAAACTGGGAGACGAAGAGGGAGGTGCTTTGAAATAAGGAGAGATACAAAGAGAGAGAGAATGGGATATCAGAGAAAGACCGTGAAGACAGGCGGCTTATTTTGATTTTCGGCAAGGAAATGTTAGGCATCATTAAAAATAAATAAATAAAATAAAATATTACTCGAAAATATGATCATGAATAAATTTTTTATTTTGTATTATATCTTATAATTTATTATATATTTAATTTAAAAATTAAAAATTTATCATAATCATTTTTATCAAATATTTCTCATGCTACCTGAGCATTTGTCGGTTGGCAAATTGCAAATAACTGGGAAATTTATAAAATAATTACAGTAGTAGGAGTTGGGTTGCTGCTGAGTCATAAGACATAACAAGTTGGTGTGAGGTCTATTAAGCAGGGGTTTGACATGTATTAAGTGTGTTTTATATATATATATTTATTTATTTAGGTCATATTAATTAACATCTATCAGTATTTTTTTTTTTTTACTTTTCTATTTACTTTTTCTATTGTTTTACATATTTTTTTTTATAAAAAATTAAAAATGACACTTATTTAGAACATCTCAAATTACGCTTAAGAATATGTTTCAAATTTTTTTGATAATTTAAATTATTTATATTATAAGATTTATCGAGTAAATCACTAATATAAAAAATCAAGTAAATTCGATATTTGTAACTTCATAATAAAAGTATATTTATTTTTTAAAAAAATATACGATTAATATGATTTTAATAATTTTTTTAAAAATAATTAAAACTTGATTATGGGATTATCAATGTCCGTTTAACTTGATTTTTTTATATGAATGACATATTTAATAACTTTTATAAAATGAACGGTTTGAATTATCAATAAAACTCACAAAAATACCCCTAAAACCTCTCAAGGTACAACAATAACCCTCGGTCCACATAATACTAGAATTTGTAAAAGGTTTCACTTTTTTCACATTCACAATCCAATTTGAAATAATATTTAGATTCCATTGTAAGCTTTTTAGTACTTATTAAGAAGAATATTCATGTAAAAAATTAAAATGATTGAATTTTGGTAACTATATATTTGAATCATATTTATTTTAAAAAAATAGACAATAAATATAATTTCAAGAACAATCGTCTATTTTTTAAAAATAAATGTGATTCAAACATATAGCTACCGAAATCTAATTATCTTGATTTTTTACATAAATATTTTTCTCAATAAATTCTAAAAAATGAATGGTTTAGATCACTAAAATTGGACTTACAATGGGCCCTCTAAGCCCAAATGCTCTCTCAAGTTAGAACCCGACATAACAGAAACCAAACCCAATTATAAATACTACAATGTTTTAAATTTGTTTAAAATATATATTACCCCTATAGTTTAAAAAATTATAAATATCTCTTCATCAAAAAATTTTATTTAACTGAAAAAATAAAATTTCTAACTACTCTACCATATAATAATAAAATTACCTTAATTATTAATTAAAATAAAATTTTGACATCATTAAAAATTATTAATTGACTTGATAATTTATTAATAAAAAATAAATTTTTTATAAAATTAAAAATTTTAGCGGCCAAGATGTAATTTTTAAAATCATAAGAATAATTTATATTTTAAATAAATTTTAATAAATGTATTTATAATTTTCCACCAAATAAAGAAATAGATATATGAGACTTGCACGATCATAAAAAAAATTTACAATTTCTTCTTATTTGTTTTATGCAAACTTGTTTCTCTTTTTAAAATTATTTTATTGTGAATTTTAAAATATTGATAAGGTTTAATTGCACAAAGTGGCGTTTGACAAGCATTTTTATTTTATTATTTTGGAAAATTACTGTAAACCCCTTAACCACAACTTGTTTTAAAGTTGTATTTCGATCGTGAATTTAAATAGTAAATAAAAAGAAGTGAAATGTAAATACATTCTACTTATATTATACTAACTTTTCTCTTTTTTGTTTTAAATTTCTATCCAAATTTATTTTTTAAACACAATCTTAATATTTAAAATTAGAAATTTAACTCCATTCAACTATACATATTCTACATATGGTCTTTTGTCAAAGGAGTGTTTTGAAAAGTTGATTAAAAATTAATTTTTTAATTTTTTTATCTTATGGGTAAAAAATATGAGAGGTAATACGACTCAAAATAAATTAAAAACAAAAAACTCAGTTTTCCAAAATGCCTCAAAGTATTATGTTGAGTTCAAGCTCCATGAAAGGCGTTAGTAAACTTCCTTTTATTACCCCATATATCCACATTACAGCCCGTTCTAACAAGTAGTAATATATATATATATATACAACTTATAGGTGGTATATGAACAAGAAATATCGAATTTATCTTTTCACCCTTCTTTGATTATCTTGCCATTATTTTTATAGTCTCGCCCAACTTCTTTGTATGTTTCACAAAAAATTACAACCACCTACCATCGGCTTCCCCTAACACCACTTACCATGCCACCTCTCATTTTTTTACCACTCGCCACCTCGTCTTTCCCCCATTCCCCCTATCCCAACAAGACTCTTATTTTGTATATGCAAGGTACTTTGGATTTTTTTTTTTTGATCAGCAAAGAAAATTTCATTAACAACATGAAATTAAAGGTACAGGAAGATGACATGCATCGAGAGAGATTCGGAAGTATAAAAATACCCCTACTACTGCTACTCGCAATCATACAACCAACCCCTAAGCCTCTCGAATTTTTTAAACAAAGTTAAGAAGAACTTAACTTAAAAAAAAAAAAAAAAAAAAAAAAAATCTCCAACAAAACTTAAGTTCAAGGAAATAAGAAGAATATAGAGATAATTTTGGCCTTCCATATAAATCAAAATATAAGCCATTGAGGGCCTGTTTAATTGGGTAGGTTAGAGTATGTGATTGAGATTATTAATTCGTGGGTCTAATTATCTTATGTTTGTTTTAACATTTTAGTTTAGGATTATTAATCCAATAGATAATTAATCCAACAAATTTGTAGGATTATTAGTAATGGGGTAAGGGTGAGATTATTAATCCAATGGATATTAATCCAATTGAATAGTGAATACCACACTAATTTAATAGGATTATTAATACTTCACTATTAGTCTTGTGAATCAAACATGACTTGAAGGTATAAGGAGTGTTTTGGCAAATTAGTAAAAAATTAATTTTTTAATTTTTTGACTTTTTTAAATCATATCGCTTTTCTATTTTTTTATAAAAAAATATTAAAAAAATTAATATTTTACCAACTTCTTAAAATACCACTAAAGTTAGGCGAATGGTAAAAGCACAACGCTCTCGTGGAAGTCATTACATGAGCTTTGTCCAAGTCAAGTTCCCATTAAGAGGTGAATCCACCATTTATGTCACTTTCATCACGTTAGGCTCATAGGCTCATGATCCCTCAATACTATCCCTCTCCCGGTAATTGATGTCATCATTTACCCATCTTTTAATAAGAACAAAAAGGGCTTCCTGCCACCTCCCCATTTTTGCCCACTGCCAATGGTCTCTGCTTTCTTTGCTAAGGCTCTCTCAATAGAGCTCTTTCCAACCTAAAAACTGAGTGAATATGTCATGTATTACTCATGTGATATGTTTATATCTAAAATCATAACAAATTTTTAACCAAAGGAGTTAAGGTCTCGTTTGGCAAGTGATTTTTTTAGTCAAAAAATTACTAAAAAAGTTAAAAAACTAACAATTTATATTAAAAAGTTAAAGATTTGCACATCTTTTCGTAAAAAGTAAAAAAATATTTCAAACATACTAATTTTTTTTACATTATATTTTAACTAAAAAATCAAAAAATTACTAAAAAAATCTATTCTCAAACGAGGACAAGTGTCACAATATAAAACCGTAGGCAAGTTGAGTATTGACTTTTGACTTTTATGGAATGAAGTAGAAATGGGTCGTTGTTGAAGGAGAATTTATTATAATTTTTTTTTTATTTTTGTCTCTATCATTGTTTTTTAGGAAACAATACAAAATAAAAGGTATCAACTGAAATATCTTCCTAATTGAAAAATGTCTTCAATAGGATGAGTGGTTATATATATATTTTTGTTAGGGGAGATAATAGATAAAAGGACAACTATATGTCTTATGTGAATTCTTCCATCACTACTGGAAAAACAAATTTAAAAAAATTAAGAAGTGAAGAATTACTCGACTATTTTGCAATGACATAGTCAATCAATTAAGCAATGGTGAAGTGCATTTTGATAGTTGTGTCTCTTAGGCATCAATTTTTATAAACCATGTACCAAAATGTTGAATTTTTTTAATTTTTAATTTTTTAAATGTAGTACATGGCATTGAAAATAACATATCTTGTTTATATGTGTTAATAAAAATATTATCACATTCTTCAAATAGTATTAGAAGTGTGGGATGTATTTTTGAGGTCATGCCACGTTGTCGAGGTATGGTCGAGGTGTTGGTTGAGGTGCCACATGGACGAGTTAGATTGTCGAGATGATTGTGGTATTGCCGAGATATGGTGCGGTAATACCGAAATCCGAAATATTTGAATAGAGGATGAGAGTCCAAGATAAGTGAGGTGCTTAGTTCGGATAAGGATGTGGCTCTTGAGGAGTTCATCCATATTTAACTAAGAGTCTAAGATAAGTATTGTGCTTAAGTCCTATGAAGTGAGACTTCTAGGGGACAAGGGCACTATTGGCTATAAAAGTAAGGCATCCCCGTGGGTCTAAGGTATGCTTTTACTTGTACATTGTTGATTGAGTTGAGATCTTGTGAGATTATTGACTGACTCGATCGTTGGAGTGACCCTAAGTGGACAAGCCACTATGGTATTTTTGTCTTCTTGTTGGCAGATGCTTGGTTTAATCTATTATACCGTGTGCTCTCCAGCTAAGTTCTCTGTTTGGTTGTGAGGTCGGAAATCAACACCCATAATTTGGCGCCGTCTATGGAAACTTAATAGAGAATGGATAGCCAATGCGGGACAAGAGGTAATGGTCGGGGACGACACACACAGTGAGGAAAATGAGTATATGGATCCAAATGATGGAGAAGGAAACAATGACAAAGAAGTGCCAAAAGTAAACCCTGAAGCGAACAATGCCGCCAAGGGCCATAATGGCTCGAGAAGAGGCGACCGAGAAGAATATTACAATGAGATCGACTTCCAAGTATAAAAAGATAGACGCCTGAGAAGAGATGACGAGGTGAAGGACCTAGCAAACAAGCTAATGGACCTGCAAATCGTGGTGAATTTCATGATTCAAAGCAAGTTAATGCAATTAGCATTGCCCTTATTGGAAACACCGACTCTAGCAGTAAATGTCGGCATCCAGAAAGGAGGATAGACTGCGGTGCCCACTGTCCCCAGCATAAGAAGAGACCCGGGAACTCGCACTGGCGATCACAGAATGCCGGAAGGACAAAATCACAGCGGGAAGAGTCCCAAAGAACCATAAGGACCAAAGGAACCTTGATTAGAGGATCTCGGCAGATCAATGGACAAGGCCTTTGATTTGACAAAGTAATAAATGTGGAGAAGTTCAAAAGGATGCATCTTAACACAAGAAGCAATGTACCGAAGAGATTGAAATTGACTGATAGTCGAGCTCCTGGACAGATGAAGGAAGGTTTGAGGGACTACCTCCAGAAGAAGAAGCAGGGTACTGAGGTCACATCCATTGCCTAGTCGAGAACACCATTCTCGATGGAGTCGGATGCGTTCGAGGCACCAAAGAGATTTAGTATGCCAAGGTTCCGAAGCTATGATGGTAAGTCAGACCCAAACTTTCATGTTGGTTTATATCTAAACGCGATGTCTTTATGGAGTGAAAACGAGCAGTTGTTGTGCAAGGTGTTCCCTTCGACATTTGGGAAAATAGCGTCGGACTGGTTCCTCAAACTGCCGAAGGGATGTATTAAGAATTAGGAAGGCCTGGCTAAGGTATTTGTGGCCAGGTTTGTTACGAACATATTACAACCATTAAGGGTTGATTCCCCGTTGGCTTTAAAGATTGACAATGACGAAAGCCTTAGGGCTTACGCGAAGAGATACTACGAGGTTTACAACTAGATACCGGTATGTAACCAGGAACTTGTAATCATGTCTTCCAAGAACGGCTTGGAGAATGACTACCTATTTCGGCAATCCCTTGCAAAGACCCTCCTGAAGAGCATGGAGGACCTCATGGCAAGGATTGAGAAATATGCAAGGGCAGAGGAAGACAAGAAAGCAAAGAACGCGAATGTAGTAAAGTAGGAGAAAAGAAATGGCTTACCAAAGCACAACCAAGGAAATACTGCACCGATAGGCCGAAAACATGATTGAAGGCTATGCAGACCGTAAACACAGTTTTTAAGATCCCGATCTATAGGATCATAGAGAGGATCAGGAATTAGCCTTACTTCAGGGCACCGCAGAAGACCCTGGGGGAGTACATGGGTAGGAACCCCAGGAAAAATTGTGCCTACTATGACGAGAATGGGCATATGACTCAAGGGTGTCAAGCTCTGAAGCAACACCTGGAGGACCTGGTCAAGCAGGGACACCTGAGAGGCTTGATAGATAAGGCAAAGACAAGAGAAGAACAAGCGAAGCTAGCCTAGGCTCCTACAACAACACCACCACCCCCAGCGCCATAGGCAGATAGGCCACAGGTTATCAACGTGATCCACATGAAGGTCAAGGCGAACGAAATCCAAGGAGAGACACAAAGGGTAAGGCATCTACAGCATGTCTACCAAGTCCAATAGAAGAAGCCCCGAATGGAGGACATTGGGGGCCAATGATATCGTTCACAGACAAAGACCTAGACATGGTGTAGCATCCGCACAATGATACTCTAGTAGTGATACTAAAGATTAAGGACTACCAGGTGAGACGTATACTGATCGATCAAGGCAACTCCTGTGACATCATGTATGTCAGATGTTACAAGGAGCTCGTCTTTCACAAGGACGATTTGGAGCAATCCGACAGTCCTATGGGCGAATTTAATGGTAGGGATGAGTAGCGGATATACCAATCCGCCAAAACCAACCGAACCGAACTGATCCACTGCATTTTGGACGGATGCATGATGACGAGCGGACGGTTGCAGATTGATTTTCTCCAATCCGCCAATCTGGCAGACGGATTGCGGATTTGAGATTCCTTTGGCCGCAACCAAACTGCCAAACCGCGAGCACCCCTAGTAATTTATAAGACTTTGTGTTTTCAGTTTGTTTAAATATTCTGTTTGTGTTTTCAATTAAAAAAGAGTTTAAATATTTTGTTGAAAAAAAGTTTTCAACTTGAATATCTTTTTTGAATTGAAAAAAATAAACGTATTATTTATCTCTATTTTTTGGTTTTTAAATCTATCTCTAAAAATAATAAATATAAAATATGATATATACTGATTGGTTTTTGTTTTCAAAAACAGATATAGATGTAACAATACAGAGACATACAATCTTTACTACTGCTCTGTTTATGGTTTTGGTGGTTTGAATTATTTTTATATTTTAAGAACCATAATTGTAATACTTTATGTGGATGAGGCATGCTTTGATTGTGATATTCTAAAGTTTCAAACTTTCTTGCTTTGTAATATTTTTTTAAGTCATTGACTGTAATACTTCTTTCTTCTTTTTTTTGGAAGAAGTAAATAAGTTGAATTATGTTGAAAATTTATAAAATTTTAAACCGCCAAACCGATTTGCATCCATTCGCCAATCCGCCAATCTGCTCAATCCACATCCGGCCGATTGGCGGACGGATGCGGATTGATTTTCTCCAATCCGCCAAACTGGTGGACGGACAGCGGATTGGAGGTTCCGTGGCCGCAACCGAACCGCGCCCACCCCTATTTAATGGGACCCCGACGTAGCTACTGGGAATCACGAACCTGGAGATTCAGGCAAGAACAAAGATGAATTTAAGATAGTAAATAAAAAAGGTAAAATGTAAATAAAATATAATTACATTTTACTTACATTATACCATACTATTCTCTTTTCCATTTTAAATTTCTATCCAAATTTATTATTCAAACACACCCTTAATATTTAAAATTAGAAATTTAACTCCATTCAACTATACATATTATACATACGGTCTTTGGTCAAAGTATTATGTTGAGTTCAAACTCCATGGAAGGCCTTGGTTAATGTATGAGAGGGTTCAAGAATGTGGTCTAAAAATTCGAAGATCTTCGAAGATCTTTGAAGAAAACTCGAATTCTCTAGAAATAATGAAAGGCTTAGATTCTTCAACAGTGACAACTAGAAACACAATAGCAAAGAGATGATGAAGATAAGAGATTGGGTGAAGAAGAAAGCAAAGTAACTAGAGAGAGAATAATAACAAAGCTCTCCCATAGATCTCTCACTTTCACTTTCAATGTAGATAATAGAGAAGGGAAATTAGTTCTTTCCCAAGAGTTGTCTCTCCAAAAATCGATCCCTTGTAAAGCTATGAATGGGTGCTATTTATAAGCTCCTCATGATGTAGGATAGAGACCATGTGCAAGGCACGTGGGAAATATTTCCTCTAACTACTTTGTCCGAAGAGGTGACCTCTCTGGGGATGAGGAAAACTCCGAAGATGAGATTAACCTCTCGGCGAACCCTTCTTCTTAGCCACACTTAACCAATGACCCCCAATCATCCTAGGGGGTCAAGGGTAATCCCAGAGGACACCCTGCCACAGAAGGGTCAGGGGTAGTTTAAGAGAACGTCCCACTGCAAATATTCCTAAGTCTTAAGGACCCCCTAAATCATGCCACCTCGACTCGGGTATAGGCTAGTTTAACCGAAGAGTGAATTTATCTCCACTCACCGTCCTCGGGACCGGGTCCTTTGTTCGGACTCCAACACGTCCATGGTTCTGTAGAGTAGATCCCTGAAAGCTCTGAGCCCGCAAGTATTCTAGGACTTATTAATGGAGCGACTTCTAGATTGCGTCTGAATCCATTCGAAGCCAAGTGCGTTGGATCTCTACGTTCGTAGATCCGAACCCTTTCGAGTTTGAGCTCAAATAGGTCTCTAGGTTCGTGGTTCCGAACCCTTTCAAGACTAAGCAAATACCTCGGAGAATGGATCTCCTCCGAGGGTTTCATCTCTTCTGAAAATAATAGTTAACCTCCTCGGACACACGTATGATCTAGAACTCCTCGAATGGGCTCGTTGGGCTTTCTTCAAAGATATATGCTTGAAATGTATCCTCCTCAACTTAATTTGTTGACTTTCTTGTGGGCCCGTTCAATAAAATTCACTTGGCCTATTTGGCAATAATTTCTCCAAGCTTATCAATTTTTGCGCTTTTCGATTGGGCTTCGATTGGGCCCAATTAATTAGTGGGCTCAAGTTAACCCCTTTTACAGTATGTTTCACAAAAAATTACAACCACCTACTATCATCGGCTTTGCCTACCACCACTTCTCATGCCACGTCTTATTTTTTTACCACTCGCCACCTCATCTTTCCCTTATTTCCTCCTATTCCAACAAGACTCTTATTTTGTATATGCTAAGGTATTTTGAACTTTTGTTCGAGGAAATAAGAAGAATGTAGAGACAATTGTGCCCTTTCATAAAAATCCAAAATATAAGCCATTGAAGGTATAAGGTTAGGCAAATAGTGAAACCACAATGCTCTTATAGTAGTCACTACATGAGCTTTGCCCAAGTCAAGTTCTCATTAAGACATGAATTTACCATTTATGTCACTTTCATCACATTAGGCTCCTGATCCCTCAATATTATCCCTCTCCCTCGGTAATTAATGTCATTAATTACCCATCTTTTAATAAAAATAAAAAAGGACTTCTACCACCTCCCCAGTTGCCCACTGCCAATAATCTCTCCTTTATTCGCTAAGGCTCTCTTAATAGAGCTCTTTCCAACCTAAAATCTTAATGAATATGCCATGTATTACTCATGTGATATGTCTATATCTAAAATTATAACAAATTGTTAACCAAAGGAGTTAGTGTCACAACATAAAACTGTACGCAAGTTGAGTATTGACTTTTGACTTTTATGGGATGAAGTAAAAATGGGTCGTTGAAAGAGAATTTATTATAATTTCCTCTATTTTTATCTTTATCATTGTCTCTAAGGAAACAATACAAAATAAAAGGTATCAACTAAAATATCTTCGTAATTGAAAAATGTCTTCAATAGGATGCATGTGTCAACTAAAATATCTTCGTAATTGAAAATGTCTTAAATAGGCTGGTTAGTTATATATATTTTTTGTTAGGGGAGATAATAGATAAATGACAACTATATGTCTTGTGTGGATTATTCCATCACTACTGAAAAAAAAAAAAAAAAAATTAAGAAGTGAAAAATTACTCGATTATTTTGCAATAACATAGTCAATCTATTAAGCAATAGTGAAGTGCATTTTGATGGCTGTGTCTCTTAGTCATCAATTTTTATAAACCATGTACCAAAATGTTAAATTTTTTTAATTTTTAAATGTAGTACGTGGCATTGAAAATAACATATCTTGTTTATATATGTTAATAAAAATATTATCACATTCTCCAAATAGTATTAGAAGTGTGGGGACGTATTTTCGAGGTCGTGCCATGTAGCTGAGGTATAGGTCGAGGTAACACGTGAACGAGCCAGATTGCCGAAATGATTGTGGTATTGCCAAGATATGTTGCGGTAATACCAGAATCCGAGATATTTGGATAGAGGACAAGAGTCCTAGATAAGTGAGGCGCTTAGTTTGGATAAGGATGAGGCTCTTGAGGAGTTCATCCATATCTAACTAAGAGTTTGAGATAAGCATTGTATTTGAGTCCTATGAAGTGAGACTTCTAGAGGGTGAGGGCATTATTGGCTATAAAAGTAAGGCACCCCCGTGGGTTTAAGGTGTACTTTACTTATGCATTGTTAATTGAGTTGAGATCTTGTGAGATTGTTGACTGACTTGATCACCGGAGTGCTCCCGGGTGGATAACCTACCGTTGTATTCTTGTTTTCTTGTTGGTAGGTGCTTGGTTTAATCTATTCTGCCGCGTGCTCTTTAGCTAAGTTTCCTGTTAGGTTGTGAGGTTGAAAATCAACATCCACAACTTAGCGCCGTCTGTAGAAACTTAGTAGAGAATAAATGGCCAATGCCGGACAAAAGGTGAGAGTCGGGACAACATACACAGTGAGGAAGAGGAGTACATAGATCCAAATGGTGGAGGAGAAAACAATGACGAAGAAGTACAAGAAAAAAACCTTAAAGCGAACAATGCCGCTAGGGGCCATAATAACCCGAGAAGAGGCAACCGAAAAGAATATTACAATGAGAATGACTTCCAAGTATGGAAAAATAAATGCCTAAGAAAAGATGACAATGCGAAGGACCTGGCAAACAAGCTGACGGACATACAAATTGTGGTAAACTTCACGATGCAGAGCAAGGTAATGCAATTGGCATTGCTCTTACTGAAAATGCTGACTCCAACAGTAAACGCCGGCGTCTAGAAGGGAGGACAGGTTGCGATGCCCACCGTCCCATAACATGAGAAGAGCTCCGGGAACTCACAACAACAATCATAGAACACCGAGATGATGGAATTAAGGCAATTAAAGTCCTAGAGAACTCCGAGGACCAAGGGAACCCTAATCAGAGGATCTTGGCAAATCAATGGGCATGGCCTCTGCTTTGACGATGTAATAGACGTGGAGAAGTCCAAAAGGACGCATACTAACACAAGAAACAGCGCACCGAAGAGACTGAAATCGACTGATAGCCGAGCTCCTAGATGGATGAATGAAGATTTGAAGGACTACCTCTAGAGAAAGAGACAAGGTACCGAGGTCACATCCATCGCCTAACAGAGAATACCATTCTCGGTGGAGTTGGATATGTTCGAGGCACCAAATAGATTATGCCAAGGTTCCAAATCTATGATGGTAAGTCAGATCCAAACTTTTTATGTTGGTTTATATCTGAATGCGATGTCTCTATGGAGTGGAAACAAGCAATTATTGTATAAGGTGTTCCCTTCGACAATTGGGGAAATAGCGTCGGACTGGTTCCTCAAACTACCGAAGGGATGTATTAAGAATTGGGAAGGCCTGGCCGAGATGTTTTTGGCCAAGTTTGTTATGAACAGATTACAGCCATTAAGGATTGATTCCCTGTTGGCTTTAAAGATTGGCGATGGTGAAAGCCTTAGGGCTTACGCCAAGAGATACTATGAGGTTTACAACTAGATACCGGTATGTAACCAAGAACTTGCAGTCGTGTTTCTCAAGAATGGCTTGGAGAATGACTGCCCACTTCAGCAATCCCTTACAAAGACCCTCCCAAAGAGCATAAAGAACCTCATGGCAAGGATTGAGAAGTATGCAAGGGCAAAGGAAGACAAAAAAGCAAAGAAGACGAGTGTAACAAAGCAGGAGAAAAGAAACAACTCACCAAAGCGCAACTGAGAATATACCAGCATTGATAGACCAGAAACATGATTGAAGGCTGTGCAGGCCATGAACACGGTTTTCAAGATCTCGATCTATAGGAGCATGGATAGGATCAGAAATCACCTTTACTTCAGGGCACCGCATAAGACCTCCGGAGAGTTTCCTTAACGCATACAGGAGCTATCACCAGATAGCCATGTATGCACCAAATGAGGAGAAGATGACATTCATCACCCTAAAAGAACTTTACTATCACAGAGTAATGCCCTTTGGATTGAAGAATATAGGGGCAACGTACTAGAGATTAGTGACCAAGATATTCAAACATCTCATTAGAAAAATAGTGAAAGTCTACATCGACGACATGATCGTGAAGAGCAAGGAGCCTTTAGATCATTTAACCAATCTGAAGGAAACTTTTGACATTCTGAAAGCATATTGGCTTCGTCTGAATGCCTCCAAGTGCTCTTTTGGAGTAGGATCTAGTAAGTTCCTAGGATATCTGGTGACCAGGAGAGAAATTGAAGCAAGCCCCGATTAGATCAAGGCCATCCTTGATCTAAAGAGCCCAACGGCAATAAAAGAGATCCAAGTCTTGATAGGCAAGGCTGTTGCACTGAAAAGATTCATTAGCCGGAGTTCGGACAAGTGCAAACCATTCTTCCAACTGCTGAAGAAGGCCACAGATTTTCTATGGACAGATGCAGGTGAAGTTACCCTAGCTGACTTGAAGAGATATTTGACAACCCTATCAGTGTTGTCAAATTCAATTCCAATAGAGGAACTACTTTTGTATTTGGCAGTCTTAGACCACGTTGTGAGCGCCGTGGTTGTCCAAGAATAAGAAGAAGAGCAAAAGATGGTGTATTATATGAGCAAAACCCTAGCAAACACAGAAAACCTCTGGAAAAACTAACACTCACACTGGTAATGGCATTAAAGAAACTGAACCATTACTTCCAAACTTACAAAATTGTGGTACTCACGGAGCACTTATTGAAGTGTCTATTGTAACATGGAGACTTGTTAGGCAGAATAGCATGATGGCTTGCAGTTCTAGGTCAATATGACATAGAATACAGACTAAGGACAACAATTAAATGTTAGATTTTGGCCGACTTTGTTACTGAGTTTACACCGAGCGTAAGCTCGAAGCCAAGACCTGTGAACCTCAGTCCAGGGTGCACAAAAGAGCTAGAGGAAACACAATTGGTAATAGAGAACCCTAAGACAATAGAACATAAGAAAAAGTAGGAGAAATCAGGGCCTTGTGATATTTACATTGGCGAGTCCTTTTACCTCTTTGTCAATGGTAGCTCAAAACAGCAGGGAGTGGGGATAGGAGTGGTACTAGTTTCACCAGATGGCCAAATGGTAGAACAATCAATCTAATTGGGGTTCAAGGCCTCAAATAATGAAGCAAAGTACAAGGCGTTGATTATCGGATTGAAACTAGCAGTAGCAGTGGAAGCTGATGAGGTTGTAGTCTACTGTGACTTTCAACTCATTGTGAACCAAGCAACTGGAGAATACGCAGCTCGAGATGAGAGGATGGTGGCCTACGTCAAAGATGTCATCAAGTTATTAGCACAGCTTCAGAGTTGTTGGCTATAACAGGTTTACCGAGAGGACAACAGCTATGCAGATGCATTGGCCAGGCTTGCCAGTGCAATAAAGTCAGACACACCGAGAACAATTATGGTAGACTACTTATCGGGTCCAAGCTTGGAACCTCTGATAACAGAATACAAGACAATGTGCATAGAGTTAGGCCTAACTTGGATGGATGCCCTGATCAAGTTTATCAGAGATGTACAGCTGCGAGAAGACAAAAATGAGACACACAAGATCTGGATAAAGTCGGCAAGATTCTGCTTGTTGGCAGAAGGCTACCTATACAGAAGGTCTTTCACTGGACCTGTATTGCGATGTGTGCACCCTTCCCAATTAGAAGACTTCAAGATCCATGAAGGAGTTTGTGGAAGTCATGCAGGGGGTAGATCTCTTACCCACAAGGCCATTTCACAGGGGTAATGGTGGCCTTACATGCAAAAAGATACAGACGCCTATGTCAAGAAGTGTCAAGAGTGTCAAAGGTTTGCACCTTTGATACACCAGTCTGCCAGAGATCTGAATCCAGTATTTAGTCCTTGGTCATTTGCCCAATGGGGTATGGATCTCATTGGGCAACTACCCAAGGCAACTAGATAGAGGAAATACATGTTAGTAGCCACATACCACTTTACGAAGTGGGTGAAAGTTGAACCTCTGGCCAAAATCCGAGATGTGGACGTGAGAAATTTTATCTAGAAGAACATCATTACCAAATTCAAAATCCCAGGAGCCATTGTGGCAGACAATGACACCTAGTTTGACAGCAAGTTGATCAAGAACTTCTGCATAAAGTACAAAATTAAGAACTACTACTCAACTTCCAGTTTCTCTCAAAGTAATGGCCAAGTCAAGGCCTTTAACAAGACCATCTTGGATGGAATAAAGAAAAGACTGGACGCTACCAAAGGCAAATGAGTGGAGGAGCTGCCTAATGTTCTGTGGGCATATCGCACTATGTCGAGAAGATCTACTGTGGAATCACCACTTAAGATCAACATTCTTGGAGTCAGAACTAAGGAGTAGAGAATGGAACGAATGAGGCATTCTTAGCCTGAGATTTGGACTTGATTGAACAAATGTGGGATAGCAGCAATTTGGCTGGGGCATACTAATAAAAACTTGCCAAAGCATACAACATGAAGGTGAACCCCAGGGAGTTTCAAATTGGGAACCTCGTCTTAAGGATGGTTGTTGGTAACAAAAAAGATCCTAGGGAGGATAAGTTTGGCCCAACTAGGAAGGATCGTACAAAATCATCTCAGTTACCGACAATGGCACATACTGGCTAGAAGACAATAATGGTAAGGAACTGCCAAGACCATGGAATACTAGCAATTTGAAGTTCTTTTATCATTAATTTTTTTGAGTTTTTCTATGTAATCTAAACGATTTTCAGCCGAAGTATAGATTAATAAAATACTAGTCCGATTTTGCTCTTTACAAAATGTTGTTGAAATTTGTAACTATTAGACAAGACAGAAAAAGTCTTAAGCGATGTTCAAAAGATGAACAAGATGTTTTAACTTAGACTTGCTAGGATAACAGAGTTGAACTAAGTTAAAGAGATGTTTCAATGAGAAACAAGACAAAACTAGCCACGATCTGGCTAGTTTATACGAAAAACCAAGGTAGAAGTATTTTGTTTAAGCGAACTAAACACGATGACCTCAGTTATGGATGTCTAAGTCAGACTTAGGCAAGATTCAGACGATATATCCTTACTATGAACCTAAGTGGTACTTAGATTTACATTAGGGAGCAAAAAGCATGAATAAGTCAAGTGAATGTGACACTTGCTAAAAATTTTAGAAAAATTGTTATGAGTCGATATTATTCGAGATGTTTGATAACAGCTCTATTCGAGATGTTTCAATCCAAGATGATTATTCAAGACATTATACTTAAAAGAATTTATGAAGAACAATGCACCAAAATGACAAAGAGTATACAAGACATATCAAATAAGCATACAACACTTAGTAAAAAACAAAGAATTCATTCATGGAGGAAGAACTTGTTTATGCACAATAGAAGGCACTTTGGCCTAGCAAAAAACAGAAGTGTTCAGAGCAAGACTGAAAAGAGAAGTACAACTGAAAAAACAAAAAAAAAAATCCTAAGCACTTGATTTCGGATTAGTATTCTCGGTTTGCTCTGCCTTGGTGGACAGTGCAACAACCTTCTCAGCCTTAGAGTTAGCTACAATTTTGTCATCGATCTCCTTGAGAGTCTCATCAAGGCTCTTCCTAGTAGCAATGATCTCGGCCTTAAAGGTGTCAGTCTTTTTTGGAAAAGGTGCTTTTGGAGACCTCATCCTTATCATCTTCAGTCAGGTCCAGGACCTAATCATTTAGAGTTAGGGACTTAGCCTTAGCAGCAACGTTAGCCTCTTCTTCTTTCTCCTCATCTTCTTCTTTCTTCTCAGATTGGACAGGAGAGAGGGGGAAGGTCACGTCAAGTTAGATGATATCTCATAGGGGTGAGTCCTCGGGGACATAAAGTTTTTTGAGAGCAACAACCTAGCCAAAGTAGTAACCATTGTTGTAGGCCAGATTGACTTGCTTTTTGTGTTGATCCCACATGTCGGCCTGTCTCTCTTCGTAGGCTTTTTCGTTGGCAGCCTTGATATCGACTTCCTTCATAGCCAAAGCCTCCTTCAATTTGCTCTCAGCATTAGCGACCCTTTCTTTAGCTGTCTTGGCAGCTTTGGCAGCGACCTTGACCTTATGTTCGGCAGCCTTGGCTGCGCTAACCTTGTCCATTCGAATTTTGATCCTAGCTTTGGCCTTGTTGAATTGAGAGAGGAAGTTCGCAGCCTCTTGCGTCTTCCTAGTTAAGTCTTTCTTCATCAACTTGGCCTTGACTGCATAAGAGTGGGCGTATTGAATGGCCTGTAAGGAAAGAAACAAATTAGTAATATTTTACTAAGTATGAAAGACTGAATTTAAAGAGAAAAGTCAGGAAAATTACCAGAACAGAATGCCTTATCATTAAGGCAAAATTCTTGTACTGATTACAGTCGCTGATCTGCTCTATATTGGCGGGCAGAAGGAGGCTCGTGGTCAGTGCAGCTCCAACTTCAACATCAACATCTTTGATGGCGCTATCGTCGACTTTCAGAATTCTTTTACCCACTTGGATCTTGGGGAGCCATGTCTCTTCAGAAAGGACGTCCCTCTCTTTTCCAAGGCCGACGGACCTCGGCTTTTTTACAAGTGGGGTGTCAATGGATTCATTTGAGGCGGGCCTCTTCTCAGCCTTGGCCAACTTGGAGATTGTCACAGAATCTTTAGGATCCTTCTCCTCATCAGAATGGATGGCTGTGACTTTGGCTTTTGCCTTTGCTTTCTTCACCTTTTTTTGGTTTTTGAACAGACTAAAGGGAATAAGTAGATTGGACTATGATGATGTTAGGCAATCTAGCGAAGAGGTCCTCAGTAACTGCTGGTTTACGACCCATCTCCTCTGAGGTGGTAGTGATGTCACATCGGTGCCAAGTCTGAATACAAGAAGAGCGAGATGTGGATTGGTAGGATCGTATATCAGAGTATCAACACTTTGCTGCTTCTTGTTGCGCGTCCTCCTAACAGGAGCATTGGTAGGTCGGCGGCAACGCTGGCGTTGAGTTGGTGGAACATGTTGGGACAGAGCAGAAGTTAACGGCTGGTCGACTGGGTATGATGTTGAACCTTAATCTGCTCTTGAAGAGGCAGTTGGCATTGATGCGAAAGGTGGGGTCTTGCTTCTCGATGGGGTGTCAGGAAGTGGAGACAGGAGAAATAGGGCTTTGCGGATGTCAATAGGCAGATCCAAGAGCCTCTACAAGTCGGCTCTAGGGATGTAATACTTCCAAAAGTTCTTATCGGATTGAGGGAGGCCTAAACAAAAGAGACGTTAAGTGGTCAACAACATGATAAAGTGAAATACTTAAGCAGATAATGGACAACAGGTGCGTGTTTTAGAGATGACTTACTCTTATGGTCTTCTAGGATGCTTTTGGGAAGCAAGAAGAGGTGGAGATCATCATCTTGAGCAAACTCCTAGTTGCCCAAGACAATAAGATAGTTATCGCCCACACCCTTGTTAGAACCAGGGAGGTCGCCTATCATCTTGTAAGTTATGGACCTCGGTTTCAGGTAATAGGCTATGCCACTTTTGGATTGAAGGGTGAACATCGTGTAGCAGTATTGGACATCCTGGAGGTTTAGTTGGGCTCTATGTCAATGATTGAGTTCGGCTATACCGTTGATTACATGGAAGGTGTTGGTGGTTAATTGCATGGGGTTTAATTTGTAGAAGTGGAGCATTTCCCTAAACAAGATGATAAGGGCGAACCTAACTCTGCCCTCAAGGATCTACACTACGGGAAAAGGCATGTAATCATTTCTTAACATGATAGAATCATTATCATTAGTGAGTCTAATATAGACATTGGCTGGGATATTGCATTCTTGACGGAAGTTCTCTATCTTGGTAAGGCTATCTACCTCCTACTTGTGCATACCCATGACCTCGACTAGGTGGTTTGGGGTGTTTTTTTTCCTTCGAATAAGCATTCTGTGTTATGGGATTGTGGACCTGAAAACCTCGGCGTACCCCTCGGGTGTTTAGGATGTACAAGATAGTAACAATTTTTTTTTTTTTTTTTATGATATAGGAATTTGAACAAATTGAACTTTTCACATATTAATTTTATCTTAAATTTTATTTTGATCTCTCACTTTTTAATTGTAACAGTTAAATCTTTAAATTTAAACTTGAGTTTTAGAGTTTGTTTGGAAAGTGGATTGAGTTTTTGAATTTTTGATTATTTTAGCCTGGGGCTAAAAAGTCTCATTTGGGAAGGATTTTTTTTTATTTTTTTTGACTTTTTGTGAGAGAAAGAATGTAATGATTATGGGTTAGATGTAATATTTTGTCTTATTGGACTAAAGAATCTATTTTGTCTTTTTATTGCTAAAATAGCCTTAAACCCAACCCAACCTAACCCCTCTTCCCAAACGAATCTCTAATGTAGTCCTTCTATCATCCCATTATTTAAAATTTATGGTGAAAATTAAAACATGAAATATTAAGTAAAATATGAGTAAAAGTTAGAGAGGAGAAAGTGTAAAAATTCATTATTTTTTTCATTAATGCCCTTATAATGTACTTGTATGAACACTTTTTGTCTATTTTTATTTTTATTTTTATTATTAGTGAGTGAGAGATGATTACATTGAAACAACGGTCGAAATTTGAGAACATAATTATTTGAAAGGGTAAATTATATTTTGCCCCTCTCATGTTTGTTCATTTTCCTAATTTGATCCTTCAAGTTTGTTTCTCATTTTGGTCTCTCATGTTTTAAGTTTTTCTTACTTTATTCCTAAAATTGACTTCTATTCAAAATTAGACAGAAAATGTCACAATAATTGTCGCATAACATAAAAAATATATTATTATATTGAAATTGAAGTTTATATTAGATATGTGAGTCATATATAATAAAATATTTTTATATCATGTAAGTGTCAATGTGTTATTTTTTGTCTAATTTTAACATAAATTAACTTTAGGAGTAAAGTAAGAAAAATTTGAAACACGAAGTGGAAAGTGGACCAAAGTGGACCAAAGTGGAAAGTGACCAACCATAAAAGAAGCAAAATACAATTTACCCTTATTACAAATAAAAAATAAAGGATCAAAATAAAATTCTAATAAAAAGTTAGTGGCTGAAAATTATAATTTATCCTAAGAATTATTAGTTTGTTGAACCTTAAATTTGATTGGATAAATCACCCCTTTAATCCATATCAGTTTAATTTTAATTTGGTCTTTACACTTTAAATTATAATACTAATAAATGTCTCAAAATAATTAATTTTATGAACAAATTAAAATTAAATTTAAAATGTAATGACCGAATTGTTCAATTGAGTAAAGTCTAATAACTTAATTATTGTAATTAAATATTGAGGATTAAAGTAAGGTGCCATTTGTTTTCAGAAGTTGAGTAAAGTCTGATAACTTAATTATTTCAATTAAATATTGTTGATTAAAGTAAGGCCTCGTTTGTTTTTAGAGGTAGATTGGTAGTGATTGATAGTGAAAAGATAATTAGTGAGAGAATTAAGTAAAATTGTATTTATTTTTATAATAGTTGTTAGTGTGGAGATTATTAAATTATTTTTATATAAATAAATATAAAATAATAAAATAAATAAAACCATGATTTTTACATAACAAAAAATACAAAAACATTAAATATTAATGTTCAAAATGTGCTCCCAACACGTAAAAATAAATAAATAAATAAATAAATTGCACTTGGTTGGTTGACCGGCCGGACGTTCCCCCATACGACCAATAACACCCTAAGCTGAACGGACTATTTTCTAATACCATCTCTCAGCCCAAACTCGTAATCCACTTGCCAAGGCCTTTCGTAGTTCGGAGCGAACTACGAATCCGAAGCTCACTTTGCAAAACAAACATGATATTATTCTACTGTGCCTTATTAGGAGTCCACTTCGGACTCCTATAACGGAAAACAAACAGGGCCTAAGGATACGTTTTGGGAAGAACTTTTTCACCTTAACTTTTTAGTCTACATTAGTTTTTTTTTTTTCGTTTTTTTGATTTTTTGTAAAAAAAAAGTGAAATAATTATAATTTAGATGTGATATTTTATTTTATTAATTAATTTAACCTATTTTATCATTTTGTACTTTTTTTATTCCTAACTCACCTCCAATTCACCTGCCAAACGGCAACTAAAATTTAAGTAGAAAATATAGTGAAATAATTTATCAGAAAATTTCAACGTGTCGATTGGAGGAAATTTAAAATTTTGTCATTACATCAATCAAATATCATTTAAAACGTATAGTTTTGGTTCAAATTCTTATATTAAAACCCTTGACATCTCAAAAAAGAAAAAAAAAAACAAAAAGTTTGTCCCACTCATAATGAAAAGTACAAATAAAAGAACAAGAAGATAAAGTAATTTTTTTTTTTCCTTTGAAATTTTATATTATTTAAAAAATAAATGATATTATATTAATAGTATTTTTATACAATGATGTGCATTGACCATTATTATAATTCATAATTGTAAGAATATTGTTGTCTTAAATTTCATATAAATCTCTTCATTAGCCAAAAATAATAAATAATGGCACTTTCAGAGATTAAATAAATATAATTTTCTTGTTGGGTTCAATGAGTGTGAGATTGCCCGGAGAGCACGTCTGAAATGAAGTTGAGTTGGAGGTGGGCCTCATGTTCTTCTCATTCTTTATATGATTTTTTTAAGAGAAAAATACAAATAAGTTGTATGTTGCTCTTAAAATTATTATTGAGTCCTATTAAGGTCTAATACGAATATCTATAATGAAATATTCTCAAAAATTTCATTCTTCCATAATGAGATGTCTTATCTCATTTTTACCCCTCGTTTAATATGAATAACAACTTCATAAATATTTTAATTCAAGTAAAATTATATTTTTAATTTTAAAAATTATGATATTGTATTAAAAAAAATCATAAATCACAATAAAAAAATCACCAATAAGATTTATTTTGTTTTGAAAATTACTAATGAGTTACATCAAATTTCAATATTAATAAATAAGTCCTATTTTGTTTTTTAATTTATAAATTGTTAAAAAAAATTCAATTATTCATAATTGTGTATTTTACTTTAATTTTATTTTTCTCACTAAAATATGTACTAAATATTTCAAAAATAATTTATTTTATAATAAAATTATTTTTAAATGTTGAAATTAAATGAAATTTTCATAAACAAAAGAATAAATATAAGATTCATCATCTATTTCATGTATTGACAAATATGTAAACTTTATTTTTTATAACTCTTTAGAATTTTAATAGAATTATCCATTTTACACTAAAAAAATTCATAATTTGATATAACAAAAATGATGTATTTTATACTATAATTGTTTCGATTCAATTGTTATTTATGATTTTTAATATAATATTAATAATTTTTTTAATTAAATTTTAAATTTAATTAAGTTAAAATTATTTATGAAATTATTGTTCATATTAAATAAAAAGGGTAAAGTTAGGATAAGATATACATTATGAAAGAATGAACATTTCGAGAATGTTTTATGGCAAATAGGATTTAGTTATCCATATTAAAACTTAATAAGACTTAATAATAATTTTAAGAGTAAAATATGACTTATTAATATTTTTTTGAAAATTTTATTTTGGTATTTGTCCAAACGGGGATCACTATTTTATTAATTAATTAACTTTTATCTTATTAGGCCAACCGACCACCGTTTCCAAACCGTCATTCGATTTTTTTAATGTCCACCAATACTGCTGCACCCTTCCAACGCGTATTCAAATTTGGGGAAGTTATTGGCTACACGCTTGTCTAGTGTTGCAGGGTATTATGATTGGTAAATAAGGTAAGATTTATAATTTTGTGTTGAGTAATTGAGAAATATAAAGAAACATGGTAAATGATGATTAGTGAAGAAATATAAATGTATAATATTCCATGAATACCCAATAATTTCCCTAAGAGTAGTATTTTAATTTAAGATTCTTAGTAAAAATTGACAAAATTTTATTAATTTTATAATTTAACTAATTTAATCTCAACTTTTACTTGGTTTTTCATTTTGTAACATTCTTTACTTGGGATTTAATAGTTCCTCATACGTGGATACTATGTTTCATAAGTATGTCAATAACTTCCGTTTAATTATAAACAAGTGCTAAGTATGGGTAACATTGATTCACAATCGAATAATTTGAATATAAATTTAATATTATTAAAATAACAGGGGTTGAATTGATTTTTGAATGATAGTTTAAGAGGTAAAATAAAATTTTCTCAATTATTATTATTATTTTTTCAATAATATGCTTCAACTTACAAGTTAGCTTGGTTTGAGAGATTGCCACTCTATTTAGGCTGGTAGCTTAAGAAGGTATCAACAGTTAACGGGTTATATATAAGAATGTTGACATGATTCTAGAACATTAGAAACCAAACAAACATTGATTGGAAATTTTCTCCTAATTAATTAACATTTGTTTGGTAAATTGAAGAACAATTCTTAACATGCTTTCTTTGACCAAAACAATCAGAGCAATGAGGTCACACATTCATATCATTATTATAGAACTAAAAAATTAGTTGTATAATTTGTTTTTGGTAAATTAGAGGTTGAAGTTAGAAGAAGTGAGTCTTATCTTTGGCAATATTTATAGTCTGTTTGGGAATTCAGGACAAAAAAGAAAGAAAAAACAAAACAAGAGAGAGAGAGAGAGTAGAGATTATAATTCCACACATTTCTACCCATTGATTTCAGTGTGATATTTGTTTTGAGTTTTCAAATTATAATTTTACACTCACTTTTGAAAACTCCTTTCTAAGGAGAAAATTTGGCTAATCCGGTCGTCCTCCCGGACATCCCCTCGGACGTCCGGCTAGTTGACCGGAACATTGTTCGGTTTTTTTTTTGGGCACCTGTTATTTTAATATTTTAAATAAAAATATTTCCAGAATTTTTTTAATTTTTTTTATGAGCTTTGCATAAGATTTTGGGTTATATGTTTGGTTATGAGTTGTAAGTTTTTGAATTAAATATCATATGTCACATCATTTATTTCAAACTCAATTCAAAACTTATAACCAAATAAAATTTTCACACTCAAATCATAATTCTAAAACTCACAAACTCAAAATACAACTCTGTTCTCAAATCATATTTAGAAAACTTTACCAAACGCTATCTAAGTTTTTTCTTCTTCTTGTTTGGTTAAGTTGGAGTAAAAAAAAAAGTAAATTCTCTCTACCTTATTTGAATGGATTACCTAAATAAAAAGAAAAGGAAAAAGAAAAAGAAAAAGAAAAAAAATACCATTACAAATTATATGACAACAATAATTTTCTAGAAACATATAAACAATTTGGGTATCATAAAATGATATCCATATGTATTTTCTCTCCTGATCTCAAAAAGTGATTTTTATGAGAAACTAGTTTCTCTCTATTTTTTTTTTTTTTTTTGTGTGTCTTTTAATAATTCAAACAGCTGATTTAACACTATAATGAAATGCACTTTTGACGAGAAAATTTGACGATTAAAACAAATTTAGTCGTCAAAAGTTGTAGAATTAGTGACCAAAAATTATGTTAGTCGAAAAAAGTATAATATTTAGTTATTAAATTTTTTTAGTCAGGATATATTGATTATTGACGACTAAAAAAAAATTTGTCGCTAAAAATGTTACAATTGGCGACTAAAAAAAATTTAGTCGTTAAAAATGCCATAATTGGTGACTAAAAAAATATTTTAGTCGCTATATAGTTAGTTTTGGCTACTAAAATTATTTAGTCACTGAATTAAAAATAAAAAATTAATTTTTATCTTTGGCGGCCAAACTTTTGGTCACCAAAAATTTATTTTCATCGAGTAAAGAATATTTTAGTCGTTGTATAATTGGTGCTTGTTTGGTTTTCATTGTGGGCTAAAAAATCACAAAAGGATAAAAAAAAGTCAAAAAAATTAAAAAGTCAAAAATCACAAAGGACAAAAAAAATTTTGCCATTTCAAAGCCAAAAAGCCAAATAAGAAAACCAAACAAACAAAAAAGTCTCAGGCTAAAAAAGTCAAAAAAACTAAATGAAAAAAAAAATTGTTGACTAAAAAAATATTTTAATCGCTGTATAGTTAGTTTTAGCTACTAAAATTATTTAGTCGCCAAATGAAAAACAAAAATTAATTTTTATCTTTGGCGACCAAAAGTTTGGTTGCCAAAAAGTTATTTCTAGCAAAAAATAATTTTAGTCGGCAAAGAACTAAAATATTTGGAGGGAGTTATTTCAAAATTTGGAGGGACATATAAAATTAATTGGTGACTAAAATCTTTAGTCGCGAATTAGAGGGATTTATATATTTTGTTTCCAAACCAAACCGTAAACAAATCAGCGCATCTCTCTCTCTCTTCAACGTCTCTGTCCTTCTCCCTCTCCGCTACTCATCTCTCCTCCCTCTCTTATTGCCGTTCCACCAACCACAGAGCAGCTCTCCTCCATCGCTCCTCCTTGAGTTTGTCGGCAATTGGAGCACCGATTCACCTCATTGTTGGTCACTGTCGCCTAAGATCCATCATCAACGAAAGCTCGATCGGCGGCTCCTCCCTTTCACATCTTTGCTTGCAGTTCTCTTCTTCATCAAGATATGTATCCTTCTCAATCTATCTCTTCTTTCCCTTCTTTTCCCCCTCTCTGAACTTCTTTACTCTATACCACCAGCTGTAGAGAGTTGAAACTTTATTCTTCAAAAGGAATCAATTTCTTTTATTTTATCTCAAAATCACTCAATCCGAACGAGTTGTCAAACCTTTATTCTTTTATTTTTAGTTCCCTAATTTATTTTCACAACCTTATGTCTAGCTACATGTACATGTATGTATGTATTTTCTTAATTTCTATTTAAAAAATGGTCCACACTAGAGTTGTAACCAAGAAGGTCAGGATTGTTTTGAGAATTTACTTTTTAAATATTTTTCTAATTTTTTATAATAAAAAAAATATACAAAAAATAGAGAAAAAAGTTACTTTTTTTATAGTAACTTTTTTCACTCTTTTGACTAAAATTTGATATTTCAAAAATAGTTCGAAGCCTGGCCTAACTGGGGTTGTAAATTTGGCTTGATCCGGCTAGGCCCACCCGGGCTTGGGCCAGCCCACGTTGGGCCTCGCGGGCTCCTGACAAAATTCGGTCTGGCCTAGACCGGGCCACGAGCCAGAAAATTAGGCTCAGGCCCAAGGGGTATTTGGGCCTTGAGTAGGCTGGGCCTCGGGCCGAGCCAGTGAGCCTAGGCCTGGGCTTAAGCTTGAACATTTAATTTTTTTTTTTTTTCCTAATTTTTCCATCAAAATTTTATTCTTTTCCATTAAAAAAGAAACTGGGCCTCAGGTAGGCTATACGGGCTTTAAGTGGGCCTCGAGTGATTGATGGGTCAGGTCACAGGCTAGGTCAGACTTGAAAATGATGGCCCAAGCCCAAGCCTAGGGTCCCGGGCTAGGCTCGAGCCTAGGCCTAACCGGGTTTGGCTCACCCCGGGCCGGTAGCGAGCTTTAGGTCACCCATGGACTACAGGCCATTTTTACACTCCTAAGCCCAACCAAGCTAGGGATAGGTAGAATGGACTTTGAAAATGTTGTTGTTATTATTGAGGGTGTTTGGGAAGTTAGTTATTTTAGTAGGATATTTTAGTTTTTAGTTATTTTAGTAGACTAAAATGATAGCTCAAGCCCAGGCCTAGGGTCCCAGGTTGGGCTCGGGCCCGGGCCTAACCGATAGGGAAAAAATTAAATAGATAGGGAAAAAAACCTAAACAGATAGGGGAAAAAAAATAATAAATAGGTATAAATTTGAACATATAGACAAAAAGTTTGAACAGATAGAATATAATTTGAACAGATAGATTAAAATTTAAACAGTTAGTCAACAAAAAGTCAACAAATAAAAAGATCCAACATATAAATTAGGGAATAAAATTAAAAACAAAATGTCATTCAAAACAAACAAAAGTACTTCTTATCAAACTATTTTACAAAAGGTGGATCTCTCGTCAACAAGAACTATTCACTGGACCTAATTCCTTATACCTTGCTTAGCTTAGATTTTTCAACAATTATCTCTTAAAATAATAGAGATTTGAAAGAAAAATAAAAATTCGAGGAGGAAAGATGGAGAAAAAAGGATAAAATAAAGAGGACATTTGACAAAATATTAACTTGCTTAAAAAAGGGTTATGGCAACTTCTTAGAATTTGCTAATATAATTCATAGCCTTACTTATTATATGATATGATTTCTTAAGTAATTTTATATCATCTAATGTGAATGAATTTGTCGAAATTATTATTTATGCGGTCAAATGACAAAAATTACAAAATAAAATGGGTCATATTGAAAACACTCCATAGCTCAGTATAATTTACTCTTTACTATGTAATACACTGCTATAGCTCAATTTAGGATATTCGAACTCCGAATTTTGATTCTCTTTGTTATGGAGAATTTTATTTTACACTCCTCATATCATAGTGTTTGGGGTTGCTGCTTTGCACCATGCGCAGTAGCAACTGTTTCATATTTTATTGGGTCCATTTCAAAGCCTAATTCGATAATCTAAACCGTTTACATTTGAAAAGTTATCGAGTAGAGTATACCTGTAAAATATCACGTCGATCAGATATCGTTATCTCTTTTATCAAATTACATTTGTATTGAATTTTATATTTCAAATTACATTTATCTTCTTTTTTTTTCTTTTTTAAATACAAATGTGATTTGATAAAAGGGCCAACGATATCCGATTGACGTGATTTTTTACGGATATATGCTACTTGATCACTTCTAAATGTGAACGGTTTAGATTATCAAATTAGGCCCTGAAATGGGCCCAATAAGGTGTGCAACAATTGCTGCGGCGCACCATGCGCAGCAGCAACCCCAAATTCCATATCATATGCACCTTATGATTTTATTTATTTATTTATTTATTTATTTTAGTTATGACATTATTTTGAGATTTTAGTTATGAAATTTTTTGTATTTGATTATAATTTTTAATTTTTTTTAATTATAATTCAAAAAATAAATTATGTCATTTTTCCCCCTATAATTATAAGGTGCATATGACAAACACCCTTTAATCTTTTCCCTTATTTTATGAAATGGATATTTCCATTTCATTTCATAAGTTTACCACACAGCATGGAAATCTAAAATTAATTGTTTGTAACGATTATATCATTTTAAATTTGAAAACTGTCGTCAACAATTTTTTGAATTTTAAAATAAAGGATAAGTTGATGTGGATATTTTTCAACTATTATTATGAAATGAAAACCTCCATTCCATAAAAATTTGGATTTTTTTTTTCTTTCTATTTGTATAAAATTAATCACCCCATGTGTTGATATAATTACAACAATATTATAAATTTAGAATTATCTACCCAGAATTTACCTAGAAATATCAATTAATGATTCAAATTTATTTCACTCGTGGACCTCATTCTTCATTAATTTAATCTTCACCAAACATATATATTCTGAATAAATTCTGAAACCCTAATTTTGGGATCCCAGACTTTTCCATATAATTATGCAATGAGGTTTTATAAGCAAATAAGTAATCTGTCATGTTTGTTTAAGAATCGGATTGGGGTGATAAGTAATCTTTCGAGTCCTATTGTAGCTCGACTTTTTCGCGCTTCCTTTCGGAAGCTCGGAATAAGCCCTACAGTTCGGACTCTTGCAGTTCTGAATCTAATCTCACAAGTGCAATGTGAAATTAATAAACACCAAAAAGTCCAAATGTGGCAAATCTTTTGAAAAATCGATTTTGAATCAAAAATGTCAAAATTGGACTGCTTTGCTAGATATAGAGTCGTCACCTAAATATTTTATTTTTGGAGAACTTTAGGAAACTCATGACTTGTGTCAAAGGCCACGTGTCCGTCATTAGCAAGATTGTCTTGGCTTAGAAACTTAGGTACAAGAGGGGAAGGTCATAAATTGAGCACCCCCGCTCGCCCGATCAAAGATCGGCCTCTACTAATCATGAAATGATTTTTATCAACATTATATGCTCTTGTTCCGGTTTATTAGACTAGCATTTACTATGTGATGCGCACACTCGCAAGTATAGACTAGTTTGCTCAAATTGGAACAATTCAATTTCATGTTTGTTTTTCAAAAAGGGTTTGATTTTGCCACTTAACAAAGTGGGCTTAAAGTTTGTGAATTTGTCACTTGACAAAGTAGGCTTAAACTTACATTCATTGAATTATTCCAATTCAAGCAACAAGCCTTCATCCACAGACACTCAAACAGTTCAACAAGTAAGCACTTAGCCTTATGGCCAGCATGCTGGTCATGACAGTCACTCACACTCATGCAAGTATGCTAAAACACTAAAAACTCACCTAGTACTCCAAACTAAGATAAAACAAAAGATTTAGAAAAATATACATGTTACCTAACTATGCAAGATGGCTAATGCAACACAGGCAATAATGCAATTAAAATAGGCTTGGCTACTTAATATGTTATTTGCAACAATTTCATAGCATGCGTTTAAACATGTAGTCAATGCGGTATTGAAACAACAATGCAGTTAGAATGATGAACCAAGCCTCGGTACATGTAAGACAAATGAATGGATGAAAACATGTGATATGCTAATTGAAATGTGATGCCCCTAATCTAACCATCAAAAGCAGATAAATAAAAAGAAGAAAGACGTGAGGTTGGAAGACATACACATTATTACAACATTGCACTCTCACGAAGGAGAGTCCGAATGAATTTAGCTAACTAGCTAATTAAGCTAACTATTACAAACTGAATAAATAGTTAAACTACTTAACTAATTATTAAAACACTTGAATTAATTAACTAGCTATCACTAACTAATTAAAATAAATACAACACTTGAATAAAATTGACTAGCTATCACTAATGAATTACAACAAGATTTATTCACAACTATGATAATAATAATAATATTAATGAAACAATTAATCGCATTTGATAAGAGCGTAATGGAAGAGAGATAAAGGTTGCGTGCGCAACGCCTGAAAACTATTATGTCTACCCAAGCCGCCTCTGTTTCACCTTCAGCCACTGCCTTTGTTTTCTACAAAACTGCACTGCTAGCCACACACTAAGGGCCGGTCGTGCGTCACTGATGGCCGGCCGGGCCTACAGATGGCTGGCCATGCATCAATTTGGTGCAAAGCTCTTTTTTTGTGTTCTGAGGTGAAACCAGTGCAGACAGAGCATTCTGAAGCTCTGTTTGTCCCTTCTTCCTTCTTTGTCATGGGAAAGCCTCGAGAGAAGGTTGAAATTGATTCCAAAGCCATCAATGAGCAAATTGATCGCTTGATGGTCTCAAATGCAATTTTGGAGAAAAGTTAATAAAATGCAAAGAGTAAGACCACCCCTCTCTCTTGTCATAGTACGAACTCAAAAAGAGAAGTTGCAACGCCTTAAGAATCATCAAAATGCCATAGATTAGCATGTAACGACTCTTGGACAAGTAACTTGGCATAACGTCTGGCCAATTTGAAGCAATTTAAGCCACTTTCTTTATGTGTGTTGATCCAAGTTTTAAACCAATTTTATTAAGCCTTGCCATTCTTTAGTCCATTTGTCCATGGTGATGTTAAAGTCCTCTAAACAAGATGTAATGTCAAATGAGAGGTTTTTCTAAAGCATGAGAGAGAGACTATGCCATTGGCAATGAATCTTCGAAAAGATTAAGCCATTAAGTAGGAATCTTTTTTACATATCTTGAACAACCTCAATCAGTTGAAATCATTCTTAAGAATGAAAAAGATGGATAGTGGATTAATTGTTAAACTTAGACTCTTAAACATGGAAATGAGTAAAGGATTGCTTGGAACAACATGTAACAAGTTATATATGCTAATTTGTAAGACCACAAATGAACTAAACAAAGCATGAACTAATTTTAAAGGCTTGGATAGCCCTAAAACAGTCCTTAATACATAAAAACAGAGGCTAGACATGTATTAAAAGAGCTTAAAAAGCTAAACAATAAAGAGAGGAATGAAGGCTAGTAAACAAGAGAAAGGAAGGGTGGCTAACCCCTCCACTTTTGAAACCTCAAAACATGATTTTTAGCCTTTTGAAAACTCTGAAAATCAGTGTAAATATCAAAGAAAAGTGTGGAAATGGAAGGGTTTGAGTTTTAGGTAAAAGTGTAGACAGAGCAAGCTCTCTCTACTCTTTTGGTAGCTCTTCAAACCCAACCTTAAACACTTCAAATAGACTCAAAACAATACAAAACAGTGAGAATTATAATGCAAGTGTGAGAAATGAAAACAAGAGAGAAGATAACAAGCTTATACCTTTCAAGGGGTAAGCTTGTTGTTGATGATCCAAACTTGGTTTCAACTCACTCTCAAGCTTGAATTATGCTTCTCCAAGATCAACCAAGACTCTAAGGTGGTGAGATAAGGTTGTATATGGAGTATAGAGATGATACAAGGAAGCTAGGTTAGCTCAAAGATTGCTTGCAATGGAAGAATGAGGAGAAGGAGCTCTCAAGGTGTATATAGGCTCTCTAAATTTTGTTTAACCCTCAAAACAATCACACAGCTTCGTTTTTATAGAATTCGAGCTCAAAAGGTGATAAATATCTTCAAAAATGGACAACTGGCGGGGCTCCTGCCCAGAATAGTGTTTTTCGCCACCAAGGCCGGCTGTCCATTCATAGCCATGGCCGGCCATCACTGATGCACGGTCGGGCCTTGATGCCCTCCCTTGTTTTTTTGGTTCTGTAACGACCCCAAAATCCGTATCTGAATTTACTTTTATGTCCTTGTGCGTTAATGCCTTTTAATTTAATGATATCTGTTTGAATCGAAGCATTATCAGTTGAGTTACGGCTTTAAAATCGAATTACCGACCTTTATGGGTTCAAAAATCAAAATTAAGTACTTGAGTGTGTTAATGTGAATTTTTAGAATTATTTGGAAAAATTAATTGGAAATCTAATTTGTCTGATTCGTTAATGCACGTTTGAGTCGTTAACTTTGTACTGCAAATTGAAGGACTTAGAGGCTTCAGAAACCAAAACAGAGGACATATTTATGATCAGCACAATTTTTAGAGTCATCTGGAAGATTTAATTGAAATTTGATTTTGTGCGATTCGTAAGGCTGCGTTTGGCCCTCCTTATTGTGTTAAACTTATGTGGGCATATATTTATATAAGTAGATATGTTTTGGGTGGTTGAACTCATCTTTGAAAAGCCAAAAATATCTAAGGGAGATGGGAAGACACGCGAGAGAGAGAGAGTTTTTGAGAGAACTCAAGGAGAAGAAGGGAGAAAGAGTTGGAGTGGAAGAGGAAATCAAGGATTTGGCTTGAATTCTTCATGGCTATGCAAGAATAAGTGATGATGAAAGTTTAAGGTAAGAGTTTCCCTCTCAATATTTAAAGATCATAAGCTAAAGAGTGAATTTCTTGGATTATTTATGATGATATGTATGGGTTTTGTTCCTTCAAGTAAAAAGGCGTTGAATCCTTGCATATAGCATGGATTTATGTCATAATTTAATTTCTTGTAGGAGTTTTATGGTTCTTAAGGAGGCTTAAAAGGGATTCCACATGTAGGGGAGTTTGAACCTCAAACCATGGCTATTTTATGTTTTGTGTTCTAATTTGTAATCTTGTTCTTGTGATAGAGAGATTGAATAGTAGTTTGGAGTTATGAATTGGAGTGGAAGCTAAGAATGTGAAATTTATCATGTATTAAAGAGTTTTGGGCTTTGAATTTCATGAAATTGAAGTTTGGTTTTGAAAATGAGAAGTTCCAAATCAAAAGCCATTTTCAGACTGTCTAATTTTGCCCAGACCGCACGAGCGGCCATGGGCACCGCACGAGCGGCACATGAGAAAAATAGAGCATTACATTCTGCTTAACCCACCGCTCGAGCGGCCCAGCCACCGCACGAGCGGCCAAAGTGGGCGCACGAGCAGCCACCCCTGTTTCAGCATGTACTAAGTAACTTTGAATAAGCATATCTTTTGCATCCGGACTCCGTTTTGAGTGATTCTTGAGCCTAAAATCAAGCCCCGGAAGTCTAGTTTCCATTGGTGGTAGTCTAACTCCCAAATTATAATTACAGAAATAGTTATGCCCAAATTAGTGAGAGTTGCTCACTTTCTATCTACCGATTTTGTGCCATTTCTTCACTGAAACTATTTTCCTATCGATTCCTCCTATCTTCTGAGGCATGGATTATAACCTATGGAGGACTAATGAGTTTAGAACCACCATGGCTATTGATTAAGGAATAAGAAAGAGATTGGTTTTATCCTCATAATCTGCTATGTGCATTGTGTTTGTAGGTCAAGACGAGGACATCGTTCCACCGCTATCAGAGACCTACCACTGTGAGTAGTAGTACTATAAATATACATTTAGGATCTTTAATGATTCTTATTATTAACACTCTGTTCTTTGCAAGTAATTACGTTAACGTTTACGTTGTTTGGAAATGAATTCAGAATGTAAATCCCGCTTACTGGAAATATGAGATTCTGAAGGTCCTACCAGGGACTTCTATTGTCTATATGTTGCAATACATGCCTTATGACATAGATGTTTGCCTAATATGATCACCGGAAATAATAAACAAATAAAGCTACAGGGTGTTTTATACGTTAATGACTACTGAGGAATGAACTGGAAATCAATACCTTTATCATGTGACTCGCGTTATAAGGTGAATTATTCTGTCCCTACTGATCGTACAATAATGATACCTGTGACTTCTGTCGATGAGTATTGTTAATGTTCTGAGACGTATAAGATAATTATGTTGAATTGCAAGGGGACATGGGGTATCTTATGAACACTATTATGAATTATATTTTTATGGACCTAGGGATATTCTGTTTTGTTTAATTGATATGTTTATGCCATGACATGATATAAATTGTTCTGTTAGTACTTCGATGTGCCTTTAACCGTTAATATTTATTGTTATTGACGTTATATTCTTCGCAAAAATCATGTTGACATGTATGCTATGTGAGAAACATTGTGAAATTATGGAAACATCAAAAGAACTTGTGAAATATGAATCTGTGAGGCTGAGGGTAACTTGTGAAATATGAATCCACGGGGCCGAGGGCCAACTTGTGAAACTATGAATCCAAAAGGCCAAGGGCCAATTTGTGAAGTCATGAACCTCAATTATGAATCTATAAAGCCAAAGGCTAATTTGTGAATATGTGAACCCATCAGGCCAAGGGCCAAATTGTGAAGTTGTGAACCGACAAAGTCGTTCTGCAATGATTTACGGAATCAGACTAATTACATGATTTCTGCATTACTTACGCTTTTATATGTGTTACAAGTTTAATTGAGTATTAACGCATTCAAGTACTATTATTCACTGAGCCTATGTAGGTGAGCCATCGGGGATTAGCACTAGAATTGTATTGAGGTCAACCTGTTTGCCAAGCCGTCTGGGGTACGCCTCCGTGTTGAGGCCTTAATTTTGATTACTGGGAGTTATGTAATTTCTGGAGTTTTATTTAAGTGTGTGTGAGGTCTGTATAATTCTGTGATTGTATATGTAACTATGGGAATGTATTTAACTGCTAAATTACTTAAGCCATCATGTATGCACAAGCTCAATGGATGTTGTCTTTTATTGATATTACTTCCGCTTAAGGCCCTGTATGTGAATAAATATTATTCTAAAATTTCTGTTTTGAGGCCTACATACAGGCCAGTCATGGACCAAACTTTTAGGGGCAGGTTTGGGTCGTGACAGGTTCAAACTCAACTCAGAGTGGAAAAAGGTCCAAAAATGAAACTTATAGGTTCAAACAAGGTAAATGTTAAGGATTTGAGGTTATTTCGAGAGCCTGATTGAATTCGAATCGCTGCGAATTCACAATTCATCTTTCATCATCGAGTGTATCGAACTAAGCGCCTAAGTCTTGCGGGCGGTCAAAAATGGAGTGTCTACAGTTGCCCATCTTTTATAGAGCTCGAAGTCATGAAATGACGTGAGTGAATGTCAAAGCTTAGAGACGACCCATTTTGACAAGGTCGTAAGACTTGAGAAAGAAAGGAAGACATAAATAAAATGGTTACGCCCTCAGGCTGGTTACGTACCCCCTTTGCAAGGAATCAAACCAGTGTAGTTCAGGGGCAAAATGCAATTGATATGCACAATGCAATTTTGGAAGTTGGACTTACATGCCACGCAAAGCCGGTGCTTTTAAAACTTATGATCATGCGAGATGATGTAATAAGCAATAACAAAATAAGCAAGATAACGAGATAACATATGAATGAGCAGCTTCAAGCTAAAAAAGTGAAAAGAAAACACCACTCAGGGTTGCGTTTCACACATCTTGAGAAACTGAGAACAAAAATCACTCGGGGTTGTGCTTCGCACGTCCCGAGAAACAAGAAACTGCTCAAGGTCGCGTTTCACGCAACTTGAGAAACAAGCACTCGGGACCATGCTTCGCACGTCTCGAAGTAAAACCCATCCAGGGCTGCGTTTCATGCGTCTTGAGAAACAACCACTCATTCAAGACCGCGTTTCATGCCTCTTGAGAAACAACCACTCGGGCACGTACTTCGTATGTCCCAAGGTAAAACCCGCCCAAGGCCACGTTTCACGTGTCCTGAGAAATAACCATTCACTTAAGACCGTGTTTTATGCATCCTGAGAAACAACCACTCGGGCGCGTACTTCGTACGTCTCGAGGTAAAACCCGCCTAGGGCCGTGTTTCACGCGTCCTGAGAAACAACCACTCACTCAGGGCCGTGTTTCATGCGTCCTGAGAAACAACCATTTAGCGCATACGTCGTACGTCCCGAGATCAAACCCGCCCAGGGCCGCGTTTCACGCGTCCTGAGAAACAACCATTCGGGGCGCGTACTTCGTATATCTCAAGGTAAAACAACAGAGGGGTGTGCGATAGATGCACGAAAGTGAGCAAGTGCGATAGATGCACAAAGTGAATGCATGCGATAGATGCACAAAGTGAACAAGTGCGATAGATTGACAAAGTGAACAAGCGTGATAGATGCACGCAAGATCTTAGCTACAAAGCTATGCAGGTTCTCGTACCGAGACATGAATGGCCTATCCGGAACTTCTCTGAATAAATCATATATACAATATCGTGTGGTAAGAAATGACGGAATGAATTACGAATTAGACAAAACAAGTCATCAATAAAACAAGTTACATCATGAATTTAAACTAATGAGTTTAAACAAATCAAACAAAAATCAATCAAGAATAAAATAAATCAAATTATGCACTCACGCAACAAAACAAAACAACGTGGATATTTTGCTCACTCTCTTTATTTCTTTTGATCTCTTTGCTATTTTGCCTCTTTTTTTTTTTTTTCCTTCTTTTTCAGCACTCATTTTTGTATCTTTTTCATTTTTATTGTTATCATACAACTCCTTCACCCACATTAAAACCCACAATTATAACTCAAAATTAAAACCCAAAATTAAAACAATAATAAAATAAAATAAAATAACCAGCAACACACACAAACAAAACAAAAACAAAAACATAATTGAAATCACTGAAGGCCGACTGGGCCTCGGTGATGCACGGCCAGGCTTCGATACAGCCAGCCGGCCTTCGATAGCGGCAAGGGAAGAATCGAGAAAAGCCACGCTCGTGGTTGTTTAAAACACAAAACAACTCTTATTTTCTCACACTTCCTCATCCGAAAACACACCCTCCTCTCTCTCTAAACTTCCTCTCTCTCTAGATTTCCTCTTTCTTAAGTTACCCAACAACTTTTGCAAAACTTTTCCTTGAAACCCTCTTGATCCTCCACCATTTGAACCGATTGGATTTTGATTTGGTGAAGTTTTGAGTTTTCTCTTGATTTTTCTTAGATTCTCATACATTTACCCACACTTATCTTGTTCCCCCTTTGATTTTCCATCCTCTCTTTACTTTATCTCTGCTAGGGTTTTGGTTTTGAAAAACACCCAACCACTCACTTTTTCAACTCATCTTTATGGCTAGTGACGAAGTACCTATTCTCGACCCCACCGTAGGTATTGGTGCTGCCCTTGGTGCAGACATGGAGGCGGAGGAGGCTGCTGCATTGTTTTCCCTTACCGAGAGGCCCTTTGATGGGGCTACATACCAGCTACGTACACATGTTCCACCCCCAGGCGGCATCTTGAGATTTGAGGGCTTCATCCCAGGGCTAGATGAGGACACTCTACTGCGAGAGCCCATGGAGCATATATCTGCCAATGCCTCCATGGTACGCAAATTTTCCTATATTTTACTTTGCATACATGTTGAAAGTTGAAATTGATGAACAAACCACTTATCTTTGCGGTACATATACTGATAAAACTTCTAATTGATAGGTGATCTCCACGAGGATAGGCGGCTACGGCTTTATATTTGGCCCCCGACGTTGGTACGAGCGGCTTTCCGTTGAGGTCTGCACTTTAGTAAATGCTGCTCACTTTAGGCCCTTTTGCTCTGGGCTTATACAGATGAGGGCCGAGTTTTGGCTTTATGGGGCCCTGGTGGAGAGATGGTGGGACACCACGGACTTATTCCACTTTTCTTTGATCAGGGAGATGACACTGACCCCGTATGACTTCTCGATGTTGACTGGTTTGCGGGTTGGGGTCAGCAGCCCAATGACCCAGTGGAGGGATGCATAACTCCAGCTTCTTGGGGCGATCCCAGACACTACCAGCCACGGGATGGTGCGCAACAGCTGGTTCCTAGAGCACTTTTCCGGCACTCAGCAAGCTACTACAGGTGAGGTTGCCCAGTACACCCGCGGCTTTCTTATATATCTTCTTGGTACTACCGTGTTTGCGAACAGGGAAAATACCGTGGGGTTATATATTCTAGGGGCACTGGTACACCTTCCTCGGATGGTGGAGTACGATTGGGGTAGCACAGGCTTGGCCACCTTATACTACTATATGAGCTCTGTCTCCCGCCGCAAGGCGGATTCACTCGGCGGCTACTGGAAGGTTTGGGAGGTATACCCTACACTCACCTTTCTGATATGCTTTACATTTTATTCACCATTGCATCTCTTGTTCATCTGATCCATTTTTTCATGTCTTTTGTTTGCCTATTGTTTCCAACTTTGGGTGTACACACATTTCACTTCCCTAACTCTAGTTCCAGTGAGGCCAATTGAGTTGTCAGTACCTTGTTCTCGGTACTATAACTCGCGATTCAAGCGACGTCACCTTGTAGATCGCACATTCCCATACTTTCGCCGCTTCTTTGACACCATCACGGCGGACCAGGTATTGCACTGTTTCCCACACTATATGGTCACTCTTATGTTTTTGCGTCTATACCATATTGCCATTCTCATACTACACTGACTTTTGACATTACACTGATTTCTGACATCGCATGGCCATTCTAATACTGCACTAACATACTCATCTGACACTGTATTTTCAAATTGACTGGCACCCTTGGGTGGGCATTTCCCCAGTGTCGAAGACGACCTACACTGCTGCCTAGCATGCCTCCACAATGAGGATCCTGTTTGAGGGTCCCTTTGGCCGAGCTTACTATTTAGGAGAGAGATTCATTCGTAGGACGCAGGGAGTTGCTGACCCTGACATTCCATATTCTCCTTCTTCCAGGATGAGGGTAGTGGATCATCTACAGGACGGTCCTGAGCTTGACCTTTTGATGATAGGCGAGGATGGCGATCGTCACCATGAGCCCGGCGATTTCACTACTTTCTTACACACTTGGGTGATGGCGCCTTTTACCCCAGGCGTGGTTCGAGCTGTGCCAGAGGTTACTGCTGCTGCTGCTGGTAATGCACCTATCGAAGGTGCCCTTGCCGTTGCTCCCGTTCCTGGATTGCCTGTGATTCCCACTGAGATCATATACATGCGTCCAGATGGAGCGATCGAGTAGATCCCACTTGAGCCCATTGAGGAGAGAGACCGTAGACATGTGTTTGCCCCTGGCTTTAAGCAGGTACACTTTCCTTTTATGCTAGTCCATGCTGTACTTTAGCTTATTTTCTGCCATTCTTATTCATTGTTTTACTATTACTTCTGTTTTTCTTTCTCAGATTCTGTTCTTTTGCAGATTTCCCGAGCATTTGGTGAGGAGCTCTTTTGGATGATTGATCGGCTACTCCTAATGGTATGGAGGAGGCAGACTGCCTTAGTCACCCATGGGATCGAGGTACATTCTATCTACAGTTCACTGTTGTCGTCATACTGTACTTGTTGCCATACTATACACTTTGTTTACTCTTACCGATATCTATCATCTTTTCAGCTTGAGCCGGCGCCAGCAGTGCCTGTAGGACCTTCCACAGCCAGTAGGCGGAGATGGGGCCTAGTGAGAGGCCGAGGTCGAGTGAGGTAGCGCTCGTCTTTTGAGGAGTCTTTTGATGAGTCCACGACCCCTGAGGACGAGGGAGAGAAGATTGACCTATAGTCGAGCAGCCCTAGCGATGATAGTGATGCACCTCCTCCATAGCCGAGGAGGAAGAGAGCGAGGATAGGCTACTGATGACGATGATGATTTTGCTTTTATTTTGCTTTTGCTTTCGTTTTGTTATGTAGTTATAAAACTAGCTTCGAATAGACCTTTGATTTCGAAGACTTTTCTTTTGTTTTTGCTTTGTAAAACAATGATCGGGGTTGGTCCCACCAGTTATAAAAGACAAGTTTTTGTTGAATGATCTCTTTGCACAAGATGATGAATGGCACTCGCATGTAATGAATGGTATAACCCTTGCATTATAGCTTTACATAAAACTTGAAACAACAACTATCGATTTTTACATTCATTTTTGAATCAGATAAAGAACCACAACCGAACAAAATGTAAAATACAACTCAATAACAGAACAATGAAACGAAAACAACTCAAAAAAACTAAAAACACTTGGTACAAACAAAACAAAACTCAAAAGTACAGTTGAAGTCCACCTGAACAAAGGTCAGCTTTTGCTACAACTGATCTGTATTGGGCCAGCACCAAGACTCGGCTGGGTTGCACTGATGCACGGCCGGCTATCAGTGATGCACGGTCAGCCATTAGTGTGATGTCAGTCAGTGCTGTCCAGCTGTCATGCTCAGCTCCTTCTCAAACTCTATAAATAGTGCTCCCATGCTATTTTTCTGGCAAACTCACAAGTCTTTGATATTTTGCTCTCAAAATGGAGATGTTATGTGTTAGCAAGCTTCGAGGCTAGATAGCCACTTTGGATGGCTCGAAAAAGGTGAATTTCTGTGGCTTCAGCCTAAATGCCCTTTTTTCCTTTAAGCCAAACTTCTCTTTGCTTTCCATTCCTCCATGCCACGATTCGATGCTAGAACCCAGTCACACATCTATTTAGCTTCGAAGGACAAGAAGTATGCCCGATAATTGAAGAATTTCAGGCACTAATGGAATCTTGACGTGATGAGGAAATCATACCTCAGCCCCATTTTGGCCACGTCCAAGCTTTAGGACGGATGTGTGGGCTCACTCTATACGAGGTTCGATCTTTGGTCCACAATGGAGAGTTGGATATTCCCAATCTGATTCATCAATTTTCTGACGTCGGTGACCGAGGTGACATTTTCTGGCGGGGTTTTCGGCAACATGCCCTCTGCTTGTGTATGCTGGTTTATTTCTTTCTTTCCCCTAACTTTGGCGAATCCAGCGTTCAATTAGTCAAAGTGGCCCAAGGTTTGAAAGAAGGCAAGAGTTACATTGGCTTAGTGCTGGCCGAGACTTTGATGGGCTTAGACGCTTTCCATCGATGGGAGACCACCAACTTCGCGGGGAGTCCATTACTTCTACAGGTAATGTTTCCTACCCTTTCTTATATGTGTTTCTCACATCACTCGGCACTTATGCTCTATTTTTCTCTCAAAACCCTTTTCTCACTTTTCTCTCAATGTACATCTCTCTATTCTTTAATCTCTCTTTTTTTTTTCATTATTTCCCATGTGTGGCTTATGGATAAGCTGAAGGTAGTGGACTCATGCCCTGAGTACTCAGTTCGAAGCTATTTCTTCCGCCACTGACTAGTGGATTTCCCAAATGAGGGATGGTGGTGCCACTGGATGTGTAACAGGTCTGCTGTTGACATTGCTTAGCGTTGCCCCTGGCTTAATCTGACTAAAATGAGCTACAGCATAACTCAACAACCTGATATTCAGCTGATTGGCCTTACACACTATGTATTCTACTTCCCTTTCCGGTTTAGACGTCAATTCAGACATGATCAGACCCGCTTAGAGGAGGGGATGGAATACCTGGTTTCATTCCCCATCCGAGGTTCACATTTGGCTAGGTACCTCACTGCTTGGAGGACGAGAGAGCTTTTGGCCCCTGTCCCTAGTTTCAATTGTGCCCTTTTTGGCGAATGCCTGGCTTGGCTCGAGGATGAGGCACAAACCGGGCCCACTTTGGCATCAGAAACTTCCACGAGCACGAACGGGGGACGCATGAGCACCTGACTCATCTATACCCCTAGTTTATTGCTTTGATCTTTCTTTACAATTTTTTTTTGATGTAATAAAAGCAACTTTGATTTGTATCGAGAGTTAGAGAACTTTGTATTAAAATTAATGAAATTAAAGTTGTGAGCACTGAAAGTTTTCCTTTTAGTTCAAAAATGGTTTAAGTTGTAAAAGGTAAAATTTGAAAAAAATCAACTTTTATTAAAACTTTCCAAAACCATTTTCGAACAGGATCACCACTTGACATGCACGAAATCAATCCTCAAAATGTACAACTTCGAATCCAAAGATCACAAATTGCCTCTTGATTGAAATAGCACTGCTCAGCATTGTAACCAGCTCTTCTCTCAGAGTAGAGATCACAACCGAACTTTTAGGTAAAGAACAGACAAAGATGGCCTAATCAAACACATGGACAGGACAATTGAGTTGGAGGTATTTACGGCCGGACTTCAGGATGAAGTTGCCTACGTATCCCGAAAATGGAAATCAAGTCTTACGTAGTTCGGTTCTGGTTTACTTAAGTATTAACTCTCTTCTTTTGCGCTCTAACATTTGCCAAGGCTACCCTTTAGGGTTTTCAACCTTGTGAGCTCAGTTTTTCTTTATTTCTAATTTTTTATGCTCTAACTTTTGCCTAGGTCGCCCTTTCGAGTTTTCGGCCTAGCGAGCCTCTCAGGGATAGCATTTCTTCAACTTGTCCATATTGATCAGTTGGGAAAATTCTACGCCATCCAGGTTCATGAAAATAACAGCTCCATCCGACCAGATAGTTTTGATGATGTAAGGACCAGTCCAATTGGGTCTGAACTTGGCCCTAGGGTCATGGATGAGAGCTCGGTTGTCTTTCAACACCATATCCCCTTCTTTGAGATTCCAGGACTTAACCTTCTCGTTGAAAGCCCTAGTAATCCTGCGTTAATAGCCCTAAACATGGTACAATGTTTTCAGCCTTCTCTCATCAAACAACTTCAATTCTTCAAACCTGCTCTGTTGCCAGTCCACCTCTGCTATTTGACACTCGGCCATAACTCGCAGTGACGGGACTTCTATTTTGATTGGCAGAACAGCTTCCATCCTATAGACAAGAGAATAAGGAGTTGCCCTTGTAGACGTCTGGATTGAAGTTCTATAGCCCCATAATGCGATCTGGACAGTCCCTGTAGGTCTCAACCATTTCTGCAAAATATGCTTGATGTTCTTGTTGGTGTCCTCAACAGCTCCGTTGGTTTGTGGCTGGTATGTAGATGACTTGTGAAAAGTCACATTGTATTTCCCCAACATTTCGATCACCTCTTTCTTGAAGTGGGAACCATTATCTGAAATGATCTCATTTGGGACCCCATAGCGGCAAATGATGTTGTTTCAGATGAACTTAGCCACATGCGCTGCTTTCAACAGTGCATAAGACTGAGCTTCCACACACTTTGTGAAGTAATCAATTGCCACCAGAATGCATTTATGCCCATTCGACGCTTTTGGTGTGATTGCACCGATGACGTCGATTCTCCAGACTGAGAAAGGCCATGGTAAAGTCATATTGTATAGTTTCGATGGCGGAATGTTCATGTGATTAGCATGAATTTGGCATTTGTGGCATCGCCGAACAAAACCAATACAATCCTCTTCCATGGTAGACCAATAGTAACCCTGTCTGAGAATCTTCTGGGCCAACATTACTCCGTTCATGTGCACTCCGCACTCTCCTCCATGAATGGCCTCCATCAGGCGCTTTGACTCCTCTTCTTCGATACACAACTTGTGCATTCCCAGATGACCACTCTTGTATAGTTTACCTTTGCAAATGATAAATTAGACGGCCATCCGCCGTATTGCCCTTTTGTCTTTAGCATTTGCCCTTGGTGGATAAATCTCATTTTCTAAGAAATTCCAGATATCGTAGTACCAAGGGTTTTGATCTTGCGCTTCATCTATTGCGGCAATAGTCTCATAGGCTGGCGTGTACTTCTGCTCAATGATGATCAGACGCATTCAGACTCCCAGCGGGATGTCTATCATAGAAGATAGAGTTGATAAGGTGTCAGCGAACCTGTTGTTCTCTCTCAGTAGATGCGTGAACGTCAGCTTTTCAAACCTAAGAATCAGAATATCCAGGGTCTGATGATACATCTTCATCTTTTCTTCTTTGACTTTCCAGTCTTCATTTGCTTGAGAAACAACTAGGTTCGAGTCCTCGATAACATCCAACCTTTTTGCCCCTAGTTCTAGGGCGGTTTCTAATCCCGTGATACACGTCTCATATTCTGCTTCGTTATTGGATACCTTGAACCAAAGTTTGAAGGCTAAAGGTATATGGGAATTGTCGAGTGCTATTAGCAACACATTTATCCCATAACCATATTGATTGGACGCTCCGTCAAAGTACATTGTCCAAGTCTCCTCCTCGGCTTGCAGAATGGCTTTGTTTGGGAATAGGTATTTGACCGCTTCATCCCCTTCTACTGGGTGATTTGCTAAGAACTCCGCCACAGCTCTCCCCTTGATTGACTTGCGAGTGACATACTTCAGATCAAATTCGAAGAGAAGAAGCAACCAACAGGCTAGCCTACCCGTAAGCGTTGGTTCCTCAAAGAGATATTTGATGGGATCTAATCTCAAAACCATAATTACAGAGTGAGCTAATAAGTAGTGCCTTAACTTCCTGGTAGCCCATACCAAGGTTAGGCAAGCTTTCTCCAACGGAGTATAGCGGGTCTCATAATCCAGCATTTTCTTGCTCAAATAATAGATGGTTTTCTCCACTTTATCCTCAAATTCCTGTGCAAGCATGCATCCTATTGTGGTGTCTGTGATTGAAAGATACAGAGTCAAAGGCTTCTCTGGCTCTGGCGTTGACAACACAGGTGGATTCTGGAGGTACTGCTTAATCTGCTCAAAAGCGAATTGACATCGATTATCCCATCGGAATTTATTTCTTTTCTTGAAGAGACCAAAAAGTGGTTCACAAGTCAAGGTTAATTTAGAAATAAACCGTCTTATGAATTGCACTTTACCCAAGAAACCTCGCACCTCTTTTTCAGTCATTGGTGGTGGCATTTCTAGGATGGCCTTGATTTTGGAAGGATCCACTTCGGTGCCCCTCTGTGTGATCAAGAAGCCCAGCATCTTCCCTGCTGTTACGCTGAAAGTACACTGCTGCGAGTTTAACCTCAGCTTGTATTCTTTGATCCGTTGAGAGAATTTCTCCAAGGTGATGTAGTGGCCCTCTCTTTCTTTGGACTTGACAATAAGGTCCACATACACCTCGACCTCTTTATGGATCATATCATCCATAATAGTGGATTCAGCCCTTTGATAGGTAGCCCTAACATTCTTCAGTCCAAACAGCATCACCCCATAGTAGTAGGTACCCCATGGCGTAGTAAATGCAATTTTCTCTCTGTCCTCGGGCGCTATCAGAATCTGGTTATGCTCGGAAAATTCATCCATGAAGGAGAGCAATGCATGACCCGCGGTGAAATCTACCAATTCATCAATATGTGGCAGGGGAAAATCATCCTTCGGACTAGCTTTATTCAGATCCCTGAAGTCGACACAGACTTTGATTTTGCCATCCTTTTTTGGGACTGGAACAATGTTGGAACCACGTTGGATATTCAGACACAAGCAAGAACCCTGCTTCAATCTGTTTGGTAACTTCTTCCTTAATTTTCAAAGCCCAATCTGGATGTATTCTTCGCAATTTCTACTTGACGGGTCGAGCCTTAGGGTCGAGAGGGATCCATGCTGTACAATCTCAAGATTGATTCCAAGCATGTCTTCGTAGGACCACGCGAAAACATATTTGAAATCTTTTAATAAAGCGACTAAGCGCTTGTGCTCCTCCGAAGACAACGTGGACCAAATCTGGACCAAACGCGGATCCTTCTCAGTACCCACATTAACAGCAATGATTTTATCAGTAAGGGGTTTTATAAACCTCTCATCCTCTCGATTAATCAAAATTTTCAAAATCAGAAGAATTCCATCCTCTTCGTTTTCATTAAAATTTTGAAAATCCTGGTCAATACAATAAACAAGAGGCACAAAGAAATACTCAGAATCAGTAGCGGCATTCTCGTTCATAAAATCCAGCTCATCCAGCTCTTCAGTTATAACCGACTCAAAAGTAAAAGAAAAAGAGGACCTAGACAAGACCTTGGCATCAGGGTTATCACTCTCAAGAATACCAAACTCAGACTCAGAAGAACTGGAATCTAATTCCGACTCCACAGACTCTGTGGAATCAGATTCTGGCTCACTACCCGACTCAGAACTACTAGACAGGTAGCCCTCCTCCAACTGCCAAATAAGAGATAACGCTTCAGATGCATCCAAAATGCTGCTAGATGGGTTCACACCTGGTTGGTCCCCGATCATGGAAATGGTCAGGTTATCCCCCAAGCTCTCTAAGTTGGCTGGAGGATTTGAAAGGAGACATGCCAATGCTGCTCCTACTCCATGCTCGCTGTTGTCCGAGTCACTTTCTACGCCCCGTTCAGCTTTAGTAGTTGGCTAAGCCTTTTTTTCGGCATCACTATCTTACAACTGTAGGTCGAAGAAGATCTCAAAGTCGGGGACATGCTGCTTTGCAAAATTCAACCAGGGCTCGGGAAAGCCACAAAATGGGAAGTCTTCACTCTCTCGAACAAATAACTATTTAGCGTTCCTCGGATTGGCCTGTGAACAAGCTCATAGCATTTCTCGGCCTGCTTGGCTCTAGCTCTGCCTATCATCTCTTCTATTTTCCTGGCCCAATCTTCTTTGGTGGGTTATAGCCAAGACCAAGGGCATGTGGATTATTCGGCACATCGGCCAATGCTGTGACGCCTTTCCGGCCACTTCTTCTTAACCCCATTCCTGGCACATGTTAAAGCTTGTTCATGAAATAAATTGATTGGGCGCTGACATACAAGTCTTCATCAACTGCCAAGATATTCTACACTGCTCGGGCCTCGGACAGAGTAAACCTTGAGAAGAATACATCCTCCTCACCATGGTCGATTTCCAACACTAGTGTAGTTGAGCTAGGCCCACTTGAACTCTGATCTGTACCGTGCCCATAACCTCTTTGCTTTTGTTATCATACGCCTAAATCACTAGGCTGTAGGTACGAAATCTGCTGGTTTCAAACCGATAGCATAAGCTGTACGAGACGGACAGACATTGATAGTGGACCCAGTATCGACCAACACCACTGGTACCCATTTTTCCCTGCACTCAACAGATATGTACAAAGGTTTTTTGTGTGCTGAGCCTTTTGGCGACAGTTCTTTCTCGAAAAAGGTTAGGGTTGGACTAACACCACCTGGGAAAACTAATCCCACAAGCTGTTCAGGGATGGTGTCAATGGATAGTTTGGCTTTGTCCTTTGTTGATAATACAGCCTGTCGATGCACTCAAGAAGCCATGAGCAGCCCCCAAATTGAAATATCGGCTTGGATTTTCTTCAGTTACTTCAGCACTGCCTTTTCTTCCAACTACTTTTCTTTCTGCTTCTCAACCTCTTTATCTTTCCTAGAGGCCTCGGCTTGCTCTAAATGTGGGGGTTTGAAATACCACCCACTCCTAGTCATATGATCTATCTCTTCAGCGTACTATGTGTTGTTTGGTAGGGACTCATCCCAGTCTTCATCGGCGTGGACCAAAAATAAATCGTCGTCCTCCCACCATACCCCTCCGGTAACCGAAAAACAATTGTCCGACTTTGGTCTGATCATTCTCACATCAGAAGTATCCCCCGTAGGGTGTTGGGCTTTTCCAAATTTCTATTTGTCTTGATCTCTTTCTTGCACAAACCGCTTCAACGCGGCTTCTTGTTCTGTATCCGTGGTACGCACGGCACCCAGTTCCTAAGCTAAATTCTTGATGTTGGTGCTCTCCGACAGTTTCCCCTTTTCCTTGGCCATTCCGGCCACTACTGTTATTCTCGCTTTCTTTTCTTCAGGTTTTGGTTCAGCTCATTCCTCCCTATCAAGTTCATCACTTAACCACCCCGAGTTGTCCGTCGACCCATTTAAATTAAACTAGTCAATCTGCACATCCCCCTGATCCTGTTCATCGTAGAACTGTAGATTGTCTAAGTCCTCCTCTAGCTCTGCTAGATCGTCCAAACCTTGGCTCGGGCCATCCTCTCTAACCACACTGACCTCCATTGCTGTTGGCAATAACACTTTTGGCTTGGCCTAATCAACCGGTACAATGTAGCAGCACGGATTGTACACCTCCTCAGTCATATCCTCAAAGTACTCAGGCAGAGGACTCATACTCTCCTCTAAGGCCAACCTTCTTTATTCTGCCACTGTCACCACCACGGGTTCAGATTGAAGTGTGGACGTATCCATCATGCACAAGTCTGTGCTTTCAGGAATGAACGCGATCGGCCTAGGTAGGTGGGAAATGGTAATATATACACTGGGGTCATAAGGGATGGCCAGTGTATGTATTAGATTTAAGTGCCGAGGTGGAGGGACTTGATTGTGGGCTGGGAGAGGGTTGATGGTTACATTTGGCTTTTAGGGTGGTGCTATTACCATGTTGTTGATGAGATCTTGAATCTCATGATGTAGCCTGAAGCATTGGTTGATGTCGTGACCGTGCTGCTGGTGAAAAGCACAGTATTTGGTTGGGTTATGCTTAGGTGCAAGAGGATCGGGTAGTGGGCGAGGCTCTAATGGCTTAAGATGCTCTATTTTTATTAGCACCTTCATGGCTTAGGATAAAGGCATGTAGAGTGGGGTAAAGACCCTTTGGGATCGAGCTTGGTTGTTTGAGGTTTGTGGAGTTGTGCTAGCGAAAGGGTTGGCGGTCTTGGCTGTGATGGTGACGACATTCACATTGGATGGCCGCACAGTTGTGCTTCCACTAGTGGTTGAATTGGAACTGTGTGCAAAAAGCCTATGGGCTTGCTCATTCTCGTCGGTTATCAACCCATGTTTCATTGTTTCTTCAATCTGAACCCCAATCTCATGGAGCTCAGTGAATGTGAACAACGGTAAGACAATCATCTTCTGCAATAATTTCCCTTGCAGATTACGAACCACCATCCTGATTTGATCTTTTCCTGACGGCCTAGTAGTCATCATCGAAGCCTTGGCCCTTCACCTCGTTACAAAGTCTGAGAAGCCCTCCTTTGGCTCCTGACGGGTTGGCTCAAGGTCACAGGTGGTGACCTCGATCTGCGTGTTATATGAATATTGTGCAATGAAGGCCTCAGCCATTTCCTCTTAGCTCCGCTTTACTGAATCCTCTAGCTTTGCATACTAGATAGCCACTATTCCTGACAAGGTCCGGCCGAAAAGTGATAGCTTTTGAAGTTTAGTAAGCCCCATCGGTCGTAGGATGTCTGAGAATAACCACAGATGAACCATGGGTTCTCTAGAGCCATCAAACCGATCTATGTGTGGCATTTTAAATTAGTCTGGCAAGGTTACTGCAGAGTCAATATATCCATCTTCGATGTCGGGAATAGAGTTCACGCCCTGTGCCAGCTTCAAAAGCTTCTCCAGCTTGTTGACCTTAAGTACAGTTAGGTCAACTTCGAATTCAAACGGAGGCTCAGTTTGGTACACTAGTGCCTTAGAGGCTTGCGGTGGGATCGAGTCTACCGGATTGCCCAAATTCTCTTGGACATTAACAGTGATTCTAGGTGCTGGGATACTTGTAGGAGGTGCATGGAAAGCAAAAGCCACTGTCGGTTTCGGTTGTGGTTGCTGTTGCTGTTGCTGCAGCCGATTTATCACTTCGGGCTGTGACTTCGGCTTGATGGGTTGCGACTTCAGCTTGGTGAACAACATCTTGCTACATAGTTTCCACTGTTTGCTAGAGATGCCGAATCAAGTCCTCCATACTAACCGGGGATATTGTGCCATCGGAATTGGCAAGTAATTTCTTACTGGATTGGATGTAGAAGACTGAGCCTGACTAGATACAGGTGAACTGAAGGGTGACTGCTGGACTGGTGAATCGTGCCTAACTCTTCTTCGTCCGGTAACTGGTGGAAGCAAAGCAAACACAAGTTGTCCCCTAACAAGATCTCCAAATCTATAAAGCCTTCTAACACGGGTCCAGAGTGCTCGGGGGATATTCGAACTTTTCGAAGCTATTGTGATAAACTACCTAGCAAAAAGAAATAAAGCAAAAAAAAGCAAAAATCAGAAAAACACACAGCACCTCAGCTCAGATGTTAACAACACATAGATGTAATCAAAGCTGTAGAACTGTATTTAACATTGAATTTTGCCCTCAAATACTAATACCCAACTTGCAACTAATACGCACGTACCTGTACAGTTTCACTGTAAAGCACATACCAGTTTAAGTGAGATCCAAAACACCCCTATGAGGGGATAGGGTTACCCTGTTCTAGTTTCATTAGGAACTAGGGTTCACAATCCAAACAAAGCGGTTTCACACAATCCTGAATTCAGGTGAGCAACCTATCCTAGTTTAGAACGGTCTCTATGGCTTCCGATATGCAACTAGGTCAAATGGTCAAAAAAGGGTACCTCAGCAAGACTACCTAATATACCTCTCACACCTAATACCGAGAAGTGAAAAGAGGATCAAACGGTACATCGGTAGTCCAGATCCAAGGGTTGTGTTCCCATCGTGGTAGAGCCCGCGACTGGTCAGCCTTTTGGCAAGTTTTTCAAGCAAGCCTTCTGGAACGCACCAATGCAAACGCAATGCAAAGAAACATATAAGTATAGATAAAATTTCATATCATGAATTTCAAGTCAAGTTCTCTAATTTCCCCTGTAGAGTCACCAGAAACTGTAACTCGACTTTTTCGTGCCCCCTTTCGGAAGCTCGGAATAAGCCCTATAGTTCGGACTCCCGTGGTTCTGAATCTAATCTCATAAGTGCAATATGAAATTGATAAACACCAAAGAGTCCAAATCCAACAAATCTTTTGAAAAATCGATTTTGAATAAAAAATGCCAAAATTGGACTGCTTTGCCAGATATGGAGTCGTTACCTAAATATTTTATTTTTGGAGAAATTTAGGAAACCCACGACTCGTGCCAAAGGCCACGTGTCTGTTATCACCAAGATTGTCTCGACTTGGGAACTTAGGTATAAGAGGGGAAGATCATGAATTGAGTACCCCTGCTCACCCGATCAAAGATTGACCTCTACTAATCATGATATGATTTTTATCAACATTATATGCTCTTGTTCCGGTTTATTAGGCTAGCATTTACTATGTGATGCACACACTCTCAAGTGTAGACTAGTTTGCTCAAATTGGAACAATTCAATTTCAGGTTTGTTTTTCGAAAAGGGTTTGATTTTGCCACTTAACAAAGTGGGCTTAAAGTTTGTGAATTTTCCACTTCACAAAGTGGGCTTAAACGTACATTCATTGAATCATTCTAATTCAAGTAACAGGTGTCATGACCCAAACCTGCCCCTATAGGTTTAGCATCGTAACCAGTCAGTAATCTTTGGATTACCAAAGGCCTCTTAACATAATAACATATAAATAGGGGCTGCGGAAGCAAATACATAAAATATACATAGTCCATCGAGCTGTAAAGGCATACATAAGATAGATAATCTTAAACTTTTATAAACATACGAGTGACGTCAAAAGATACAGTATTTACACGTCACTTCATGTGCATAAAAATAGATAAACTTGTTCATGGAGCAAAAGAAACAAAGTCTTATACATTCATAACAACACAGCCACTAGACTTGACTTAATCCGGATGGAGGCGCAAAGATTGGCTGACAAAAACTGAGACGCCAGGTCCTCAACTCTGAGCCTGGTCATGTGCTTGATCACCTACATACATAACATAAATAGTGAGCAGGAGCCTAGTGAATAATAACAGAATAAAGGGTTAAATGAATGACGTCCCATAATAGAACCAATTCATATTCGTGTTCTCATTCAATGCATATACAAAATTTAGAAATCATGTTTGATCAGCCATAATTTATCTGTTAGCGCTAACAGATCATATACAAAACATCATAAATTATAATTGTCAGTTCCATAGAGGAACCTCCGGCCAGGTATAGATAACTTGTCAGTTCCATAAAGGAACCTCTGGACTGGGAACAGATAACTTGTTATTTCCACAAAGGAACCTCCAGCCGGGTGCAAATAACTTGTCAGTTCCATAAAGGAACCTTCGGTCCGAGTACGGATAGCATACTTGAATCTTAACATTAATGTCATAAATGTTTGCCAAAGGCTAACTATCATTCATAGTGTGAACATAACATTTCATAAAACAGATATTATTTCATATACAGAAAATAATTTAATTTGAACATAGCTTTACTAAGTCATTACTCACAAATAACCGGTGGCTCCAAATAGACGAGTAGAGTAGGCAATTCGCTTAACTTAAGGCGTGTGACCTGCATAACATGACAGATACATACATTGGAACACACGCTCGGATTGTACATAACTTATTTCATTTGTTCTTAGTGTGTTCCTAGCCTTTATTCTTATCATAGTGTCTTGATCTTAGCCTAGGAATGCCTAGAATGGAATGAGGATGCAAAAATGCACTTGAAAACATTTTTCAAAACTTGCTGAAAATAGGGTCCACGCTCGAGCGTGGCTTTCCTCGCTTGAGCAGAAATGCACAATGCGAGGGTCCGCTTGAGCGCAACTTTCTTTGCTCGAGCGGTCTGCAAACTTTCAAAAAAGTACTGGTTGCTTGATTTTTCCGTCCGATGCTCACTCGATGCTCGCTCGAGCGTGTGAGACATGCCCTCACTCGAGCGCAACTTTTGTCGGTCGAGCAGACTCCAAAACTTAACAACTTCTGGGAGCATGCATTTCACGCTCGAGCCAGCCCTTGGTCGCTCAAGCAGAAGTGTGAGGCACAGAGTGGTTGCTCAAGCGTGGAATTCGTCGCTCGAGCGTGGAAGCAGAATTCTAGAATTTCCAGAATTGCTTCCAAGCTTCAAAACTCAATCTTAAAGCATCAAGCTCAATTTTTATGGGCTAAAACTCGAGGAAACATTGAGAAACTCATAAAATATCATGAATTAAGGATCATTTCAAGAAATCATGGCCCAATAGCTTGCCAATTGCGTAAACATTCAACTTAAAATTTATGAATGTTCCACGAACATGACATGTATGAATTTCTTTGAACTTAAACTTCTCAAAACATGATCAAATGCTACAAAACAACATGAAACTTGATGATTTTCCAAAACTAAGGTGAATTCAAGACATGTATGAGGGAATTCTTGGAAATTAAACTCAAAATATGAGAAAATATGCATGCATGCATGGTATGGCTTAATATTCTTCATTTCTAACCCAATTCTTACATTAATTATCTCAATTCTCTAGAGCTCATGTCTTACACTTCATAGTTGCTCAAACAATAGGTTGAATTCTTACCTAAACTTGTCAAGATGAGAGCTAGGAGTTTGATCCTTGAGTTCCTAAGTCCAAATTCACAAGTTCTCTAGCAATCTCTATAATTTGAGCTCAACTTCTCTTCTTTCTCCCTCTCTCACGTTGGTTGTGTGTGTATGGGCTCAAAATGTGTTGACATAAGGGAAACGAGTGAGTAGGATTACACAAGAAGCCTTATATAGGCTTGTCTAATGGTAGATAAGGAAGACTAATTAAATGAGCCATTAAATTAATCTAATTTAATCGTTCCGAACCGAATTTTAATTAGACCTACCATAAAATTTTAAAAATTCTAAATAACACGCAAATCAAGTCAACTTTTAAATCGGATGCCAATAAGGCCTGCAATTCACAACTTGAATAAAAACATGAACAGATCTTTCTATGTAAACAGATATAAGCATAAATAGAGCAACACATGATGCAAATTTTCACGTTAATTTCTTGTTAGGTATAATTAAGCATGGATTAACGTTAATCATGGGTTGGGGTTGTTACAACAAGCCTTTATCCACAGGCACTCAAACAGTTCAACAAGTAAGCACTTAGCCTCATGGAAAACATGTTGGTCATGGCAATTACTTACACTCATGCAAGTATGCTAAAGCACTAAAAACTCACCTAGTACTCCAAGCTAAGATAAAACAAAAGAGTTAGAAAAATATGCATGATACCTAACTATGCAAGATGGCTAATGCAACATAAGCAATAATGCAACTAAAATAGGCTCGGCTACTTAATATGTTATTTGTAACAATTTCATAGCATGCGTTTCAACATGTATTCAACGGGGTATTGAAACGACAATACAGTTAGAATGATGAACCGAGCCTCGGTGCATGTAAGACAAATAAATGGATGAAAACATGCGATATGCTAATTGGAACTTGATGCCCCTAATCTAACCATCAAAAGCAGATAAATAAAAAGGAGAAAGACGTGGGGTTGGAAAACATACACATTATTACAACATTGCACTCTCACGAAGGAGAGTCCGAATGAATTAAGCTAACTAACTAACTAAGCTAAGCTAATTAAGCTAACTATTATAAGCCGAATAAATAGCTAAAGTACTTAATTAATTATTACAACACTTAAATTAATTAACTAGTAATAACTAACTAATTAGAATAAATACAACACTTAAATAAAATCGACTAGCTATCACTAATTAATTACAACAAGATTTATTCACAACTATGATAATAATAATACTAATGAAACAATTAATTGTATTTGATAAGAGTGCAATGGAAGATAGATGAAGGTTTTGTGCGCAGTGCCTAAAAGCTACCCTGTCTGCCCAAGCCCCCTCTGTTTCATCTTCAGCCACTGCCTCTATTTTCTGCAAAACTACACTGTTGGCCATACACTGAATGGCAGCCGTGCATCACTGATGGCCGGCTGGGCCTACAGATAGTCAGCCGTGCATTAATTTGGTACAAAGCTCTGTTTTTGTGTTCTGAGGTGAAACCAGTGCAGACAGAGCATTCTGAAGCTCTGTTTGTCCCTTCTTCCTTCTTTGTCATGGGAAAGCCTCGAGAGAAGGTTGAAATTGATTCCAAAGCCATCAATGAGAAAATTAATTGCTTGATGGTCACGAATGCGATTTTGGACAAAAGTTAATAAAATGCAAAGAGTAAGACCACCCTTCCCTCTTGTCATAGTATGAACTCAAAGATGAAAGTTACAACACCTCAAGAATCATTAAAATGCCATGGATTAGCATGTGACAACTCTTGGCACAAGTAACTTGGCATAACATCCGGCCAAGTTGAAGCAATTTAAGCTACTTTCTTTATGTGTGTTGATCCAAGTTTTAAACCAATTTTATTAAGCCTTGTCATTCTTTAGTCCATTTGTCCATGGTGATGTTAAAGTCCTCTAAACAAGAAGTAATGTCAAACGAGAGGTTCTTCTAAAGCATGAGAAAGAGACTATACCGTTGGCAATGAATCTTCGAAAAGCTTAAGCCATTAAGTAGGAATCTTTCTTACATATCTTGAACAACCTCAATCGGTTGAAATCATTCTTAAGAATGAAAAAGATGGATGGTGGATTGATTGTTAAACTTAGACTCTTAAACATGGAAATGAGTAAAGGATTGCTTGAAACAATATGTAACAAGTTACATATGCTAACTTGTAAGACCACAAATGAACTAAACAAAGCATGAACCAATTTTAAAGGCTTGGACAGCCCTAAAACAGTCATTAATACATAAAAAACAGAGGCTAGACATACATGAAAAGAGCTTAAAAAGCTAAACAATAGAGAGAGGAATGAAGGCTAGTAAGCAAGAGGAATGAAGGGTGGCTAACCCCTCCACTTTTGAAACCTCAAAAAATGATTTTTAGCCTTTTGAAAACTCTGAAAATCAGTGTAAATATCAAAGAAAAAGAGTGGAAAGGGAAGGGTTTGGGCTTTAGGTAAAGGTGTAGAAAGAGCAAGCTCTCTTTACTCTTTTAGTAGCTCTTCAAACCCAACCTTAAACACTTCAAATAGACTCAAAACAATACAAAACTGTAAGAATTATGAAGCACGTGTGAGAAATGAAAGCAAGAGAGAAGATAACAAGCTTATACCTTTCAAGGGGTAAGCTTGTTGTTGATGATCCAAACTTGGTTTCAACTCACTCTCAAGCTTGAATTATGCTTCTCCAAGATCAACCAAGACTCTAAGGTGGTGAGACAAGGTTGTATATGGAGTATAAGGATGATACAAGGAAGCTAGCTTAGCTCAAAGATTGCTTGCAATGAAAGAAAGAGGAGAATGAGCTCTCAAGGTGTATACAAGCTCTCTAAATTTTGTTTAACCCTCAAAATAATCACACAACTTCGTTTTTATAGAATTCGAGCTCAAAAGGTGAAAAATATCTTCAAAACTGGACAACTGGTGGGGTTCCCCCCCAGAATAGTGTTTTCGCCACCAAAGGCCGGCCGACCATTCATAGTCACGGCCGGCCATCACTGATGCACGGCTGGGCCTTGATGCCCTCCTCTGTTTTTTTGGTTCAAACTCAACTCAGAGTGGAAAAAGGTCCAAAAATGAAACTCACAGGTTCAAACAAGGTAAATGTTGAGGATCTGAGGTTATTTCGAGAGCCTGATTGAATTCGAATCGCTGCGAATTCACAATTCAACTTTCATCATCGAGTGTACCGAACCAAACGCCTAAGTCTTGCGGGCGGTCAAAAATGGGGTGTCTACACCTATATGTTTATTTATTTATTTTTTAGATGGGTATTTTAAAAAAATTATTGGAAATGATTGTATATATACTATGAGATTGTTTAGCTAGAATGAGATAAATGAAATAAGGTTTGAAGGAATATTTTTTGAGTATTAGATAGTTGTAGGAAGATAATCCAGAGGAGGATTGTCTTGTCTGGCCTTGAACATTGGTATTTTAATAGCCCCTCCTTATACAAGGGATTAACAGTCCAGTCTAGATTTCAAATCTGGCCAAAAACAACACAATTGTTTGATTTAGAGAGAATTGTGGAAGAGGATATATCTGAACCATAAACTCACATGTCTCATATCCAATCCAAACCCCCCTCCCGTTCCTCCAAACTACATCAACACTCTTTTGAGTTACCCAAATATCTTAACAAGCCTTCACTCACAGTTTCACCGTCTATCCAACCAGTGCCCATAACTAGGTCATGTGAGCCACTGAGTTTATTACCCCCTTGATCAAGGTTTATATGCGCCAGTGTATATTTGTTTATATATTTAAGGGCAAAGTATATTTTACCTCTCTGTCTGTAGTATAACTCGATAGCACGGTTCCACAGCATTTTACCCGCCTGTCTTTTAAAAATAACCATATACCCCCCAACGATTTTGCACTAAAATGCAACCTTAACGCCATTAATGTTAACAATAAAAAGACAATTATACCCTTTATGTCTTCTTCTTTTATTTTTAGCTCTCTTTGTAAATAAATAAATAAATTTACCTCCATGACTAAGCAAAAAAACTAAAAATATAACACAAAACTAATTTAAGAAACTAGAGTTTCCTAAATATATTTTTTAATAAACTTAATTTTTAATTTTAATTAATTTATGATTTAATCTTGTTAAATATATATGTACATGTTTAATTTAAGATGTTATTAAACAATAAATTGAGTCAAAAATTAATTAAATTAAGGTACCTTTATGATTTAATTTGTTATATATATATATATATATGTATTATGTATATGTTTAATTTAAAATGTTATTAAATAAAAAATTGGGTTAAAAATTAAAAAATTAGATTAAATTAGTTTGATGATTAATTTTTATAATAATAAACTAAGGCATTTAGTTTAATTTAATATTATATATATGTATATATAATGCATATGTTTAATTTAAAATGTTATTTTTTTTAGATAGTTAATTTAAAATGTTATTAAATAAGAAATTTATATTAAAGAAAGGTAAAACAATGGTAATTTTGTCTTCTTACATTAAAATTCAACTTTGATTAGTTTTTTTCCTTCTCCACTTTCAAAATAGGCATGTGAGACACACTCTCCGTTAGTTTAGATGTAAAATATAACTGTAGCAAGTATGTGACTATTTTTAAAAGGCAAAGAGATAAAATGATGTTGGGTCACGCATAAAATAGATTTTGCTCTATATTTAATAATTGGGAGCTTTTTTTGATAAATTCTCTTTCTAAGAGTTTTATTCCATCCAACCCATATTGTTTTTGACTATTCCATTAGGTCCTATTTGAGGTAAGAAGACCAAAACACCCACAATCTCTTTTACCCCCTATTAATGTTGATATTTAATACTGATTGTCATTATGTTTTGATAATTCCCATGCATCAAGATGTTGACTATCATTATATTCATATTAATTTGAAATGAATTTTTATTATTGTGCTGTCAATTACATGATGTGAATATTCACGTCATCCAATTGAAATGAATATTTACATCATTATATTCACATTAATTTAAAATGAATTTTTATCATTGTGTTGTTAATTACATGATGTGAATATTCATACTAAAACATACGAATGTGAACGTTCACATCACTATGTTAGATGAGAGAGAATGTTCACATGTTGTGAATGTTCACATCACTACATGTTGTAAATAAGAATGTGTTGTCAATTAAAAATATAATGAATGTTATTTTAAAAATAAGAAGGTTCACATGTTATGAACATTCACATCACTACATTAGATGAGAGAAAATTTTTAGGAAAGATGTTGTGAACGTTCACATTAGATGAGAGAGAATGTTCGCATTATTTTTTTGAGAGGGAATAAAAATAACTACGGGAATTATGTGGGTCCCAACACTTCCATGTGGCGTAATTATAAATTGGGTTATGCTACAGACCCCCACTGGGGGTCGACCCCCAATGAGGTGGCAGCCCCTCATTCGTCCAAAAAAAAAAAAAAAAAAGTTTTTTTTTAACCAATGGGAAGCCACCATTCATGACCCCCAGTGACCCCCACTGGCGGTCTGAGGCATTTTTCTTATAAATTATCATGTGTATGACAGTTGTCAAAATTCTTATCAAACACTGCATTAGTGTTTTATGTTGTGCAAAACTCATCAGGATATGAAATCTTATTGATATAGAAGTCCTTCACAACCGGAGATTGTTTGGGATACAACTTCTGGAACATTCAAACTACTTGCTAAGTAAGTCATTGGATATTGTAAATAGGCAACACCCTCATGGATTACGGTACGTAATTTTGCTCTATGAATTAGTCCATTAAATATTTTGATAATATTGGAGGACTGACTTAGGCATTGGAGAACCCTCAGCTACGGCTGGAGGTGTTTTGTCTTGCAGATAGCGTTCGTGTGGTAGTAATGATCATCTTTGTCGTTAGATTCCTTTATCATCAAATACGATATTTTTTATGTCCGTACAATTGGCGATGTCTGTGGGAACCGATTGAATTCAACCAAGAAGATGAATTCACAATTACCAGCGTCACAAATGATCAACAAATAAGTTGTACAAAATTATTTGGTTAGGCAAGTTCATATACTTTCACGTGGCATAAGAGGGTCTAAGATGGAAGATGAGCTTGGGATTTCAGTTTGTTCAAGGAAGGCCCCGCCATTGCCAAGCATTTAATTTGGCAATGTACCAGGCAATAAGAGATTGATGTCCTCGCCATGATTGTTGTTGACAACAGTCCTACTCAACCTTGTTTAATGACCTCGGCATATGCGGTGATAAATCAGGGGAGTTTTTCAGAATATATTATTTTGATCATGAAGATATAGAAGATCAATTATATTGGATTTTTATTACTCTGCAGATAAAGATATTTTATTATGTATTGTGCTGAATTTTGATTATCTATGGAGCACAGAGTTTATGCATTATTATTCTAACCACGAATACATGGAAGATCAAATTATTATATCATGTTTTTATTATCTGAAAAATATGAGTTTTTATACCAAACGTGGATAAAGACCATTATTTGGGTCAAATAAGCTAAGATGGAGTTCGCGCTTTATGGATCATAGGGGCAATATGAATTGCACTACCCTTTGGTTACAAATTTTATCTCTTTGCCAAGCTGGTTTGAGCAAGAGATAAGTTGGAAGGTTTGACCAACTTGAAAAATCTTTATTGAGCGGGTTTTGTTTGGTGAAGTAGGTAGGCAGGTTTGACCAATTTTGAAAATCTTTGTAGAGCAAAGTAGGTTGGCAAGTTTGACCAAGTTGAAAAAATCTTTATCGAGTGGTTTTGCTTGGTGAAGTAGATTGACAATGTCATGACTCGAACCCGCCCCTAAAAGTTTGGGTCATAACCAACCGGTAATCACTTGATTACCTGCGGCCTCAAACAAATATACAGAGTAATTATAGTAACGGGGCCAAAAGAGAAAGTATACAACAAAAGAATGAGTCCATTGAGCTATACGAATATGAGAAAAATGTAACATAACCACGTCATTTACATGCCCATGCAAAAAGAATGTAAGTATCAAAGGAAATTGTGTACAACGGTTACAAACCCAAGACCACATTAACAAAACAAAGTAAAGTCAACGTATGAAGTGAGTCAAGACAAAACTCCATCACGGAGACATGACTCGATTGGGTCTCAAAAAGGATGCCTCCTGAAGTTGACTCTAGGGTTGTGTTTCATGCTGCGGATTACCTACATATGCATTCATAAAATTAGGTGAGTGAAGCTTAATGAGTAACAATACAGTAAAACCGTGTACATAGATAGTCATAAGATTCTTACAATACTCAAAATCGTATAAACAAAATGGCCTTAGGCCCAATCATGTTTCAAAACGGCCTTGGGCCTAACATATTTCAAAACAGCCTCGAGCCGAATATATAACAAAACGGCATCGAGCCCAATATAGCACATGTCATATAACATTAATGAGGTTTCTCATTTCAAACAAATCACAATGTCGGCACCAATCACCGTTTATGGTCCGAGGTACACAATAACGAACATATAAATATGGTATTATTACTCACAGTGCGTTTGGTCTTGCGGCGTTGCCTTCGGCACACGATCTACACAAAAATGTCACATACACATTCGATAAATCATTTGTTTCAATTCGTACACTTTCCTTTAACCTTTCTCAAGTGTTCAGTGCTAATCTTCTCTGCATGTGAACCACGTACAAAGCATGTTCTAAAGATATACTTTAAATGACCCTAAATGTTCATGACTTAAATTAATGTTTTCTACAATAATTTCACATGTCTTTCATTGAACATATCATGTTTACTTATTTAAGATTTAAGGAAATAGCAAGAAGCAAAAGGAAACTAAGTTAGGGTAGGAAATGACATGAAACGGTTAAAAGAAAATAAACAACTTTCACTAATTTGAGCATATCTATTTGTGTACTTAGAATTTGGATGTGAGGTCACCACCATTAGAAACTAGATTTCGAGGGCTTGAATTTTAGGCCCAAGAATCGCTTAAAACAGAGTCCAGATGAAGGAGATATGCCTTTTTGAAGTTGGGCTGAAATAGGGGTTCTGCACGTGCGAAAGTTTTCACCGCTCGTGCCCAAATCTGCTCGAGCGGAAACACCGGACGCTCGAGTGCCCAAGGAGCAGAATCAAAACCTGTTTTTTCTTCATGTTCCGCTAGTGCGGTCTGGGCAAACTTAGACAGTCCGAAAATGGCCAAAAATACAAAACCCTTCAAACTCATTTCCAAGCTCAAATCAAAGCAAAACTCACTCAAAATCATGATATATAAGCATGATTGTAACAATCCTCACCACTGTTTACCGATAAACTACCGATTACTGCTAAACTGAGACTGATTATGAAAAGTAATTGAACTGATTGAAATACTGAACTGACTGACTGAAATCTGAAACTGATTGATTGACTGTATCTGTTTAAATGCATTATCTATCTGTTTGACTGTTTGATTATCTGTTCATGTTTTATGTTTAAATTGCAAATTGAAGGCCTTATCAGCAGCCGAACCGGAGATCGATTAGTGTTTTATGATCATCATAATTTATGTGATTTTTGGTGTAATTATCTGAAAACTGATTAGGTATGATTAAATTAGATTAATTAAGGTTGAATAGCATCGTTAGGCTTATTTACAATAATGCCATTGTTAGTGGGCCATGTAGGCTAAACATATTTGAGCCTTTATACACTCAAACAAACATTTCATCTGCCCATTTCCTCACCACCACCGAACTAGAGAGAGAGAAAGTGAGATAGTTGAATTGTCCTTGTTGATTTGCTTAGAAACTTGGAGGAATTGAAGTGTAGATTGCAAATTGAGCTTGTGTATCTTGCATTGAAGACCTAAGGTAGATCATTGACCTTCTTCATTGTGTATTTGAGTTTATTCTTGCATGATTAATGGGTCTTTTGTGATCTAAGGCTTGAATTGGTTAAATGGTGTTGAATTAAAGCTTAATTGTTGCATGCATGTATATATATTGAAGTTATGAGGTTGTAGTTCATAATTCCTCACATACATGTCCATGTTTTGAGAATAGACCATGATTTCATCTTGTTTTTGTAAGAGTTAGCTCATTTGAGCTTGTATTTAAAGCTTTGAATTGTTTTAAATTCATGCATGTCATGTTTGAATTATGTTCATGAAAATTGGTTTGAAAATCATGTTGAATTGATCTTCCTTTGGGGCTTTGTTTTACAAATTGAGCTTTAAATCATGTCATACTATGTATTTACAAGTGTTTTCCAGGAAATGGGCCCAAAGGAATTGAATTTGACACATTTGGAGTTGCATTTGAGCTTGAAGTTCAAATCTGGGAATTCCAGATTTTGAACTCACGCTCGAGCGGGGTGACTGGCGCTCGAGCGTGAAAATCGTGCTCCCAGCATTTTGTTATGTTTTGAAGTCTGTTCGAGCGGAATAATTAACGCTCGAGTGGGACCTTGTGTCATACGATCGAGCAGGTGTCGAGCGCCCAATCAAGTGTGATTTTTGCACATCCAGCACTTTTGACTGTTTTGCAGTACGCTCGAGCGGGTAAGTCTACGCTCGAGCGGATACCTTTGTCTGCATTCACGCTCGAGCGGGGAAACCTACGCTCGAGCGAGACCTCTATTTTTCTGAAAATTCTGAAAATGTTTTCCGAGTGCATCTTTGCATCCTCATTCCATCCTAGGCATTCATAGGCCTAGTTTAAGGCACCTTAATGAGGATATAGATGTAGAACCACACCGAGGCAAATTAGGGATTAAGTTATTATTTTTCCCAACTGTGTAGCTTAGTGTGTGTTCAATCTGTAACTGTGTAGGGTTGGCACCTGGGGACGCGCTCTAGCTTATCTGTAGCCCAGAACTCTGTGAGTAACAACTGTGTAAAGATATGTTCAAAAATGATTATCTTCTGAATAATTGAACTGTACTGTTTCTGAATTGATACTGTTAACTGAATGAATGTATGTCCTCTATTCTGAATTGTATTGTGGCATCCTTAGCAACTACTGTTATTGATTGTTACTGTTATAGAGATCTCTGTCGGTTCCCATGTTGGAACCGCTACTGTTTACTGATATGATGGCCATCATTGACTGCTCGGTCTTTTAAGACCTACTGTTTACTGTACTGTTATGCTAATGGATGTACCACATATGACTGAATGACAGAAATACTAACTGAAGGAGCTGTTTTCATTACTATAAGGACATTCATTCTTAACATCTTTATGCATTACGTTATTCACTGGGCTTTAGCTCAATGCTCATATATATATGTAGGTGTACAGGCACCAGACCGCGGCTAGAAGCGTCGGGGTAAGCTCCAGTTTTGTCAAGCCAACCACTGTGCCTCACTGCGAGGTTCCGAGCCTGTCAAGCTTTGGCTTAGGGGTGTTTTAATTTCCCTCGTCTGTCTCTGTATCTGTTTTGTAATAACTGTATAGACTGATAGCACTGTATTGTATTATTCCAATAGGGATTAAGTCCCTGTCCTGAATAACTGTAAATGTTGTACATATTGTTCTGTACTGTTCATGTATATACGTATGAAAAATCTTTTGCATACAGACTCACAGCTCATTGGACATTGTTTATTTACTGTAATGGCTTCCGCCATGCCCCTGTACTCTGTTTTACTGTATTACTGTTAAGCAGGCCTTCGGTAATCTCGGATTACTGGCCGGTTACGGTACTAAACCCATAGGGGCGGGTTTGGGTCGTGACAATGATACAAGTGTAGTTTCACATTAAACATAAATCAACAACAAATTCATGGACTCATCTCTTTCCCATATTCATACATTACATAAACAAATTCAAATACATGATCCATGAGCAATCTTTCAACAAATCTTATTTTTATGAATTATCTAGGGTTTGTTTTATGGGTCAATCACAAGAGTGAACTTAAATCAAACAAAGATGGAGAGATTAGGGTTCAATTTCATGCCTTTAGCTCAAGCCACCACATAACTCAAACCCTAGCTCAAAAATCCTAATTTCTTCATGATTTTAAGACAAAGATGAGTTAGAAACAAAGTTCGCAAGTAAATTTCCATACCTTAACTTAAATCTATGGTTTGCCCCTTGATTCCCTTTAAATCCCTAGGTTTCTCCTCTTCCTCTCTCTCTAACTCACACTTTGAGCTCTCTTCCAACAAAATGAAGAACAAAAAGCTAAACATATACACTTAACTCAAAAATCTTAATTTATTCATTACGAATCATAATTTTTCAAAATCTCACCAAAGGCTCTAAAAAGCATGCTAATCATGGATATGAAGTCGGTTTTTGTTTATCGCACCTCTACGACCTTCAATTTCAATTCAAAGTTTCAATTGCAATAGATAATCCTACTTTCAACAGATATTTTTTTCAAAATTCACATATTTCCCATACTCAAACTTACAAATTCATATCAAACACATAATCACATATATAATTAAGCATCATATAGGTTGGGTTATCACAGTCTTCCCCTCTTTAGGAAGTTTAGTCCTTCAAACTTGTTTACCTCAAGTTGAAAACAATTCTGGGTATAGTTTTCGTATTTTTTCTTCCCGTTCCCAAGTGGCTTCATTCTCGTGATGTTCCCTCCATTCTACTTTTATCATTGGGATAGCTTGTTCCGTAGTTACTTGAGTTGCCGATCAAGGATTTGAAGGGGCTTCTCCTCATAAGCCATATCGTCATTTAACACAATTTGATGATAGTCAATAACATAAGAAGGGTCCCAAAGGTAGCCTTGCAACATTGATACGTGAAACACATTGTGCACTTGCTCCATGCCCGATGGTAAAACAATCCAATAGGCAACTAGATCCAGTCTTTCCAAAATCTGAAATGGCCCTATGTACTGGGGTGATAATTTCCCTTTCTTCCCAAATCTTGTGTGCCCTTTCATTGGAGTGACTTCGACAAAAACATGATCCCCAACTTCAAACTCCAAGTCTCTCATTCTTTGATACACATAGCTCTTTTGTCGGCTTTGAGCAGTTTTCAATCTCTGTTGGATGATTTGAATCTTTTCCGTAGTAATTTTCACCATTTCAGTCCCAATCAACGACCTATCTCCAACCTCGGTCCAACAAACCGAAGTTCAACATCTTCTCCCATACAAAGCTTCATATGGTGCCATTCCAATACTGGAGTGGAAACTGTTGTTATAGGCAAATTCCGCCAAAGGTAAATGGGCCTCCTAACTTTCTCGAAAATCCAAAACACACATTCGGAGCATGTCCTTCAATGTCTGTATAGTCCTTTCAGATTGTCTATCTGTTTGTGGATGAAATGCGGCACTGAACCTCAACTCGGTCCCCAATGCTTTTTGTAAGCTTTGCCAAAATCTTGACACAAACTTAGAATCTCTATCTGACACAATGGAAACCGGAACACTGTGCAATCGAATAATCTCTGTAATGTACATAGTAGCAAATCGATCAGCATTATAAATAGTTTTCACAGGCAAAAAGTGAACAGACTTAGTCAATTTATCCATAACAACCCATATAGAATCCATACCTCGGGGTGTTCGGGGTGAGCTCACAATAAAATCCATAGTTATATGCTCCTACTTCCATTCTGGAATAGGGAGAGGTTGAAGTAACCTCGCCGGTCTTTGATACTCCGCATTTACTTGTTGACATTGAAGGCACCTTGAAATGAATTCCGCAATTTCTCTTTTCATATTAGGCCACCAAAAAGCTTGCTTGAGATCTTGGTACATTTTGGTATTCTCGGGATGCATAGCAAACCTGGACTTATGAGCTTCTTCCAAGACTCTTCTTTTAACTTCGGGGACATTAGGAACACACAATCTTCCCTTGAACTTCAACACTTGAGCTTCCAAAGAAATTTCCAGTTTCAGTTTTGCTTCCATCCCATCATATACTTTCTTGAGGACTTCATCCTTCAATTGCCTTTGTTTAATTTCCCCAATAATAGCCGGTTGCGCAATCATTGTGGCCAACATTCCATCCCGTTCATGTAGCACAATTTTCACCTCTATTCTTTCCAAGTCAAGTACGAGTTCATTCCGCTCCATAAGCAAACATGCTAAGTTTCCCGTTGACTTTCTGCTAAGAGCATCCGCTACTGTGTTGGCTTTACCTGGATGATAATGAATCTGCAAGTCATAATCCTTGATCAGTTTTAACCACCGTCTTTGTTGCATATTAAGCTCTTTTTGAGTAAAGAAATACTTGAGGCTCTTGTGGTCGGTGTAGACTTCACATGTTGCTCCATAAAGATAATGTCGCCAAATCTTCAATGCAAACACCATAGCAACTAATTCTAAATCATGCGTAGGGTAATTCTTTTCATGTGGCTTTAATTGTCGAGATGCATACGCAATCACTCTTCCATTATCCATAAGTACACACCCCAAACCCTTATAAGAAACATCACTATAGATCACAAACCCTTCTGTACCTAACGGTAAGGCAAGAACTGGTTCTGTTGTGAGTCTTGTCTTTAATTCTTGGAAGGCGGGCTCCCTCTATTTTGTCCACTCGAATGGAACACCTTTTTGGGTCAACTGGGTGAGCGACACCGCAATCTTGGAGAAATATTTAACAAATCTTCGATAATAACCTGCTAAACCCATAAACTACGTACTTCTGTAACATTGGTAGGAGCAGCCCAATTCACAATAGCTTCTATCTTTTGGGATCGACAGAGGCACTATCCTTGTTAATTACATGCCCCAAAAATACAACTTCATTCAACCAAAATTCACACTTTTTCAATTTAGCATATAACTTCTTGTCCCTAAGTGTTTGAAGAATTAATCTCAAGTGCCTTTCATGATCCTCACTACTCTTCGAATAAATAAGAATGTCATCAATGAATACCACCATAAACTCATCTAAGTACGGTTTGAAAACCCGATTCATTAAATCCATAAAAGCTACCGGTGCATTCGTAAACCCAAATGGCATGACTAAAAATTCGTAATGGCCGTACCTGGTTCGAAAGGCAGTCTTCTCAACATCCTCTACTTTGATTTTCAACTGATGGTACCCGGAACTCAAGTCGATCTTTGAAAACACTTGAGCCCCATGTAATTGGTCAAACAAATTATTGATCCGTGGTAAAGGATATTTATTCTTCACCGTTACCTTATTAAGTTCTTGGTAATCAATACACAACCGAAGGGTCCCATCCTTCTTTTTTACGAACAAAACGGGTGCGCCCCATGGTGATGTATTCGGTCGAATGAACCCTTTGTCTAGTAATTCTTGCAGCTGTATTTCAATTCCTTAATTTCTGTCGGAGACATTCTGTACGGAGCCTTGGAAATAGGTGGAGTACCCGGTACAATATCAATAACAAATTCAATCTCACGGTTTATCAAGTCCGCTGGCAATTCTTCTGGAAATACATCCAGAACCTCACTAACAATCTGAATATTTTCAACACCCACCTCAGTTGTCTCTGCATGCAAAGTACTACACAAATAACCCTACAACCTTTCTGAAGTAGTTTACAAGCTTTCATAATCGATATCAAATAAGGTGGAGGGACCACTCAATGTCCCATAAAAGTAAACTCTTCTTGACTTGGTGGGTGGAACACAACTTGCTTAGATATACAATCGATGGTTGCATGATACTTAGGTAACCAATCCATTCCCAAAATTATATCAAAGTGTATCATATCAAGTGGCATCAAATTAGCACATAATGGAATATCTCCAAGTAAAAGCTCACATGCAGGATACATAGAAGCACATAACATATATTCCCTGGATGGGAGAGACACGCATAACACATAATTCAAGGGTTCTATAGATCTATTCAAATTAGGAGCAAATGTTTTCGAAACAAAGGAGTGAGTGGAACCCGAATCAAGTAGCACATGTGCAGGTCGGCCATTGATGGAAAACGTACCTGAAACCACAACGTCTAAATTTTGGACATCACCCGGAACAAGAGCAAAGACTTTTCCTTGCCTAATATTATCTCTAGAAGTAATAGGCCTTGCCGAGATCATTGTTGTAAGAGCGGAACCAGCTGAACTAGCAGTTTGCCTAGTCCGTTTATATTGCCCAAACATAGGACAATCTCTCACCATATGTTCCGTTTTTCCACAATTAAACCAAGCTCCTGATGCTCGATAACAAACCCCCCGGTGCTTCTTTCTACACTCTGGGCAAGTTGGTGCCGAATCACGAGTAGAACCTAAAGTGTTGGAAAATCCCAAATTTTGCTTCTCACTTTGTGAGGACACTGTCCTTTTGTGCACATTGGAGCCTTGTCTTTTGCCCTTCCAATCCGATACCGATTTCGGTTTGCTTGGTTACCTTTCGCTATGACGGCCTTATCCAACACATCCACATATTTCTGCACTTGCAATACATTAACCTTCTCGAGAATGGAGTCTCGGAGACCTCCCTCAAATTTCCTCGCCTTCTTGTAGTCCGTATTGACCATGTATGGTGCGAAACGGGCTAATTCGGTAAATTGCGCTTCATACTCCACTATGGTCTTGTTTCCATGCTTCAAGTTTTCAAACTCTGACACCTTCCTGTCTCGGATACTTTGTGGGAAGTACTTCTCATAGAAGATCTCTAAAAATTGAGCCTAATTTATCCCTTGATGCTCTCCTCGAATAAACATCCACCAACGGCGTGCCTCATCCTCTAGTGTGAAAGCAGCTAGCAAGACTTTCTGTGCCTCCATGCATGGAAAGACTTCAAACAATTTCTCGATACCAAGCACCCAAGCCTTTGCCTTTATGGATCAATTCCTCCTTTGAACAAGGGCGGTTTCATCTTCTTAAATTCTTTTGTAAGAGCAATAGTTCGGTTGTCGGCCTGGTGGTCTTGTACTATAGGTGGGGGCACAGACATTGGTGGCGGTGGTTGTTGTTGTTGTTGTTGTTGTCTAAAGGCCTCCGCTATGTCCATGATCATTGTCTCCATTCTATCGAGTCGTACGGAGGTTGAATCCTCCCCATCCTCTACCCTTGTTATCACCATGATCTAGAGGAGTACACATTATAACTTTCCCAAGTAATGAACACATAATTCACATTTACATATGCATATTTCCATGTCATACTTGATTATAGATGCATTATGGATGCAACGTAAACTCTTTGTAGACCTCTTATTGCTTGCATGGACTCGTGTGTGAGATATTAACTCGTGCTCTGATACCACTCTGTCATAACTCGAACCCGCCCCTAAAAGTTTGGGTCATAACCGGCCGGTAATCACTTGATTACCTTCGGCCTCAAACAAACATATAGAGTAATTATAGTAATGGAGCCAAAAGTGAAAGTATACAACAAAAGAATGAGTCCATTAAGCTATACTAATATGAGCAAAATGTAACACAACCACGTCATTTACATGCCCATGCAAAAAGAATATAAGTATCAAAGGAAATTGTGTACAACGTTTACAAACCCAAGACCACATTAACAAAACAAAGTAAAGTCAACGTATAAAGTGAGTTAAGGCAAAACTCCATCACGGAGACATGACTCAATTGGGTCGCAAAAAGGATGCCTTTTGAGGCTGACTCTAGGGTTGTGCTCCATGCTGCAAATTACCTACATGTGCATTCATAAAATTGGGTGAGCGAAGCTCAATGAGTAATAATACAGTAAAACAGTGTAAATAGATAGTCATAAGATTCTCACAATACTCAAAATCGTATAAACAAAATGGCCTTAGGCCCAATCATGCTTTAAAATGGCCTTGGGCCCAACATATTTCAAAACGGCCTCGGGCCCAATATATAACAAAACGGCCTCGGGCCTAATTATATATCAAAATGGCATCGGGCCCAACATATAACAAAATGGCCTCGCCCAATCATATATCAAAACGGTCTTAGGCCCAATCATATATCAAAACGACTTCGGGCCGAATATAGCACATGTTATATAACATTAATGAGGTTTCTCATTTCAAACAAATCACAATGTCGTCACCAATCACCATTCATGGTTCGAAGTACACAATAACGAACATATAAATATGGTATTATTACTCACAGTGCGTTTGGTCTTGTGGCGTTACCTCTGGCACATGACCTACACAAAACATGCCACATATACATTCGATAAATCATTTGTTTCAATTCTACACTTTCCTTTAATTTCTCTCAAGTGTTCAATGCTAATCTTCTCTACATGTGAACCACGTACAAAGCATGTGCCAAAGATATACTTTAAACGGCCCTAAATGTTCATGACTTAAATTAACGTTTCCTACAATAATTTTATATGTCTTTCATTGAACATATCATGTTTACTTATTTAAGATTTAAGAAAATAGTAAGAAGCGAAAGGAAACTAAGTTAGGGTAGGAAATGGCATGAAATGGTTAAAAGAAAATAAACAACGTTCAATAATTTGAGCATATCTATTTGTGTACTTATAGTTCAGATATGAGATCACCACCATTAGAAACTAGACTTCGAGGGCTTGAATTTAGGCTCAAGAATCGCTTAAAACAGAGTCTGGATGAAGGAGATATGTCTTTTTGAACTTGGGCAAAAATAGGGGTTCTGCACATGCGAAAGTCTTCACCGCTCGTGCAGCCCAAATCCACTCGAGCAAAACACCAAACGCTTGAGCGCCCAAGGAGTAGAACCAAAACCTCTTTTTTTCTTCATGTTCCGCTCATGTAGTCTGGGTAATCTTAGACAGTTTGAAAATGGCCAAAAATGCAAAACCCTCCAAACTTATTTCCAAGCTCAAATCAAAGCAAAACTCACTCAAAATCATGATACATAAGCATGATACAAGTGTAATTTCACATTAAACATATCAACCTTGCATCAACAACCAATTCATGGACTCATCTCTTTCCCATATTCATACATTACATAAACAAATTCAAAATACATGATCCATGAGCAATCTTTCAACAAATCTTGTTTTCATAAATTATCTAGGGTTTGTTTTATGGGTCAATCACAAGAGTGAACTTAAATCAAACAAAGACTAAGAGATTATGGTTCAATTTCATGCATTTAGCTCAAGCCACCACACAACTCAAACCCTAGCTCAAAAATCCTAATTTCTTCATGACTTTAAGACAAAGATGAGTTAGAAACAAAGTTCCTAAGTAAATTTCCATACCTTAACTCAAATCTATGGTTTGCCCCTTGATTCCCTTCAAATCCTTAGCTGTCTCCTCTTCCTCTCTCTCTAACTCACACTTCGAGCTCTCTTCCAACAAAATGAAGAACAAAAGGCTAAACATATACACTTAACCTCAAAAATTTTAATTTATTCATTACGAATCATAATTTTTCAAAATCTTACCAAATGCTCTAAAAAGCATGCTAATCATGGCTATGAAGTCGGTTTTTGTTTATCGCGCCTCTACGGCCTTCAATTTCAATTAAAAGTTTCAATTGCAATAGATAATCCTACTTTCAACAGATATTTTTTTCAAAATTCACATATTTCCCATACTCAAACTTGCAAATTCATATCAAACGCATAATCACATATATAAGTAAGCATCGTACAGATTGGGTTATCACAGACAGGTTTGACCAATTTTGAAAATCTTTGTCGAACAAAGTAGGTTGGCAAGTTTGACCAACTTGAAAAATCTTTGTCGAGCAAGATTTGCTTGGTAAAGTAGATTGGCAGGTTTGATCAATTTTGAAAATCTTTGCCGAGCAAAGTAGGTTGGTAGATTTGACCAACTTGAAAAATCTTTATCGAGCGAATTTTGTTTGGTGAAGTAGATTGGCAGGTTTGACCAATTTTGAAAATCTTTGTCGAGCAAAGTAGGTTGGTGTAGACGCGCCTGAACGTCCCGGGAAAATCCCGTTTTGTCCATTGGGCTCACTACAGTTCGGCCTCAAATGTCACGGTTCTTAATCTGATCTTGCAAAGTGCAATGCGAGATTGATAAATCACCAAAGAGTCCAAATCTGACAAATCGTTTTGAAAAATTGATTTTTAGAAAGAAGTGCCAAACATGGACTGCTTTGCCAGATACAGAGTCGCCACCTAAATATTTTATTTTTGAGAAATTTAGGAAACCCTGACTCGTGCCTAAGGCCACGTGTCTGTCATCACCAAAGTTGCCTCGGCTCGGGAACTTGGGTACGAGAGGGGAAGGTCATGCAATGAGCACCCCCGCTCGCCCGATCAAAGATCGGCCTTTACTAACATGATATCTTGTTTTTGAAAACACATGTGCTCTTATTCCGATTTTTAGCCTAGAATTACTATGTGATGCGCACAGCATACAAGTATAGACTGGATCGCCTAAGTTAGAACAAAACATCTCATGTTTGTTTTTGAAAGTGGTTTGCTACTCGCAAGTAAGCTAAAATGCGGATTTTTCCACCCTCAAGTGGCTTTAGAAAACATGGTGATTTGTCACTCTCAAGTGGGCTTAAAACTCGCAATCAATGAATTGTTCCAATTCAAGTAATCCAACCTTCACCCACAGGCATTTAGGCAGTTATATCACATAAGCAGTTAGCCTTATGGCAAGCATGCTATCATGGCAGTCACTCACACACATGCAAGGATGCTAAAGTATAAATACTTACCGAGTACTCCGAGCCAAAACAAAAGCTATGTTTGAAATCAATGTATGATCCTAGCTGTGTCAAGAATGCCTAATGCAACACATACAAAATGCAACTAAGATAGGCTCGGCTATTCTAAAATGTCATGTGAAATGTAATTTGATACATGTATTCAAACAGGAATTAAAATACAATGCAGTTAGTATGATGCACCGAGCCTGGTGCATGCAAGACAGATGAATGGATGCAAACATGCGAGCATAAAGATGCTAATCGAAACATGCCCTAAAACTAACCATCGTAAGCTGGTAAATAAAAGGGAGAAAGAAATGGGGGTTGGAAGACATGCATCACACACACGCACACTTATTTACAACAATTGTGCCCTCTCGACGGAGGGTCCGAATGAATAATACAGAACCAACTAGCTAATCTAAGCTAATCTAATTAAACTAGTTATTACACAACAGAATGAATAACATGCTACAACTAATTATTACACAACTCTAACTAATTAACAAATTAACTAAGTTAGCAATTGAATAAACATGTAAACTATATGGAATAGGTTGCCTCCAATCTGCCTTGGATGATGAAGGATGCGTGCCCGGTCACCTCATGCGAAAATCCATTGCGATGCCCCGATTTGCCTCTGCTTGCAACTGATCTCAAAATACTGCAAAAAGCTCCAAAAGGCTGAAACTCCATCATGGGAATCTGTAGGGATGCTGCCGACTAGTTGTTGGCATTGGAGACCACCTGCCGACCACCTTTTATGCTGAAAACCAGAAAAAGTGGTCAGCTAGCCACTTTATCTGGTCGGCCGACCAGTTTTTGCTGTTGGTTTCTGGTTTGTTGCAACAAAGAGCAAGAAAGGGGAATAGCAAAGTATTTGCAACACATGTATGCACAACCACCCTCCCTATCATTACGTAAGCTCAAGGAAGTATGGTTCTCGACCTTCGGGCCACCAACCACGCATCTCGATACATGATGGCCGAGGAGCCCAAGTTGTACAACTCAATATAAAATGAATGCACATACAAACATATAAAGCCTAAAACTCCATCATGTATAGTCAAGAGTGTCGGCGACCGAGAATTGAGGCACGTTTCATCACTTCGAGTATGAAACGCCCCTCATTTCCCGTATTAGGACTAACTCCTATTCCAAACACAATGCAACAAATAACATGTCATGGCATACACAATGCGGGTACCAATTAGCATGCACAATGCAATGATGGTATACTCAATGCAATGTGACCTAAGCATACACAATGCAAAGGATAAGGCATACACAATGCAATGGACAACATAACATGCAAACAACATGCAATCAATCATGCTTAATGGACTTAGACTAAATGAACAGACCTCAGCAATGCCCAAACAAAGGCTATTTCACACCAAAACTTAGGCACAAAAAGGCAAAGAACTTGTGCTCATGCAATGGCTCATCAACAAGGCATAAAGGTCAACTCTCAAACAAAATGAAGAAGTGACGAATATGAGAGTATGGCATAGGTACAAGCACTGAAATCATCTGCCAAGTGATTTCATATCATGCAAATAGCTCAAATAAAGCATGCCAAGAGACCCGAACTACAAAGCTAGTCAAGGGCTTTACACTACAACCATACCAAGCAATGCTCAAATGACCTAAAGCACTCAAAATAGACCTAAGGTAGGTCAAAATGGTAACAAAAACAAGCTAAAATCGCAACAAAGATGGCAAGAAAGATAGGCCCCCGAATTAGCTCGCAAACAAGGCATAAGGGCACAACTCTTAAGAACACTTAAAGAGTGAAAAATATGAAAGTGTTACAGCCCTACATGCTCTAAAATATCATTCTCAATGATGCCAAAACATGCAAATACCTCAAGTTAAGCATGCAAGAGACCTCAAAACTCAAAACTAGTCAAGGTTATTACACTACAAGCATGCATGACAATCCTCAATTGACCAAGAAGCCTTAAAATAGAGCTAAGACAGCCCAAAATAAGAACAAAATCATGCTAGAACATAGCCAAAATATGCTAGGATAATGAGCCAGAACATCATGCATACAAAGCTAGTCAACAAGATTTACACTACAAGCATATGGAGCATGCAAGAGGCTACCAAACCAGCCAAAAACAGAGTCATGACATGTCAAATGATGACCCAAAATCTACTGAAATGGAGCCAATACATGCTAGAAAGACATGCTCCTTTGATGGGCCATAAATGGGATTACACTACACATACAAGAAGCAAACACAAGGTGACCAAACTAGCCATAGACAGAGCTAAGGCAGGCCCTAAAAGTCATGAAAAAGTGCCTGAACCAAGCCTTGAAAGTATGCAAATGCATGCTCCTTTGATAGGCCAAAAATGCAAGCAAACAAAACAAGAAGAGAGAGGATCACCCCCCTCTGATTTGAGGCCTCAAAATGACATGCTTACCACTGAAAATTCACTAGATTTCAGTGGCTAGAAGGCCAAGCAAGGACTAGCTCAAAGGCCTTAAACCATGGCACAAAACAAGGCTAAATAAGACATGCAAGAGAGTAGAAGACCCTCAACACCCAAGAGGCCTTAAACAAACATTAAAAACACTTGAATACAAAACTTTTTCTAGTTGAAAGCAAGGCCTAAATAAGCATGCAAATGAGACCAATAGAGCAACAAAATAAAGCTTAAAAGGGAGAAAACAGGTTACCCTTGAAACACTACAAAACCAGCAGATTTCTTAAGCCAAAACCACCTCTTGAGCTCCCTCAAGAACCTCCAACAACTCAGCAACAAGGTAAGAGAGGTTGTGTGTATAAGTGTGAAGCAAAGCACCAATATAAAGAGAGAAAGAGAGGGATATAGAGAGAGTGTAAGCCTATCTCCTTAGCCCAAAATCAGAACCCTTGCAATGGAGAGAGGGCCTCTCTCTTATAGAAAAACAAAGGTTAAAATTTCTTGGAGAAACTAAAACTTGGATGTCATCCCTCCATACACGTGTATGGAGGATACAGTCTGTGCCCTTCAGCTGGCACAACTGGCATTCACACAGTCTGCCAAAACAGGGGGAGAGGTGCAGACCACTTAAAGTGGTCGGCCTACTACTAGCAGTGGTCGGCCGACCACTTCAAGTGGTCTCCCAGAAAAAAAAGTGGTTGGCAGGGGGAATTGGTGGTCTCCACACTGAAAGCAAGCCAATGGTGGGGAGGAGACCAGAATAGGTGGCCTAAAGACCAAGAAAACCAGTTTCCCGACCAGAAAACCGGCTGGCGGGAAGGAAAGTGGTCTCCACGGGAAAAAATCGGTCTCCCATCTTCGTACCACCTTCCAAGCAAGGAAAACAAGGTTTGTACCAAAAACAAACCAACATGGATGCAAAACAAGAGTTCGGGAGGCAAATCGCGCAGCCGGGAGCCTCGAAACCAACTGTTGAGCACCAAAAGTGGTACACGACCACAAAAAGTGGTCTCTCGGACCACAGTGTCTCTCTAGGGAGAGGAAGCAAGGTGTGGTTCAAAAACCAAGCCAAACGGAGAACGTTAAGTGGTCCCGAAAAAAGGCACACAGCCGAAGGCTCCAAAAATCGGAAACTAGTCTCCACACGGGAAAAGTGGCCTACGACCACGAAAAGCAGTCTACGACCACAGAGAGATGGTGTACAAGACCTCTCTTTCCCTCCGGGAAGGGAAACAAGGCTTTGATCCGCAAATCGAGCCGAAGCACTAAGAGTTCGGAGACCCAGAGGCAAGGCTCTCAGCCAAAACTCCGAAGCTCGAAATGAGCACAACATGCACTATCACCGAGCGCTCAATCGATGACGTCTACGTCTTAAGGTCGGTCAAAAATAGGGTGTCTACAGTTGGCAGGTTTGATAAAAAATCTTTGTCGAGCGGGTTTTGCTTGGCGAAGTAAGTTGGCAAGTTTGATCAACTTTGAAATTTTTTACAGAGTAAGTTGGTGCTTTGTCCAACAGTGAGATTTCTTGCCGAGCATGTTTTGCTTGCCAATAAGCAAGTTGGTGTTTTGGTAGTTCCTAACAAGATTAGGCATTCTTAGAAGAAGTCCTAACAAGGTTATGTATTTTCGGAATAAGTCCTAACGAGGTTAGGTATTCTTGGAATAAGTCCTCACAAGGTATTTTCGGAATAAATCCTCACAAGACATTTTCGGAATAAGTCCTAACGAGGTAGGCATTATTGGAATAAGTCCTAGCAAGGCTAGGCATTTTCGGAATAAGTCCTAACGAGGTTAGGCATTCTTGAAATAAGTTTCAATAAGGCTAGACATTTTCGAAATAAGTCCTAATAAAGTTATGCATTTTGGAATAAGCCCTAACACCCATGTATGGTTTTAACTAGGCATTATTACACGGCTATTTTTATTAGAACAACAAAAAGCTTCCACTCTTTCACTAGGTTCAAAGAGAATGAAAGCTTGGGGGCAATTGAGAGGGAATAAAAATAACTACAAGAATTATGTGGGTCCCAACACTACCACATTATCATGCGTATAACAGTTATCAAATTCTTATCAAACACTGCATTAGTACTTTATGTTGTGCAAAACTCGTCAGGACATGAAATCTTATCGATATGGAAGTCCTCCACAACCAGAGATTATTTGGGATATGACTTCTGAAACATTCAAACTACTTACTAAGTAAGTCACTGGATATTATAAATAGGCAACATCCTCATGGGTTAAGGTACACAATTTCTTTCTATGAATTAGTCCATTAAATATTTTGATAATATTGGAGGACCGACTTGGGCATTGGAAAACCCCCGGCTACGGCTGGGGGTATTTTGTCTTGTAGATAGCGATTATGTGGTAGTGATGATCATCTTCGTCATTGGATTCCTTTATCATTAAATACAGTATTTTTTATGTCCGTACATTTTTAATATGTTGTTGATTAAAAATATATTCACATCAGATGAAAGAGAATGTTCATATTATTTTTAATATGTTGTCAATTAAAAATATATTCACATTATATAAAAATATAAAATAATAACATCAATATTATTTAATTTGTATATGAAATTTCCTATGCCTTAATCCTTTCCCTTCTCTTTCCTCCCCCAACATTATCAATATTAAATATAAGGGTATAGGAGTCTAAGAAAATAATGTAAATCAAGAAAAAAGACTTTATGGAATAAAAGTATAAATACATGGGATTAAGTGGGTTAAAAAATTCCTTCATGAATTTTTTGAATTAGAACACTTCTAAATAGGATTTATTAATAAAAAGCCCTTAATTTAATTGATTACTTCCACTTTGAAAATGATTCTCATGGGTGATTATTGGATACTCTCAGAGTATGGTCGCGTAGTACTCTATAATATTATGATTGGTGAAGAATGTGTAGTATTATGATTTTGTATTAGATGATTAAGAAACATGAAATGATATGGTGAATGATACTTAGTGAAGGAGTATGAACACGTGGTCCAGGGACGGAGGCACGTGAGGCCCAGGGCGGTCGCGTGCCCTCTCAACTTTTCCAAAATTATACTTTTGCCTTTATAAAAAAAAAAAAAAATTCAATTCAATCCTTTCAAGTAATTTTTTTGAAATTTTATATCATTATTTTCTTTACCTTTTTTTTTCCACAGAAATTTGTTTAATTTGTCAGTTTAAATGTTTGATTAAACTAAAAAGGTTCTTATAAATTCTATATTAGAAAAATGTTATATGTCACAAATTTTTTGTCATTTTATACCCCCTCATATATGAACTTATAATTGACTTTTTTTTTTTTTTTACAAGTAATTATTATACAATTAATGACATCTAATAAAATATTTTCATGTAATTCAATTATTCAATACCGTGAAAAACAAATTTAGTGATATATAAAAACCGCTGTATATTATTTATTCACCTTTCTTTTGTGTGTGCATGTTGATAAAAAAATTGTTCTCATATTTCATGAGAGCATATGATTATTTTTTAAACCGTAATGATCATAATACATAAAATTAAATTAATAACAATAAAGATAATAATCAATTAACTTGAACTTATATTTAAATGTAATTTTTATATCACATTAATTTTTAGTCCTACTATCAAATAAAAAATAAAAATTAAAAAATAAAAATTAAATTAAATTGAATTACAATTTTTGTTAAGGTTTTAACTCCATAGTGACTCTTTTAAATCAAAATCCTATCTCCACTACTGCGTGGTACTTTGCATCCTTCTGCCGGTCATCATGCAAATCGTCCTCACCACCTGCACCACCTCGCATGCGTTATCACCCACACACACTCTCTGTTGCGGCCATCCCCCACCCATGCTCCCAATGCCGCTCTGCACCCTCTCTACAAAAACACTCTCTATAAAAAGGGAGGACCATTGCCGCCACCACCACCACCACAATATTATCTTCTTCTGCTCTTAGACACTCTATTTAGCTCTCTTTTGGTTGTGCATGAGGCTACACAATCTAGGTAATCCCAATCCTTTAGCCTAGCTAGGTAAAGGTCCATTACACAGCCTATAACAAAGATGGTGAGAGGACTGGCCTTCCCATTTTTCATGCTTTTTGATATTTGACGTTCTTTCTTGTTGTTTTATTGTTTATTTTTCTTTGTCTAGTTGGATATATATATATAATTAAGTGGTTGGCGGTGTGTTCTTTGTGAGGTTGCAACTACAATTCAGTATTCACTTTTTTGAGTACTAATTGGAGAGAGAGCCATGGGAAGACATAATGTCGTGGTTTCCTGGAGTCTTGTTTTCTTGGTTTTGGTGTGTTTGGGGCTCTGTGGTTATGCTACTGTTGAAGCTGCTACAAAAGGGAGGTTCATGAATTATCAGAGTTATGGTGTTGACGGTCTGAATAAGTACAAGGAAGATCCTGGCTATGGAGGGTTTGCTTCAGGTGGTTATGGACGAGGATCGGGTGAGGGGAGTGGGTTGGGTTATGGTTCTGGTGGCATGGGAGGGGGTGGAGGGGGAGGACGAGGTGGTGGTTATGGGGGTGGAGTTGGAGGTGGGCAAGGTGGGGGTCGGGGTGGAGGGGGAGGACAAGGTGGTGGTTATGGGGGTGGAGTTGGAGGTGGGCAAGGTGGGGGTGGGGGTGGGGGTGGGGGTGGAGGGGGAGAACAAGGTGGTGGTTATGGGGGTGGAGTTGGAGGTGGAAGTGGAGGTGGACAAGGCATTGGAGGGGGTGAAGGGGGAGGACAAGGTGGTGGTTATGGGGGTGGAGTTGGAGGTGGAAGTGGAGGTGGGCAAGGCATTGGAGGGGGTGGAGGGGGAGGACAAGGTGGTGGAGTTGGAGGTGGAGGTGGACAAGGCATTGGAGGTGGTGGTTATGGACCTGGTTCTGGTGATGGCGGGGGTGGTGGGGGCTCTGGAATAGACAAAGGTGGTGGATATGGGTTAGGTGGTGGAGGGGGTGGGGGCGGTGGTTTGGGGTCTGGATATGGTTCGGGAGGTAAGGAAGGAGGAAGTGGGTTTGGTTCAGGATCAGGCTCAGGCTCAGATTCGGGATATGGTAGAAGCAATGGAGGAGGTGGTGGTGCAGGTAGTGATTATGGCGAAGGTGATGGATCTGGATCTGGATCTGGGTCTGAGTCAGGATATGGGTCTGGGCAAGGTCATGGGGGACCCTCCTATGTTGCTCCACCAGGCAAGAAACACTAAATGAAGGTGGTTTTCTTGGGTTTAAAATGTTTTATTCCCAAGGCCCAATAAAATAAATGTTTTTATTATCTACTGTAGCTATCTCAACTTCCTATCCCAAAGTATTTTGACTATACCATGTAATAAAATCAAGTTAGTGACTCCAGTGTAGTGAAATTACTTTTCCTTCACATTTTAAACTTCTGCTTTTTGCCATCAAAATTATAATAATGTTTGAACTTCTAACAATAAGATTGGCAAAACTTGTACCTTGAAAGACTCCTTATAATCATTCTAGGTGTAATTTTTACCATATATCTCCATTTCATATAAATTTTCAATACAAAATGGTAAATAACATTTTATTTTGACTAAAAAAAAGGCGCTATTTGTATTGAGAATACAAATTTAATATCTATAACGATAGATACCTACAAATTACAAAGGATTATTGCTATAGAATTTTATCAAAAAAAAAGAACAGTAGACAATTCTTCAGCAATATAACACAGTTATAAAACAAAGTTGAAAAAATATAAAAGACAAAAAAAAGTATATATACTTCTTTCTTGGGCTTGTATTAAAATATTTGTTAAAATCATATTTATTTTACCATTAAATTTTGTTAACATTCCAAATTTTAAATAATAGATAAAAAGATTTAAATAATTTAATATTCATTCATTAGCCATGAGTAGCATGGAGATAATTTCAAATGATACTGTAAGAGCATTTAATAATTTTTCATTCAAGAATATCATTTAAAAAATATCCATACTAAAGTATAAACCAAGAAGATCCCTAATTCAAAAAAAAAAAAAAAAAAAAAAAAAAAAAAAAAAAAAAAAAAAAACATTTTAGCCATCTAATTATCAAATTTTAACATGTTACAGTATTTAAAATAATTTGATTTTTTTTTTTTTAAATTTTGACTTTAATCATAATTTTCTCCTTATTACAAAACTTTGACTATTGATTTTTATTTTGATTGACTTGGCATGATTTGACATTTACTATTGATTTTTATTTTTATTTTGATTGACTTGGCATCATCATCCAGAGCAGTTCTCACCTACCATCTAAACCAATCAACAAAGAAATTCACATTTAACAAAGACACGTCAAAATCCAAAGGCAAATCGCGCCATGCAATATTTCGGACAAGAGGCCAAGCTAAAAGAAGTCGATTTACAATATTTCGCTCTCAAAACTTGACTAAGGAAGAAGGGCACGAATCAACCGCCAAGCTTGTTTGGCCAACAACGCTTGATTAAAACAACCCAAATCACAAAAACCCAACCCTCCAGCAAACTTGGACTGACACAAAGAACTCCATTTCTTCCAACATTCCCCCTTCCCTTTAGATGAAGACCATAAAAATCAACAGCAAATAGATTGGACTTGTCTAAGAAAATAATTAGGCACTTTGAATACAGACAACAAAAAGATGTGGATGGATGAAAGCACATGCCTTACCAAAGTTGAACATGTTTACACTCCGTTTAGGAAGCGGGTTGACTTTTTAACTTTTTTTGACTATTTTAACTTGGGGCTAAAAAGCCTGGTTTGGAAAGGGTTTTTGGCTTTTTTGAGTTTTTTGACTTTTTTATGAGAGAAATAATGTGATGATTATGGGTTGTATGTGATGTTTTGTCTTATCGGACTAAAAAGCCTATTTTGTTTTTTGTGGCTATTTTAGCCAAAAAAAATCCACAAACCAACTTCCCAAACGGAGCTTTTTGTTATATAAATTAGCCAAGATGATCTCAAAAATTATAATTAAGGCAAAAGAGGTAGGATTTTTTTGTCCATAATAATTTTAGGATTTAAAATAAGCTAAAAATAACAAATTGTAATTTAAGAGAATCTCACTTATTTGGACCAAATAAACTGAAAAGGTGAAATAAACTATAATATAAAATTGCAATCAAACACCATTACTAAACTTATTTTAATCCTCTCTAAAAAAAACTTATTTTAATCAAATAAGCTAACTAAGTTGACTTTAAGTGATACCAAATGGGGCGAAGATCATATAAGATTCAAGATCAAAACTTGTTTTTTTTTTTTTTTTTATGAGATTTCAAAACTCAATTTTGAGATTTTTTAGGTATTGTGTTTCTTGTCTTGTAGTCAAATGTTTTTTTGCAATATTATACTCAAATTTGTTTTATACATAATCTAACTGTACTTTTTAGATACATCTAATCTAATCTATATGATAGAGTTTCACTTTGTATTTATTATTTTTTATGAACGTTTTAGAAATTTTAATATTTCTTTTCTGGTTTTATATTTACTCAAACTACATACATTTAAAACGTTTCACATTCATGAAAAACTTTTATAAAATTACTGAATAATGACAAATATACAAAAAATAAAATAAAATAAAATAAAATAAAATTCACCCAGTTTAAAAACTAATACAAGTTTAATATTTTATGTATTTATTAAATTTATTTTGATTTCTTCACATTTTGTTTACTATTTAATATATATAGATCATATACATCTCAAATATAAAAAAATATTTAGCCAATACTTGAAAACCAAACAAACCTATAAAAACCCAAAACAAAACAAACAAACATGTTTTGAATTTTGGGTTTTAAAAACTTGTTTGTAAAGCCCAAAACAAACAAGTTTTGAGTTTTGGGTTTTGAAAAACGGGTTCAAAATAAGATTTGAAATATATGATGTGAAAATCCAAAACTCATAATTAGATTTGAGTTTTGGATTTTAGATTTTGAAAAATGGATTCTAAAATTGAACCAAATGAGCCCAAAGTGTTTGAATCACTGAGGTTGGCCCTGAGATGGCTCACTGAAAATCAATAGGACCACAAGAACAATGATGAATGTGTTTGATTGAAAATGAAAGGATCACAATAAATCGTTTCATTCTGTATAAAATTTAGAACAAATTTTCAACAGACACATTCGATAAATAAAAGTAATTTAATGCTTTCAATTTTCAACTTTGATTTGCGCTTAGATGTAATTTTCTCAAGTAGATAATTTTAGCTTATTAGCCAAACGTTGGGGTTGGTTTTTCAGTCTTTAATCACATTTTGGAACAATTTTCAGTGGTTTGGGAACAAGTAAAATGTTGTACAAATGACTCAAATCATAAGAATATATAATCTACTCTAGAATAGACACACTATGGTACACACTTTTTAAAGGATATGTATTATATGCACCTTATAATTAAAGAAAAAATGACACATTTTATATTTTTTGAATCATAATTAAAAAATATGTCATAACTAAATATAATAAGAGGCAACACTAAAAATCGCATGAGTGATAACTAAAATAATGTCATAACTAAAGAAGAAATATAGTCATCACTAAAAAAGAAAAGGGAAAATTACCAACAAATCCTCTTTGAAAGAGGTGTAACCTATTTAGTCTCACAACCTTTTGTTTATACCCAAAAGTCATCTAACATTTTTCGTCTTCTCTGCCTTTATTCTTTTCTGCCTCTTTCTCTTCCTGATTTTCGGTGACCACGTTTGGTTTTTTCTCTTTCTATTTCTTTTTCTAATATATAGTTACGGGGCAATCGATGACCACCATCGATTGAGGTTCGTCAACAACTACCGACCATTGATTCCTTACTTCGCTCTCATCGACAATGAAGAAGATATGTTTTCGACAAAGAAAATGAGTAGATCTACACAAATCTGATGTAAATCTGAGTAATTTACATCCGATTTGAGTAGATCTATATCATATCCAATTAGATCTAGATAAAAAATAGTTGTTGAAGTACAATCCTCTCTCTATATCTGTCTCTCTCATTCGATCTTTCAATTTTTCTATATTTTCTCTACTATACACTTCTTTTTCCCTGTTTTAGTGGAGAAAATTTTTAAATTCTGAACAAGTTGTTTTCTAGTTTTAGTTACAAGCGGTAAAAACTGTAAAATTTTACAGTTTCAATATTTTTGGTGCTAAAATGAATTATGGTTTAAAATTGTAAAATTTTACAGTTTCATAACATTGTTTAGAACTATAAAATTTTGCAGTTTCATAACATATTTTTCAATTTGATTAATAAAAATAAATGCTTAACAGATTTTTGCTTTGAAATTGTAACATTTTACAGTTTCAAAACTTGTTTTTCAGTTTGATCAATATTGGAGATTATAACCTTACAAAAATTAAAAAACAACATATGTTTTTTTCCCCATTATTGCTTCTTTTTTTTTTTGGTTACGTTTTTTTTTTTTCTTCAATTTATCAATATTTTATACATTTTGCTATTTTTTTTGCTCTAATTTCTCCATTCACTTTTTTTTTAAACAATATTTTACATATTTTGGTGAGTCTTAGACAATATTCTTAGGGTGTGTTTGTTTTGAAGGATTAGGGTGCGGGATTGGACTATTAGTTCCATTGGACTAATAATCCATTATTTGTTTCAACAGTTTTGCTCTGGATTATTAGTCCCATATTTGTGGGACTATCCTATCTCATGGGGAGGTGAGATAGAAACCATGGGATAACTCATCCCATGAGATTAGACAATGAAATTACATTTTTGCCCTCTAGTATTTAATTATGTATTATATTTAGTAAAATTCATAAAAATTTAAATGTCTCAATTTAAAAATAAAATAATTTTATTTAATTTTTATTTTTGTTTTATTTATTTAATTTTTAAAATATTTTTTATAGATATTTTATTGATGTTTTATTTTAAAATTTTGTTTATATTTTATTTAATTTCATTATTTAAATTTTAATAGGTGTTTTATTTTATTTCAGTATTTAATTATTATTATTATTTAAAATAAATTTATTTAAAATTTTAATTAAAAAATAACATATATTTTTATTTATATTTAATTTATTTAATTTTTTAAAAATAAATTTATTTAATTGTGCAAAAAATAAAATAAAATAAAATTTTATTTAATCTAACTAAAAATAATTAAAATATTAAAGCTATGTTTAGTATTGCAATTATTTAGTAAATAATTAAAAATGATAAAATAGTCATTTGAGCATTTATCCTTTTCCATAATATCCCAAACAAACATTGGTTTCACTAAAAATAGTCCAATCTAGACATCTAATTCCATGACTAAACAAACATAGGATACAAATCCAGTCCACCAAATAGTCCGGGGACAATGTATCCCAGGACTAATAGTCCGATGGATTACAATCTTCTCTTATCTAGTCTGTCCAAAGAAACACACCCTTAATGTCTAGTAAACTTTCTGGACATCCGACGACTTCCTGTGACATAACACCCCAGCGAACTTTCAGCGATACTCCGACAACTTCCTGGTGATGTTGAATATTCTGACGAGTCTTTGGTGACCCTCTGACAGAAGTCCGACGGTGGTGGGTTATAACAGTGTCTATAAATTTAAAAAAAAAAAAAAAAATTGGTAACAATTAAAAATATGTAAGACTGATTGGTGTAAGTATTTGTTTTCAAATTAGATAGGTTTTGAATTTTGTGTATGAGACTTACCGATAAAATTTTCAAAAAAAAAAAAAAACATAATTAGAGGTGCATATGGTACACCCCCTTCTAGGATCTGTCTATTAGAATTCCCATTCTAGAAACTTCAATGACAAAGGAATTAACAAAAGCAAGCATGACCACAAGAAACCCTATACTCCTAAAGAATCCTAGTTGTTCTCTCTTTCTCTTCTCTTCAGAGGGAGAGGTAGTGCTTTTAACCTTCCTCTCTCCTCCGTTTCTTCTCCCACTGTTTCTTTTACCATGCTAGCCACTGTCATTCTTCTTTTTTCCATTATCGGCTTGACACCAAGAAAGCTTTCACATTTAATCTTATATTTGATTCATGACCGAGATCTGATACTGTTAAACACGTTGTTATATGTTAGGCGACTACCTCAAATCCAAAATATTTTATTTTATAATGTAGAGTCGGGAATTAAGGTACTAAAGCTATCAGTTGTGACTAGGGGTCATAAAAAAAAACCTGGTATTACCCAACTAGTCGAATCCGTCCCATGGTCCGTTCCAATCCACTTGATTGTCTAGCCCGTCCCATTTCATAAAAGATGATTTAAGGTTTTGGACAAAGGTTTGAAACCCGAGCTCGCCCATGAATCCGGCTCGTACAAGCCTGCATGGGTAAATTCACCCTAGCCATCCCATCATCCTTACTCAAACTATCCCGTCCAAAATAATAATAATACTAATAATATTATCCAAAGAAATAACATTGTTAAATTCAATTTTAATCCATTAAAATCAATATTGTTCTATTTATAAAAAAAAAAAACATTTGATAGCCCATATTATCCTTATAAATTATACTTTAAAAAAAATTACACAAAACACAATTTGTTAAAATTGAATTTGATAGTGATCGGTGATATCTTCCTAACTCTCAACTCTTTACATATAACATTGTCATAATTTGTTAATTTGATAAATTTATACTTTAATTTCACTGTTTTAATAATATTAATTAATTTGATCATATGAATTATTAAAGAAGACAAAAATAAATGTGTAGAACTTAATAATATAAGTCTAATAAGAAATGTATAACCCAGTTCAGTTTGATTTTGGCCCGTAAGATTTTGATTTACGAGTACGACATTTTAATTTTTTTAAATAAGCTCAGTTCGTGTACCAGCACGTTGACTGGTCAAAACTTGAAAAATCTATTAATGTATGAGACGTGGACACAATAGTTGCGGGCTAGATAAGCTCGGCTTGTCCCATTGACGACCCTTAGTTGCGACGATGAATGGATTGTGAAGGTGATTAGTATTATTTGTTTGGTGGTGATCATTTTGTTTTTGTTTTGTTTTGTTTTGTTTTTTTTTTTGTTACAATAATATCTCTCTATGTAGAGCTTTTCTCATTTTATGGAGGTTTTCTTCTCCCTACATAGAAGTTTGTTTGTTTTCTTTTTTCTCTATATGAAGACTCGTATCCTTTTTGTAATGAGATTTTCTTTATCCTTTTTGAAATCTATTTTATATTCCAATATACTTTATTAAATGACTTATTGTCGAATGTGCAATATATTAAGTATTGTGTTTTTTTTTTTTCAAAAAAAAAAAGAAAAAAGAAAAGAAGCAAGCAAGGACAGTGTGGGTAATCAGATTAATTTAAACTAGTTTAATTAAATCCAATTTTCTACCAAATTTGCTTCATTCCAAACAGATTATTAAATCCCATCTATCACCTCAACTGAACTTTGTAATTTTTCCTTCCTACTAATAAACGTATTTATATATTTATTGGTAATTCGTTGGTTTACAAAAGTGGATACTTTGTTTAAAAAAATAAATTTCAATGTAACTACATTAATTTATATGCTCTTTTCGTTTGTGCATCACTTTCCTTGTTGCTTGCACCCGTAATGTCACACTATAGGATAATATAAATAATTTATTTTTTAAATTAAAATATATAGATTATTGATGAAAAAAGTGAAATTAATCTGATAAATGTAGCTATATTAGTTCATAACATTTATTTACAAAAAAATAAAATAAAATGAATAGTCCAATATTATTTAAAAATTAGACCATCTATTTTTGAAAAGACAAATGTAATAAATTAATGTGATTACAGTTATCGGATCGATTTTGTAACGCCCTAAAATGATAATGACAACCCATCTCATAATATCCAATAGAAAACATAAACATGCGAAATGTTAACCTTTCATTTATATTTCTTTACCATACAAAAGATAACATATGCGAGTATACATTTATAAATCTTAGATCTTGAATCTATAGCATATGCCATATATGAGTGAACTAAAACAAAAAGTAATGCAGATAAGTTTATACCCTAATAGCTACATCTTTCCAAGATATTGCTTGGTTACAACAAGATGGATCAAGTCAAAAACAATTAAAAAGCCTGAGACTTGTGCAAAATATAATTACAACAAAGAAACAAAAACAAGCCTTTAGCTCCACAATTCTCCCAAGTTAAGTTCTTGGTAAAGGCCTATTATCAACACTTGAAGGTTATTTTCCACATATGGTGAGCTAAAACTAGTAGAGATACTTTAACACTATGTATGAAACTTAACGAAGTAATAATGTGAATGCATATGTATGTCATTTGCCAAACATGAATGCCATGCCATCATTATTATATCTCAATTCATGAAAATACACTTTTATATCAGAAAACAAGGTAGTGGATACAAAACATTGAAAACCTCAAGGTACGTGTCTGCCAGTACGCTATACAAGTTTATCGGTACTAATCGGAAGGATTGAGACCTAACCGCGCAGGTTTTTAGACTTTCACCAAGGATACACACACCAACAATATAAACTATAACTACACCCCATAACCAGATTTACTAAGGTATACACCTATTTTCCTAAAAAAAATACATTTTCAATGTTCAAGTATAAAATAATGCTCGATGCAAGATGTATGAGAAATTAGTTTTAATTTAACATAATCCTCATGCAATTTCTACAAAAATCAAAGCTATCCTCCACTAATAGCCCAAAATAGATATTTCTACTCAATAACAGATAAAATCTCATAAATTCCAAGATGAAAGCGATAATAAATATTCAACTCCACTCTGATTATCAACAGATACATTTTTCATATCTTTTCAAAACCCAACATCATTTCCTTTTCTCCCATAAAATCATACTTCAATGATTTTTCAAACAAAATCTCTTTACTTTCAAGGGCCTGGCTTTGGTCCAGTCCACCATCGGACTGGACCGTGCTGTTGGGCCCGTGGGGGCCCACTACGGGTCCCGTTTTGAAAATCTGAACCGCTCAATGTGTATAACTCGTCGAGTACTATATGCCTGTGAAAAATCACGTTGATCGGATATCGATAGCTATGTGATCAAAACAGTTTTTTATCAACTGTTAATTTATTCACCGTCCATTTTTTTTATACAAAACTGATTTGATCACATAGCTATCAATATCCGATCAACGTGATTTTTCATAAGCATATAGTATTCGACGAGTTCTACACATTGAACGGTTCAGATTTTCAAAACGAGACCCGTGGTGGGCCCCCACGGGCCCAACAACACGGTCTAGTCCGATGGCGGACTGGACCAAAGCCATACCCTATTTTCAAAATCACATTTAAGGGAAGAATTTCCAACACAACCCTAGCATGCCATGCCAAGGCCAAGGCCAGCAGCATGCCATGCCACGGCCAAGGCCAAGGCCAGCAGCATGCCATGCCACGGCCAAGGCAGCCCAGCCAAAGCCAGCAGCATGCCATGCCAAGGCCAAGGCCAGCAGCATGCCATGCCACGGCCAAGGCAGCCCAGCCAAAGCCAGCAGCATGCCATGCCAAGGCCAAGGCCAGCAGCGTGCCATGCCCCGGCCTTGGCCAGCAGCGTGCCATGCCCCGGCCTTGGCCAGCAGCGTACCATGCCACGGCCTTGGCCAGATCCGCTGCGCCTCTAAAGGAGTCGGCCTGTGACACCTTGGCATGGCATGCTGCTGGCTTTGGCTGGCCTGCCTTGGCCGTGGCATGGCATCATGCCATGCCAAGGCCAAGGCCAGCCGCATGCGATGCCACGGCCAAGGCAGCCCAGCCAAAGCCAGCAGCATGCCATGCCAAGGCCAAGGCCAGCAGCATGCCATGCCACGTTCAAGGCAGCCTAGCCAAAGCCAGCAGCATGCCATGCCAAGGCCAAGGCCAAGGCCAGCAGCATGCCATGCCACGGCCAAGGCAGCCCAGCCAAAGCTAGCAGCATGCCACGCCACGGCCTAGGCCAGCAGCATGGCATGCTGCTGGCTTTTACACTTCCACAATCATTATCAAGAATTTATTTGAAAAAATCCTTTTCAACTTTTCAAAATCAAACCTTAACCCCCAAATTACTAAACCCTTTTCAAAAAGTAAATAACTAAGCCAATAATCATATTAAAGATTGAAGAAATCCCTACCTCAAGTTTAGAAGAGAAATAAAACAAGAGTTAAAGTTTGATGCAGCTAAAAATAAAATCCTCTCTGATTAGAATGAAGTTTTTGACGAGTTTTATCTTTTTCTCCAAAGAGCTATGGTGGAGAAATTAATGTGTGAATGTGTATTTGAGGTTTTAAGTAAGAACTAGAGAGAGAAATGGAAGAAATTAGGATTAGAGGTGTTTGAGAGAGAGAAAGAGAGAGAGAGAGAGAAATGAAAAAGTGATAAAAAAATCTCTATTTCCTAATTTGATATAAGCACAGACCGCTCAAGCGTTAGACACAATAAGTGACATAGCTCGAGCGACCAAAATACCACTCGAGCGCATAATGACCCATTTCCAGAAGTTTTGCAAACCGTAGAAGATCGCTCGAGCGCAGAAAGGATCGCTCAAACGAAGACACCCTACTCTTAGAAGTTTTGTGGACCTATAAAAATATTGGGAGATCTCAAAGATCTCTCGAGCGAACAAAAAGTAAACTAAACAACAACTCTTTTGAAAAACTAACTTCCAACCTGTTTCAAACATAACCAACAGCTCAACTCAATTACCGACAAGATGATAAAGGGCATAAATAAAGACACAAAATCTTGGATCTAAGAGCATGAAATAGGTCGGGTCTAAATCGAAACCGTTAGCTTTATCTATTTATTTATTTATTTATTTTATGAATGATCTACATGTTTGTGATATAAAAAATAAATAATTCAGATTATTAAAACAAGATCTGTGAGTTTTATAGGCTCAAACAATACGACCCAATCCACAAAATAGATTGCAGATAAGCTAAACTCACAAATATTACTATTATATCCAATATGTGTGACTAAAAGTAAAAGGTTTCGTGATTTATTAATGAAAAAATTACAAATTAGGTGTAATTTTTAAACTAATTAAATATTGAGTTTTGTTAATGTGTGTTCAAGAGTGGAACCAAGATTTTTATCTAAGAGGGGCTAACACATATGCATATAAAATACATAATTCATTTTGATACATTACTAGTTTAACGTAATTTCTTACATAAACATTATGAAAAAATATTTCACGAGAAAACTAAATAGATCTAACAATAGTTTTTTCAAGGGGCTTGGCTTGCCTGACTGGACGGTACTGTTCGACCTGCGAGGCTCACCATGAGTTCTGTTTCAATAATCTTAATCGTTCAATGTATAGAGTCCATTGAGTACTTATCCCTGTAAAAAATCACTTTAATCAGATATCGATAGTTACTTGATCAGTTAAGATTTTTGTCAATAATTTATTTTGAAAATAATGTTTACCATTGACAAAAATTTGATCCGATCAAGTAGCTATTGATATTCGATCAACGTAATTTTTTTTATAGGGATAAATTATTCAACAAGCTCTACATATTAGTGGTTCGGATTTCGAAACATGACCCACTACGAGCCCAACATCATGCTCCAGTTCGATCTCAGACTGGAGATAAGCCAGGTTGTTTTTTTAATTTTTAAAAGTTTTGAACTATTGATTAGATCGCAATATACAATCAATTAAATGACTATTTTAAGCTATTTTAATAATTAATATAATCCAATAAATAAAAATTGAAAAATGATTAAGACCCCTAAAATATAACTCTTAAATTTATACTCAACGATGTTGAATATTACATGACAATTGATTTATTTAAAAATCAATCAATTAAGACCCAACTCGTGTCATGTCGTTGTCGATAAAATTAGGGATGAAATTTTAAATTCTCTAGCATTACTCATAAAAAATATACATACCGTTTAATTTTTAAATTTTAAAAAACAAGTGACATACACAGAAAGTAAATAAAGTTTTATAAAATTAAGAAATCAAACCATTATACATTTTACAAATACTTAAATATAAAATTAATAATAAATTATCAAAAATTAGAGGGGGTTGGGGCCCTTCCCGACCCCTACACAATTCTGTTCTTACATGTGCCCTTAGGGGATTTGGGGTGGCTGATGTGCACCCCGCACAGCCGCCACTGTTGTACAGTCAAATGGACCATTTCGGAGCCCATTTCGATAATCTGAATCGTTCACATTTTAGAATACATCAAGTAAAATATACCTGTAAAAAATCAAGTTAATTTGATATGGTTTACCCATTCATCCACTTACATTTGTATCTACAAAAATAAATAACAATTGTGATTTAAAGTATTAAAATGAATACAAATGTGAGTGGATGAAAGGATAAACGATATCCGATTAACTTTATTTTTTGCAGGTATGTTCTACTTGATATATTTTAAAATGTGAACGGTTCAGATTATCGAAATGGGCCCCGAAATAGGCCAATTTGTCTATACAACAGTTGTTGCTATGCAACCCGCACTGCAAGCACCCCTCTCTCGCCCTTAGGGCATATGTTAAGATGTCTTGTTTATTTGAACGTTATACATGAAAGTAAGTGTAATAAAGGACGCACAATATTTTTAAACTTCCTTATCATGTGCCCTAAAAGTACACATTAACAAAACCTTTAAATATTTATAAAAATAATTATGATTTTAATAATTAAAATTTATAAATTTTATCATGAATCTTTTTTTTATTTTTTATTTTTTTTATATCCAAGCATGGATTGTTATTTTCCCTTTATTAATTTATTATGTTTAGAGTTATTCAATTGGGGATTTTTTTTTTTAGGGTCCCTAATATTAAGATTTTATAGCATAAAGGACATTCAATATTTTCATAATGTCTAAGGTCCCTCAAATCGATCCAGAGAAATATCAACCCAGAGAAATTTCCATCCAGAAAAATTTCAAACCAGAGAAATTTGAAATTTCTCTGGTTTGTTCAATTTTTTTGATTTTCTATGTTTTGAAATTTCTCTAGGGTGGAATTTTCTCTAATTTTCTCACAAATAACTCTGTGATTTGCTGCTTTGCTTGCCTTCACTCTTGGTGTCAAGCAAATTATGGAAATTTTTCTGGCATTTTCCAGAGAAATTCTCTCCAGATGAAAATTTCTTTGGAGAGAATGAGAGATGAAATCGAACAACATCAATATTGCTCTTCTTCTCAACAAGAGGGTTTCAAAATTTGATTTTACAAACATTGGGTTTTATATAAATTAAGCATTCCAGGTTCTAGCTCGAAACCAAAGAATTTCTCTAGACCAACCCAGAGAAAATTCAGTTAAAAAACCAGAGAATTTCTCTGGTTTCAACCTAGAGAAAATTCAATTCAAATGAAAAAAAAAAATCAGTTTACTAGTCCAAACACACACCATATATATACCACACGTACACACACAAATTCATTGAATCTGGAACTTGATCATAGAAGTACTATTGTAGGCCAACAAGTGTAAACCCATCTCCAATCCCAAGAATGATGTACTGAGAAGCTAACCAGAACACGCTCATAGACAGATAACCGACTCTCTCTACTCTAACAATCTCTCTCTCTACTTCTCTTAGCCTCTTTCGTTCCACTAATGCCGCTATAGCCATGGCTATAACTGGGAATACCATGCCAATGCCAATTCTCTGGAGGATTCTGATGCCTTGTTCGTTGCCGGTGGCGTTCTTGAGTGCCGGAACAAAAATCTTCTCATAGGCTGTGACGCAGATTTTCATTCCGATTGAGGAGAGTGTATGAATGGAGGCAGGTGGGATCACAAAATTGTTCCCAATGTTTCGGTTCATCGTGCTGCTTTGTTTGACAAAGAAAGTTGAGGTTTATGCCATATATAAACCTAATGTCAGCGAAGTTAGCCGTATGGGAATGATGTTTATGACCAGCTTCGTCTCCTCAACTTTGGTCACTATTGCTAGTCTCCATGGATTTGCCTGTTTATCTGCTAGTAAATCCTCATTGGCTTGAATTACTGCAGCTTTGTCAAGAAAATTGTGGATAGAAAATGACTTAGGGTTGAAGGATTTTAGACATCATAAAATAACATTGTGGATCTCTTCCATTATTAAAAATGAGAAAGGGACCTTAGACTAATTTTCCCTATTGAATTCCTTTTGCTTTTGTTTTATTTATTCATTTATTTAGATTGGAATTGAATTCCTTACTTAGCCAAGAAGAAACTAATAGCTACCACTTCCTTTGTTTCAAAATAATAGTTCCTTTTGAAGGATCTAATTTTTTTATAGTATAATTATTTCATTTTAAAAATATTACATTTTCAAAATTATTCTTTAATAGTATATATATATTTTTAAGGATATCAATTGTTATAATTATATTTTTTGTATTGTTAATGAATTTAAAAGAAGGTCAAAATAAGAAATTTATATTATTTTAATCTTTAATTTTTGAAAAGAAAATAATATTTTGAGACAATAAAAAATAAAATGGTTAATTACACTAATAGTCCTTATAGTTTGGGACTTATGTCACTTTGGTCCCTCACTTTTCAATTGTGATACATTTGACCCTGAATTTTGAATCTTGTTCCAAATAAGGACAATTGAAAATATTATTAGATTTTTCATGGGTAAAATCGTCAATTTGATAAAATATAAACTAAATTGACAAAAATAAATGTCAAAAAAATATTTTTAATTTTTTTAAAATTATTTTTATCCACCAATGAGAAAATTATGTAAAATTAATAAAAATTATATGATTAATTTTTTAAAATTAATTTTACATGATCATCATCCAAACACATAATAAAAATTAATTTGGTAAAAAAAAATAAATGTCTAAAAGATTTATCAATTTTACATAATTTTATTTTTAGTAGGTAGAAATAATTTTTAAAAATTCAAAAATATTTGTTTGACATTTATTTTTATCAAATTAGTTTATATTTTATCTAATTGACAATTTTACCCTTGAAAAATCTTATTATATATTCAATTGTCCTTATTTGGAACAAGATTCAAAATTCAGAGTCAAATGTGTCAAAATTGAAAAGTCAGAAACTAAAACGACACAAGCCCCAAACTATAAGGACTATTTGTGTAATTTGCCCAAAGTAAAAAAAAAAAATATTTTAGAATGAAGATATATATATATTTTTTTGGAACGCAATAGCTACTGCTTCAATGTTCGAACCGACCTGTTAATTTATTATGTTTAGAGTTATTGAATTCCAGTTTTTTGTTTTTTTTTAAAGATTGAAATTGAATTCCTTACTTAACCAAGGAGAAATTAATAGTTTTTTTTTTTTTTTTTTTTAGAGAGGATAAGCAATTACACAGAGGAAGACGCCTCAGACATCACCAACGCCATTAAAGAAGGAGGAACCTCCTCCATCCAAATACGTGGCGACTCAAAATCAAAGGCTAGCCTACTTAAACAATGAGCCACCGAATTGCCATCTCGACAAACATGCGAAACCGATGAAGAAAGAAACCTCAAAAGGAGCGCTTGAGCCACCCCCACAAAATGACCATAGCAAGATAAGTTATCCGCCTTACCTTGAATTGCAGCCACCACATTTTGAGAATCACCTTCCAGATGAATATGGCCCAATCCCAAATCACATCCCAATTGAAGCGCTTTAATTGCTCCCATAGCTTCCACACAATCAACATCCTCCATATACTGTAACCGCTCAACCATAGACACAATGACTTCTCCATGACAGTCCCGAATAATAATGCCGACACCAGCACTGGCATGGGCCTTCATAACAGAGCCATCAAAATTCAATTTGAAGACACCCTCGCGTGGCGCAACCCACCGTCGCATCCGAACCTGGGCCGGAGGAAGATGGCCACGCTCTTGAGCTTGAGCATATTCGGAAACATAATTCACCGCGAAAGAAACAACTTCCTCCACTGTCCTTGATTTATTGCCAAACAGAATGGAGTTTCTATTATTCCAAAGGCACCAACAAATAGCCACAAATAATTGCATGGATTCTGGACCAATTGTGGCCATGAGTTGATATACCCACTCAAAACAATTGTTAACAGGATTGGATTTGATAAGCAAATTAAGTGAGCTCGATCGCCACACTTGCATGGCAAAGCCACAATTGTGAAAACAATGGCCTACCGTTTCAATCTCCACTCCACACCCAGGACATAAATCCATATTGACGATATGACGTTGCCGCAAATTGGCCCTTACCGCTAACAACCCAAGGCACATTTTCCACCCAAAAATCTTAAGTTTGGTCGGTAAATTAAGCTGCCAAAAACCTCGCCAGAACTGCCTATGCGACTGCCCATTAGTGGAGGTATCACCGTGGCCATCCACAGAGGCCATATCCATACACAAATGGTATGCCGATCGTACTGAAAATTCACCATTTCGGGAAAAATGCCAGACCAATTTATCCGAGGGTAACGTGGGACAAAGAGGAATGCATCGGATAGCCTCCACATCCATGCCCAAGAAATTTTGCGTAAGCATCTCATCATACCATGCTCCCTTCTCAGGATCAATTAAATCACTAACCCGCGCATCATTCGGAAGATTCGAAGGTGGCAAAATTATTTTAAAAGAGTGAGGCCTTGGAACCCATTTATCGTACCTAACCGAGATGCTTTCACCATTTCCAACTCGCCATCGAAGCCCAGCATTTAATAATGTTCGAGATCCGACTATACTCCTCCAGGTGAAGGATGGATTGCTCCCGACCAAAGCGTCGAGAAATGAAGTTTGTGGAAAATACCTAGCCTTAAAGACCCGCACAACCAAAGATTGAGGCCGTTGCAGTAATCGCCAACACTGTTTGGCCAGCAAAGCTGAATTGAAATGTTGAAGGCACCGAAATCCCATACCACCACATAATTTAGATTTACACAATTGTTTCCAGCTAGTCCAATGAATTTTACGGGTTTCCTCTCTTTGTCCCCACCAAAAATTGCACACCATAGACTCAATTTCATGGCACACTCCATCTGAGAGGCGAAAGCAGGACATAATATAAGTGGGTATGGCTTGAGCAACAGACTTAATGAGGACCTCTCTAACCGCCACCGATAACAATTTTTCCTTCCAACCATTTAAACGAGACCATACGCGCTCCTTGACAAACCCCAAAACGACGCGCTTAGAATGCCCCACACAATATGGTAATCCCAAATACTTCCCGTACGGCGCCAATGACCCCACCCCTAGAATAGATGTCACCACTCGCTGAGTAACCAAGTCCGTATTTCTTCTTAACGCAATAGCTACTGCATGCTCTTTTGGGGAGCTGTTTAATTTTTTATTAATTTTTGATCACATCATTTCTCACATAATTTAGTTATAAAAAGATAAAATAAAAAAAGATAAAAAAAAAAACTAACATTTTACTAACATTTCAAAACACCCGATCAATGTCCGAACCGACCTGTTCAAAAAAAAAAAAAAAAAACAAAACAAAACAAAAACAATGTCCGACAACTTGGTTACACGCAGGTGTACGCGTCAGCGTTCGACAAAAAACCCCACAAATTCACGACACCTGGACTCGCCGACTTCAAGACGCGTCACCTCCATTACGTCCTCAACCGGCAACGTTATCAACTCCCCCCAACATGCTAGATAAATAAATCTCCCAATCACCGATCATTCCAGACCGCCATCTCTCCTCAAGCTAGATCTCATGTAAGTCTTTTTCCATTCATTTTCAATTTCAATTTGATCTAAGTTTTCTTCTTTTTTTTTGGGTGTTATTTATATTGGGTTATGGTCTGTTTGGTTGCTGGGAAAGTTGTTGGATAAGAAATGAAACTGGGTGGGCTTGTAAGTTTTAGAAATTTTCATTTTTATGAATATGTGATTGATTTTTGAAGAACCCAGAAGTGTTAAGGAATTTGTTGCAATTTTATTTTATTGAATTGATTACAGTTTTTTGATGGAATATAGTATCTGTGATAGCTTTGTTTTGTTCTTAATTTAGTTTTATGATACAATTAGGAGGGAGTTAATGTTGATGTAGTTCAGCAATATATCAAATCAAACAATTGTATAGAGGAAACTGATTGTTTCTTATGGTTGTGTTTGGATCATGGATTTATGGAGGGAAAGAAAACAGATCCATGATCCAAACACAATCTAAGGGTTCCACCATTATTTTCTAGATATGATGGGTTCTACTTGTACACGTGGAATTTGATGTATATATTACAGGTAGAAGGTGAATAGAATTGGTGAAATTCGTCTGGTTACAAATATCATATTTTTCCTTTTCAACCACAATGTACAAGAGACGGAATTTGATGGGGAAACTAATGCCAGACTCTAGAGATTAAATAGGAAACCACTGATCAAAAATCTACATAATGCTATATTGGGAATATTAGGGCATCTCCAACTGTGCATCAAAATTTTCACCAAATTTGAGTAAAAATTGGAGTAAAAGTTTACTTTGATATCAAGTGTTCCAACGGAGGAATTTGTGATTTCATCAGATCACCGGTCAATCGGCCAGTGTAATTTTTTTCATAAATTTTTGCCTTGAGGTGGTCATATGGAGGACATCCGGGGGACATCTAGTGGTGAAAATTCAACGGTACTGAACAGTGATTTGATGAAAAGCACATTGATCCTCAGTTTGATGAAAGAGAAGTGAAATCCTGGATTTAATGAACTGTTGGAGAAGCAAAAGGTCACTTTTTTCATCAAATTTAAATTTGATGAACCATTGGAGATGGTCTTATAGATATCTTAAAGTAAATCCATTGGAAATGGATATGAACTACTAGAAGTTGTAAAACTACAATCCCATAAATTTTACTTTGAATTTTACCCAGAAACATCAATCTATGGGGCCAGATTCATTTCATAATTGGACGGTTTGTGGTGAGAAACCCACCAACCCAAGTAGTGTGTAGTGATAATTAAGTATTGATTAGTGTTGAAGATAAGATTATAGTGTTAAATATCATCTTCCTTATATTCTGATATCTTTAACACTGTGATCTTACCTTCAACAATTAGTGTTTTGTACTAATGCGTATTTATTATCTAATATTTATTTGAGTATGAGTGTTTTGTTGCTAATATAATGTCGAGTTTTTTGTGTATGTTTTGGGCTCAGTTGCGTTTATAGTCAACATGGACTGCACATTGCACCAATTCAAGATTTTTTTGGGATAGTAGCATTTTTGTTTGTATAAATTACAATGTACATATTGGATATGATTTCACCATTTATTTTGTTGTTCAATAGTATTTTCACTGTCATCCCAACTTGATTCAAACATTTTTCAGATGAACTTCTTACTGTTTTGCTGGTTGTCATTGCCATTTTTTCTAGAGGAAATTATTCTTATTCAACACCCATCTCTCGTCTCTTCATGTCCTCAGTACTTGAGTTGAATATTATACGACTGATTCATTGCATATTTATGTTTGTTTACAGTGGCTATTTAGAAAACTGAAACAAGGATAGAAAAAGCTCATCTTAGTAAAAAGTTTCCTAGAAGAATCAATCAATCAATTTGTTGCGCAAGAAGTCGATACAAGCAGTTTATTATCCCTATTTTATGTTTAGTGCGGAAACACAACCTTAGTTTATGATTCAGTAACCATGAACAATGTACTAAGTGTGGTTCTATATTTCTCAAAAAACCTATAATTGTTTGTGTATACTATGTTATTTGAAAATTCATCTTGATTTCTAGACCACCTTCAAATGGTGAAATGGTTTTGTGCTTCCTTTGCAATTTGTGAATTCTATGTTAGTTTGACAGTTATGTTCTGCGTCTTTCTTTTCAGATTATTTGCAATCAAACAGGAAGGATCAGCGTAGAGATGGAAGAGAAACCTAAATCCACTGTTAAGGGAGAAGAGAAAGGGGAGAAAGAAGAACTTCATCTCAAAGTTGAGAGCACAATTAAAGATCCCAATGAATCAAAGGTGGAGAAGACAGAGATGGAAGTCAAATTGAAAACCAAACTAATAGAGAAAAATAAGGAAGATAGGGATGAAAGAAAAGAGAAAGATGATAAAGAATTGCAAGAAAAAGTGAAAGAGGATGTGGAAGAGTCGAAGGAAGATAAAAATAAAGAGAAAAAAGGCAAGAAAGACGAGGAAAAAGAAAAGGAGAAGAAGAAAGATGATGAGAAAGTACAAGAGAAAGAGGAGGAGAAGACGAATAAGAAGAAAAAGGATAAATCTGGGGATTCAGATGATAAAGAAGATATTAAGATGGACAAAAAAGAGAAAAAGAAGAAAGACAAGAAAGAAAAGGATGAAAAGGGGGAAAAACCAACATGCAAGGAGGGAGATTTGGGTGGCAAGGAGCCAGAGAAACACAAACAGGGAAAGGAAGAGATGCATGAAGAGAAAGCAAAGAAGAAAAAGAAGCATGAAGATGGTGAGGAAAAACATGAAGAGAAGAAGAAAGACAAGAAAGAAAAGAAGATTAAAGATAAGAAGGTAGAGGGAGAATCCAATGAGGAAACAGAAGAAGAGAAAGACAAGGGAAAAGAAGATAAAGAAAAGAAGAAGAAGAAGAAAGATAAAAAAGAAAAGGACTCAAAGGAAGAAGAGGAGGAAAAAACAAAATGCAAAGAGGGAGATTTGAATGTCAAGGAGGCAGAGAAACACAAACAAGGAAAGGAAGAGATGCATGAAGAGAAAGCGAAAAAGAAAAAGAAGCATGGAGATGGTGAGGAAAAACATGAAGAGAAGAAGAAAGACAAGAAAGATAAAAAGAAGAAGATTAAAGACAAAGTGAAGTTAGATGGCGAATCCAATGAGGAAACAGAAGAAGAGAAGGACAAGACAAAAGAAGAAAAAGAAAAGAAGAAGAAGAAGAAGAGTGAAGCTGATGTAGAAGAGGGAATTGAGGCTAAAGTTACTTCAAGGGAGATTGAAATAGAGGAAAATGTGGAAGAATTGGAGGGGGAGGCAGAGGGTAAGAAAAAGAAGCATGGAGATGAGGATGAAAAGTGTGAAGTAAAGAAGAAAGAGAAGAAGGAGAAGAAGGATAAAGATAAGAAGATAACAGGAAAAGAGGAGCATGAGGAAACAGAAGAAGAGAAGGGAAAAGAAGATGAAGTAAAAAAGAAGAAGAAAGATAAGGAGAAAAAAGATAAGAAGAAACACAAGGATGGGGTAGATGGCGGAAAGTGTGTGGATGGAGTTTCCACAAAAGAGATTGAAACAGAAGAAAATGTGAAAGAATTGGATGGGGAAGCGGAAGGGAAGGAAGAAGAAAAAGGGAAAAAATGTAAGGAAAAGAAAAGGAAACTTGAGAAGTACAAGGGCAAGGATATTAGCAAGCTGAAAACGAAAGTAGAGGAGATCAATGCCAAAATAGAATCCCTCCTTGAGAAAAAAGAAGACATCATGAGACAAATAAAAGAAGCTGAGAATGAGAATCCTGTCAATGCTGTGAAGCACAAAGATACTGAAGTAACTACTGCTGAAGTGGCATAGCGTTCTGTGGTAGATGCTTCATGCTCTGCTCTATCTGTTTTGTAATATATTGTGTTTTCATACATCTATATGTTTGTGTAATAAAATATGCCATACCTTTTGAGATGATGAATAAATAAACTGTTTCAGAGTTCTGCTTTCTGCAAGTTCCACTAAGTATACAAAATTTATGTTCTACCTTCTCCTTTGTATATGCACAAAAAGACTGTTTACCAGCAATTAGCTGAAGAAGAAAAGTACATAAATATTAACATAAGGAAGAATGAATGGGGGAACACTGAAGCATTTGCAAAAAGTTAGCTAGCTAGAGTTTGTGAACATTTCAGTTGAGTTCAACTCACATTAGGAATTTAGGGAAATTTTGTTGAGCAATGAAATGTGGAATAAGTTTTACTGCGTCAATATGTCATACTGGCTGAACTTTCGATATGAATCGGAAATTGTTGAACTTTCATTATGGTGATGGATGCTTAAGTGGTTAGCAAACTCAAAATGGTAGATGGTACTGCTTTCATAGAACAAACACTACTATTATAGAACAAACCTCCTAACATTTGAACTCCCATGTGGATGGGACAGGATGTTCGGTTGTTCAAACCTTTCTTGCCACATTGTCAATGGAGTTGTTATGATCAAGCAACTAGGCAGTGTTTATTGAACGTTAATGTGATCCCTGGTAGGCAGGTAATACTATGTCAGTATGCTACGTTTGCATATCAAATGTAATTTCGTATGTAAAGTGTCACAAGTCTTTCCTATTATTAGATCAATGCTTGTTTCTGAAACTTTCCCAACGTTCAGCATATTCAGTTGTCTTGGGATTTCAGTTTAACCAAATTCTGGAAACTAAATTATCAGAGGTGCTGTGGTTGCTTCTGGAACTTATATATGTTGTCTGTTGGAACTTTCAAGTGAATTACACTGCTGCAGAGGGTTATTGCTCATGCAGTTATCCTTTGTATATTGCTTTGTTCGAAAAAAAAATTATATAAATTGTGAGATTTGGTTAAAAAGGTGCTATGGTCGCAGAAAATCCATAAATAAAATGTTGAGGGATACAGTTTCACGCATATTCTAGTTGAGCATAATGCCCAGATGATCTTTTTGCTACCAAGCATGCCTCTCTTGGCTGGAGGGCCACGGACAGTAGCCAAACAGAGTGCTGGAGTTGGAAGAGTGGAGTTCCAATATGCACTGTCAGTGCAAGGTAACAGTGGACGAAACTTCATTTTATGCTCAGTAATTGCAATTCTAGGCAGAAGGGATCCAAGAAAATGGAGGCCCCGACTTTTTTCATGTATATTTTTATTATCTTTATTTTAATCTGTAAAGGGGTTTGTTCTTGCAGGAACTCAGTCACAATTACCACCTAGAGCCAACTCACTAACAGTGACGTTTCACTATGTCAATCTAGTGTAGCCAGGTTAGTCAGATCAGTTAACAGATTTGTTATTTGGTTAATTCTACCGTTGATAAAATTATGATAAAGACTTCTTTTACAACGTTAGGATTCAGTTGATTTAGATTCCACTGTCTTTGTAATCTTTACCTAACCTTGTTTTCTTTTGTTGTAACATTGTCTTCCCACCTTAACAACAAATTATAATTTTTCATTCAGCTACTTATCTTATTAACCAAGACTGGGTGTAGATAGAACATGCTCTGTATAATGAATGCCTAAAGAATATCGAAACAGTGCAACTCAGGAAGTTCAAATTTGAACTCTGGTAGCACTCGCTCTTCACTCCACTTGAAAGGCGCTTGAGCTGAGTGCAAATGATGCCCACTCGAAGACTTGCCCTTGGGCACTCTAATGGTATGGGAACTCGGAGTAACACCACTGGAAATGGCACAATACAAGAGCCGCACATGGATCATTTCTAGTGGTGTTGCATTTGAGGTACCACTATCAAGACATTCTGCCTTAACTTTTATATTAATTTCTTTGATATAGCAGATTATGTTGATCTAACAAAGGTGCCTGTGGTTTTTCCCTTGAAAGGGTTTTCCACAAAAAATAATAATAATAATTCCATGTCATTGTGGATGATGTGTTGAAATTCTTTGCTCGTGTTTATAACAAATTTCTGTTGTATTGAGATTTTAACTTTAATTGGCTGGTATCATCTCTTTTGAGCCTATTCACTCCCTCCTAGGCTAGCAGTTCGAGTATCCATAACATTTTTCTTGGATAAATAATTTCAAACTGCGGCATATTTAGAATTCCATTAAGTACTTTCTAGTTGGCCCTGGTCAGTTTGGTGGTGAGTCCAAATCCAAATGGGAAGAGAGGATCGTAATGTGGATCGCCAACATTCATCGGGAGTTGATCAACAGTCTTGAACCAAGTGTGTGGAAGCTTGCCAGTGAAACCATAGTTGCCAAACAAAACATCAGCAACACCTTGTCCTTCACTACCTGGAAGCCAAGCTGCTACAAGGGCATCCATCACAGCAAGGTATGGTTGAATCACAACTGGACGGCCGGAAATAAGGATGACAACACATTTCACAGCTCCACAGACACTTCTGATGGTGCTTGGACCGGGTTCAGGGATTGTCAAATTCAAGCTGTCACCGTTTGTTTCTGCATATGGGTGCTCTCCTACTACGACAATGGCAGAGGAGAATTTACTGGACTGGACAAAGTCAGCATTGGGGTTCTCTTGATAGACGACTTCAGTTGTTGGATCAACGGTATGCTTTATAGCTTTAAGGATTGTTGTACCTGCACACGAACGATGGCTTTTTCGTTTCAATCAAATGAGACATAATTATGCCTCTTCCATGTTTGTGTCCGGTTGGAGAAAATGGGAAATAGCAAATTCGGGTCGCTGCTGTGCCTGAAAACAGTGCTGTTTTGAGCTACTGCTTCCCCAGACTTGAGTTGAAGAGAAAATTGAAAGTGCAAAACGACACCATTTTGGGGCGCAACAGTGATCCCAAGTTCGGGAAAGTAGTAGCTCAAATGGTTGTAGATAACAGGGGGATTGTTAATTTACCCTTTGTGATGTTATTGCCGCCTAGTCCTTGCCACTCAATTGTCCACCCACCACACTGGTAACCAAGATTATCTGCATGGCTTCCTGCAACAAGTATTTTTGACACCTTCTTCAAAAGAGGCAACAATGGCTTGTCCGTGGATTTACCATTCTTCAGCAACACAAGTGATTTTCTGACTGCTTCCCTGGCTAACTTTCTGTGCTCCTGTTTGTGTCACTACATCACAATTAGATAACTCTTCTTCCAAATGAAACAACTCATCATCACAGAGACCGACTGACCTGACTTCCAAGCTGATTGGCAAGACTATGATCTGCGAATGGGTTCTCAAATAGACCCATCACAAACTTCACCCTCAAAATCCTCTTCACTGCGTCGTCGATTCGGCTCATGGGGATGATCCTTTCCTTCACCATGAGGGTCAAACCATCTATGAACTCGGTATAGTTGAAGGGGACCATAACCTGCAGTGTGGCCATGATTGCGCAAGTCAGTAATTTGGCTCAAAAGAAAAATCTGGTTACTGGAAAGTATGAAAGCTGCTAGAATCAAGCACATTGAATTTTTGTAAGAGATAAACTGACCATGTCAATGCCGGCTTGAATTCCAGCTTGGATGGAATATGTGTAGTTGGCATGAGGAGGGCTAGTGATCAAGTCAATACCCATCATATCTGTGATGACAAAACCCTGAAATAGTTATACCATTTCAAATTTGATGTTAATTCCTTTTTTTTTTTTGGGTTCAATATGTGAGATAGGGAGAGAGATTTGCAGTAGGGGCGGAAATTTCGATACGAATCAGACTTAAAGTTAACAGTTTAAGAGTTGGCTAGTTCTCGATACGATCACAAAATGACATGATCTGACAATATATTAACGTGAATTTGACACAAATAACCTGTTTAATCTAAATTTTTGTATAAATAAATATATATCTTATTCTGTAATATTATGTTCTCTCAATATATATTGAAATGCATATACTATTTGTAGTTTTTAATTATTATTATTTTTTAGAATTCTTACTTTAATTGAAGCATTTGATTGAAGCCTTTATTATCTCTTAAATAGGACTAGTGTACATGTGTATATGTTAATTGTGTGATATTTAGGTTGACACTTTTAGAAGCAAGTTGGTTTACCATCTAAATAAGAACCCAATAAGATGACATGATGAACACGAATAGGACTCGACGCGATTCTCACTCCTATGAAGAAACATGAAAAGGGAAATTACTCGAAAACGAAGGGTTTTCTTGAGGAAGCCAGTGATGAGATTAGGGTTGGCATGCATTTTCATGCCATTCAAGCTTGAGTAGGAGACCATGATGGTAGAGACACCCTTAATAATGGAGTTGTAGTAGGGAGCCATGTGGGTGCTAAGCAATCCATGCCAGCTTGTTTCTGTGTTATTAGCATTGATCCCTTTTGTAGTTCCACCATCTCCCACATAATGTTTTGCACATGCTGCAACCTTTGTTCTACCCAAGAAAAAAAAAGAAAAGAAAATTAGTATGTGCTTTTATTTTAGATAATTTGTAAATATTATTATTGTTATATTAGTGTGAAGCATTAATAAATTTTAAAATGTAATCTTATGAACTGTTTAATTCTCAATTTTTTCTTATGAACTTAAAGGTTCCATTGAAATGAAAATTACACAAAAGGGTAGTCATTTATATGTTTGGGTTTAATTTTTTACTGATAAAAGTAGGTTTCTCTAAATGTAAAATTACACATTTGGACAATTCACATTATAGAGGTTTTGGATTTTCCCTCTTAGAACAGATTCTGCATTATGGAAAAAAATGTAACACTCTAATATAACACTACCGTAACATCCAATGTAAAATACTAAAAAGCTCTTTGGTGCATTTTTTCCAAACGTAACAACGTAACACTTCAAAAAAACTCATTAGTGTACTTTTTTCAAATGTAACACTTTAATATAACACACAAAAAAATTCCTTAGTGTATTTTTTTCCTTAAATGGAACACTCTAATCAATTTAATACAAAAAAAAAAAAAGAACTCCTTAGTGTATTTTTTTTCAAATGTAATACTCCAATCAATGTAATACACAAAAAAAACTCCTTAGTGTACTTTTTTGAAACGTAACACTCCAATAAATGTAATTTTAAATATAATACTCCAATATAACACATACAAAAATACTAAAAAATTCCTTAATGTAATTTTTTAAACATGACATTCACAATTTGAAATTATACACTTGTTCAAAATTTATTAAAGAATTTTTGTATTCCTTTTGGAATGGTTTGAAGAATCTTATATCCTTTTTTTGGAGTGTTACATTTGAAAAAAGTACACCAAGAAGTTTTTCTGTGTGTTACATTAGAATGTCATACTAAGAATTTTTTTGGAATGTTACGTTTGAAAAAAATTCATTAAGAAATTTTTTTTTTTTAGTGTTACATTAAGGTATTACGTTTGAGTGTTTTATGAGAGTGTTACAGTTTGAAATTATACATTTGCCCAAAGTTTACTAAGGAATTTTTGTACTCCTTTTGAAATGCTTGAAGAATTCCACGTCCTTTTGGAATGTTTAGAAGATTCTATATTTCAAGTCATTTTTGTACTCATTTTGAAATGTTTTCAGATAAAAAAGATTCTCATATAAAAATTCATCCCAAATTTGATTATCATAAATTGTATATATTACATTTTTAACACAAAAGAAAAAAGAAAAGAAAAAAGAAAACATAATAAGGGTATAACTGTAAATTTAATTTCTAAATAATATATTAAATTTACCTTTTTAAAATTAATGGGACTAATTAGTTTATAAAAAAATTCTTAAAATTAAATGAATTATCATTTCTCAAAATGAAATTTATAAATAAATTTTTTTTATAATAAATTAAATTAAATTAAATATTCAATAATGAATCTGACAATTACAAGAGCCGCAAAGTAATCTGTCTTTAAATGATAGTTGAGCTAAGGGTACTTATCGCCCATCCTACTAAACTAAACCAAGGGTAGTTGAACTCAAGAATTCAACAATTGGGTTAGTAATAGTACCAAGCTAGTAATATTTTGTGATATTATTATGATTTTTAACAAAATATTAGTACCTATCTCATTTTCTTGTCTTTTCTCCGTTTAATCATTATTTATCCCTTCCTTTCCCCTCTTAGATGACTACATTTACGGCAGTAGATCACCTTAACCGATGTGACACAAACACAATGTATATTTTTTTGGCCCTTGAACAAGGAAAGAGGGTATTCCTGTATAGCCTTACAAAATTCATTTAGGGTTGGTTTGGGATATTTTAAAAAAGTATACTTTTTGATTTATTGGCTTATATGGGTTGGGTTTGGGTTGGGTTTGACGTGATGTGTTGAAGAGATGATGTGATTTAAATAAGATGATATGACTTAAATAGGATAGCGACTTTTTGACTTTTTATATTATTTAGGTTATGCCAAACTTGGCCTTAAAACAGTCAAAAAGGAGCAATTTTAATAAGTTGGATTTTCAACTTTATTTTTTGTTTTCAAGAAGAAATAAGGTAAATTATACAAATAGTACTTGTAATTTATACGATGTGTCAATTTAATTTTTATTATTTTAATTTGTTCGATTTTGTTCCTTAATTTAACGAATTGTGTTATTTTAGTCCAATAAATAGCAGTTGTTAAGTTTGGTAGACGAAAAGTCAAACTATGTGTTAATTTGGTCCATGTAATTTACACAATGTGTCAATTTCATCTCTGTCAAAATCGAGCAAATTAAAACAATAGTAACCAAATTAACACATTGTGTGAACTACATGGATCAAATTGACATATTGTGTAGACTTTTCGTCCATCAAACTTAACAATCGTTATTTTATTAGACTAAAATGACAGAATCCGTTAAATTAAAGAATAAAATTGAACAAATTAAAATAATAGAGACTAAATTGACATATTATATAAATTACAGGGACCATCTACATAATTCGGCCAACAAATAATAAAGGCTTGAGGGATTGAAGTTGTTCAGTTGTCTAAAGAGTGAAGAAAGGGAAAGCCCTCATGATGATGATAATTATGAAAAAACAGTGCATGTGCTTTGTCTGCAATGCTCACTAGTTAGAGAGGAAACACCGGCAGATTGCGCAAGCTGCCCAGTGCTCCACATTTTTTTTTTGTCCACCAATGTTACGGACACGCAATTCGTGTATAAATAATAAAAAAAATGCAAAAATATTAATACGTAACTCAAATTTATTTTAAATATAAATTTTTAGTTAAATTTGAATTATAGATATTTTGTAATGTATCTTTTTGCCTCTTTCTTTAATTGTTATTCACTTATGAAATTTACTTTTCTCATATGCAAATTGTTTTGAATGTATTTTGCAAACCCAAGTTGTTGAAAACCTGTCTTCACTACACAGCCTGAGTTTGATAAGTGTTAAATTGCTCTAGTTTGGAAATTTTGATTTAAAATGATACAGAGTTTGGTAGATTTAATTTCACATCGCCAATCTATGCCACTCAAAACTTGGTTAATATAATGTCTGGGCATTTTCACTCGTAGAGTTGAATGCTTGAATATGGTATAGAGTTGGGTTTTGTGTGGCCTATCATTTCATGTGGTACAACAGTCTCTCTAGCTGTACGTGAGGAAGGGAAGAATGTTTTCCACATTACCAATTAATTGAGTTGATTAGATACATAACATATTCAGACCAAATGTACAACAGTCTCTCTCTCTCTCTCAACTAGACCACTCAATCGCCTCCACGTGTTACCAGGCTGCAGGTGAGGGAGAGTGTTTCCCACATTGCCAATTAATTTTGAGTTAGATACTTCAATATATTAGTAAAGAAAGAAAGCCAATTGGGACCAAAAGAAGGCTTGCTAACTAGAACTCTAGTGGGTTGAATAGGGACCAATTTTGAAAACAAAAGGAAGAGAGGTTTACAGGGTTTTGTTTGGTTTGGACCACAGAGGAATGAGAATATCCATGGCATATATACATAGCCAAACTTGACTTTTGATTCCTCATAAAAAAATTCCAAAACCTAGCTATAACTTCGTTGTGGTTATTGTCACCGAAATTGCTAAAAAGTTGGACACTTTTTCACATATTTATGATCATTATTGGACATCATCACACATGTTTCATGTACAGCATTTCTGCTATTTTACGCAAAAGCTAGCTTGGTTTGTGTGTGGACCAAACCCCTAAATCATGTCAATTCATATCATACCATACATTTCCTTGTAATTAAATTAACATTGTCTTTGTCCTAATTATATGGGCCCACTGTCCTCATGTATGGAAAGTTGGGTCTGGTTTAGGCACTTATGGTGGCATGATTCAATACCCGTTTGAAAACCTAGTTGATTTAAAGATGTTGGTTGGATACAACTTATGATGGAACAATGATTATTAGACTCGCTCTCCCTTCTTTTTCTCTCTAACTCTCTGCCGTTAAAGAACAACAAAATCCTTTATATTATAAATTTAGACTAATACTTGTTGCTGTAGTGTTACTTGATCATTGAAAGGTTTGAATTTATCATGTGATTGACCCATACAAGCCACGGATTCGATTTAAGTGTGCAGGGGTGTGTCTGAATCTAAACTATTTATGCCACATATTAGTTTCTTACACCTCAAAATTTAAGGTAATTTTGTCATTTCTATCATGTCAGAAGTTTTATTATCTCTCCTAAAGCCAATTAGTATTAGGGAAGATCTGAATTATATCTATTATAATATTTGATATCGTACCCCGGCCACAAGCTTATTTTTAGAGCAATCGCAGAGAGCGACATTGTGTACTAATATATCATATCATAACTTTCTACGTGGATCAAATCTCTCTTCTTTGCGGACATGTTAATTGGTCTGCAATGCACATAACTACACTATCTCAAACGGTTTTTCCTCATTTTTTTTTTCTTCTTCAGTTAGCGTTATTTCTAATTCTTAATGAATTCTTTTCTTACTTTATATAAACTATAAAGCCATCACACTTTTTTTTGCTAAATTTAATTTGGTGATAACTAAACCATTATGCAACGTTTGGATTTCACCGGACTTATCACTAGATTACGTTTTAAACTAGAAATTAGTCCCAGATTTGAAAAAAACAAAAACTCTTACTTGTTAGCGACAAATGGGACACCTTTGCGAGAATTAGAAGGGATGTCTCCTTGTAATCCTGGTATAATCTCAGTCATTGCTTGTACAATTTTGTGATCTTCACTGTAGCTTTCATAGCACCGACCCCATCTTGGATCTCTACATACCTGTATTTACTTGGCATTACTATCTTATTTCTTGTTTCCAACTCGAAGTAGTTTTAAAAATCAAGAAAATTAGCTAATATATATATGATTCAGTTAATTACCGCAATACATGGTGCAAAAGCATAATGGATGCCTGTTGCCCTAACTTCTAGAGCAGTGGCAGCTCCAATTTTCTTGACTAGTATAGGGTCCCTGCTTGACAACAAAGAATTCAATCAGCAAATCTTATTATTATTATTATTTTTAAAAAATTGAAATTGAAGCAACAATTACAGGTGGATGAAGTAATAATTTCAACATTTCTGACTTTTTGTCCTTTAATTTCTCTCTCATGATTAATCTGGAAGGAAATTGAAACAATGTGAACTCAAGCGAAACATATGTTTTTTTTTTTTCTTTTCTTCTTTAAATCGACTAATGAATAATTTGCTATTTTTTCTTGCAGTGTAGTGTGTTACAATGATCGAATGACACTGTATTACCACGGCACAAAAGTTTTCGTACAGTATTTTCGACCAATAAGGTGAGTTTGTAACCTTTCACTTAAACTATCTAGTCAAGCCACTCATGGGCGCTTGATTTGGGTCTGAACTCAATCCAAATGTCTTAATTCTAATTTTCTTTAAGCTTGTTTGTGCCTCTAATCAAAGCCTATTTAATTTCTTTTGTTTGACATTAAACCGTTAATTTTTACTCTTATAAATGAATGAGATACTAATACGGAGAAATGCATGGTAGTATAAAATTATCGTAATGTCTAATAAGATCTAATGAGCCCATTAGGTCTTATTAGACCTTACGATGGTCTCAGGCTGCCTTGTACTCCTCTATGATGCGCATTGCATTAGATACCAAGATTGCTGAAAACATATTAGCATATATGCACAATTATACTTGCCTTGTAGCTCCAAGCCCAACATTGTGTGGAAAAATTGTTGCCTTGTAAACATTATTGTGACCATGAACAGCATCAATCCCATAAATCATAGGAATCCCAAGGCGAGTTGATAGCGATCCCTTTTGAAACTCATCCACCATTTTCATCCACCTCTTAGCTGATGCTCGTTTAGCAGGACCACTCCCATCGCCACTCAACACACTCCCTACAAAAACAGAGAAATTTCACATTATATTTACAAAAAATGTCACAAAAATCATATAAAAACCGAGCATCGAAGAAATGAAGAATGCTAAAATGGTTTGTTTTTACCAATGAAGTGCTTCTTCATCACCTTGGCCGATGCAACACCACGCTCGATCTGCACCATTTGGCCGATCTTCTCCTCCAGAGTCATTCGGCCCATCAAGTCCTTGATTCGGACATTCAATGCTTGTTTAGGATTTTTGTATTTCATGTATGTTTTTCCTTCTGCTATGGTATTTTCCCAGCAGCAGATTACAAGAATCACCATGAAAGTCATGGAAATTCTTGCCATTTTCCTGTCTCCCAAAAGCCTTCGAATCGGGACTGTATGTAAAATAGCAAGCTTTTGCCATAGTTCAGAGTCCAGACAGAACAAAAACCATGAAAAAAAAAAAGAGAAAAAAATCACATAAAAGAGAAAAAAATAAATATAAAAATACTAGACTATGTATTGGTCCTAGGCAATAGGACAATCAACAACAATATCAAATTTGATGACTAGAGAAAAACTCTGTCCTATGGTGATCTCTCTATTTGATGTTTATATATACAAACACAAAATATTTAACAATAAAGTATGATGATTGGTTTGACCAACTCGGTTAGACTAATATGTATTATATATGTAACCAAGAAAAGGGTTCACTAAAATTTGAGAATATATGATATAAGAATTCATATAATATGATATTAGCAGGTGACAATGAAAGTAACTTGTAAGAATCAAATTTTAGTAAAAGTAGAGATTTTCAGTGACTAAAGACACAGGAAACGATTAAAAGATGCAGAGAAGAACTAGAGAACTTACAGGAAAAAAAATGGAACCCAGAAACCTTGTAGACTTGTTGATTTGCTATCTGGTACGAGAGAGAGAGAGAGAGAGAGAGAGAGAGAGAGAGAGGTTTTGTTTGGGGGGGGGGGGGGGGGGGGGTGGCGGCTTTGAAATAGAAGAATATATAGGGTGTGGTTTTTATAGATAAGTTACGTTTCGACCTTAAATTTCTAAAGGGAAAAAAATAAAAATAAAAAGAAAAAGAAAAATAAAGGTCAACGAGTGAGTAATAGATTTTTCAAATTTTGTTTGAAAACTTAATGGCCTTCAAAAAGTAATTAAATTTGACATGTTTCGAGCAGATCTTAAATAGGTTTTTTAAGTACTTTAGCAGATTGAATAGCTTGATTTTTTATAATATATATAATTAAGTTATGTTGAATAGTAAATTATTCAAATTTGATTTGAAAATTTAACAATTTTAAAATATGATTATGTTATTTTTGATTTACATAACGAACTCATCTCAAATAAATCTTTATTTTTGATTTACATAACGAGCTTGTGGGGTTGTATTTTGCCAATGATGCCACGGGCCGAGGTCAGCCAAGGTGACACGTGGGCAGCTCATGTTGCCGAGGTGATTGCAACAATGCCGAGGTTTGGTGCAGTAATGTCGGAATCTCGAGATATTTGTATAAGGGACATGTCACGACCCGAACTCGCCCCTATGGGTTAAAGCCATAACCAGCCAGTAATCACGAAATTACCTACGGCCTCAAACCAAATAAGACAAAACTCATCAGAGTAAAGGGGCCAAATCGGAAGCAATTTAAAACTTTGTCCATAGAGCCGTGCTTATATGCACATCATAACATTCCATACATACATATGTTACTAACTCACAACAGAAAGTATAGTAACATGAAGTTCTATATGGACAGGATCATTCAAGTCTAAGTCAGCCAAAACAAAGCTATATACAGACGTACACCAAAGTCCTCGCCAACATGACAAAATAACAGAGAATGGCAGAAGGGTGAAGACGTGTCTTGTACATAAGACGCAAGGGCTGACTCTTCAAAATCTTAGTTGTCCCATACAGACTTCACTGGGGCTGAGTTTGAACTTCTCTTAGCTCACCTACAAACACATGAATGAGCGTGAGCGAAAGCCCAATGATTAATATTAAATAAAGAATATACATTGGAACAATATATGTCAAACGGCCTTGGGCCCAATTTACATTTCTACTAATACATACATACATAGACATATGTAAGTTAAGTAACTGCGGTTCCAAACACATCATACGGCCTCGGGCCTAATTCATTAGTGTCAAACTGTTATTCATGTCAAACTGGCCTTTGGTCTTTTCAAACTTCCATATCAAACTGGCCTTCAGGCCTCTCAAACTTTCATATTAAACTGGTCTCTGGCCCTTTCATGCATGTCAAACTGGCCTCTGGCCCATTCATGTATGTCAAACTTTCATATCAAACTGGCCTCTAACCCATTCATACATGTCAGACTGGCCTCTGGCCCATTCATGCATGTCAAACTTTCATTTGTGTCAAAACGGCCTTTGGCCCAATCATTTACGTCAATCGGCCTTCGGCCCAATCATTCATGTCAATCGGCCTTTGGCCCAATCATTCATGTCAATCGGTTGTCCATAATTCAAACTAGCAAACTTGTAAAGAAATAAGCAATTGGACAATTGACAAATTTCGAAATATTGATATTACTCACAGTGATCGGCTTGTGGATTTGCCCTGGAGCTTGACCCTACACATCATATAACACATATAGGTCACAAACGATTCAATCCGTTCTTTAATTCACATGTTTCTCTTTAGGCTTCATTCTTATCTCTTTAACTCAATTACAATGCTTAATGCATGCCTAAGAGTGCTTACAAGTGAAAGAGAACGGAAAACGAAACACAGAACGATCACACAAAATTTTCAGAAACAGGGTCCCCGCTCGAGCGTGGACTTACCCACTCGAGCGGATCCATGAGGTCTGCAAAAGTACTGATTATGTCATTTTTACGCTCGAGCGTGGAACTTGGATGCTCGAGCGGAAGTCCATCTTACACAGCTCTCTGCTCGAGCGTGGACTTCTCCGCTTGAGCGGATATCATGGTCTGCAGAAAATACTAGGAGCACAAAATTCACGCTTGAGCGGCGGTTTCCCCGCTCGAGCGGAAATCAAATTTTTGGGTTTTCCAAAATGTGTTCTTGAGTTAAAATCCGACCTCCAAAGGTTCCAAACTCATAATCTCATCTCAAACTCCACATATTCGTGTACTAACATGGTACAAACACTAAATTACAACATAATGGAGCTTAATTTCATAAATCAAACACATGCATGTCCCAATTGACACCAAACTCATATCCAACATGCAAATTCATGCAATCAAGGCTCCTATTCTTTTAATTTGTACATGCATGTGATGTATTACTCTTATTCTCAACTAGGATGATGCAAATGGTGTTCATCCTCATGAAACTCAACGAAAACATGTTTGCATGTATGATCTAACACTCATATTTCCACATTCGACTTAATACATGCTTGATTATGCAAAATCATGGTGATCCTATACATGCGTGTGCATTTTAACTTCAAATTCATCACTTAGAGCACAACTCTTGTTCTTGATCACCAATTAATCTTTAATTCACAAAATCACAAGTTCAAACTCATGAATTTATAATCAATCACTTACCAAGAGGCTCAATCTTCCCAATTTATGGTTAATTCTTGAGCTAGGCTTTAAATTTACCAAGTTCCTTAGCAAATATCCACTTTGAGCCCCCTTCTCTTACTAAATCCGGCCCCTCCCTCTCTCTAGAGCATAATTTTAGAAGTTGAACTCAAAAAGGAACAAAAATGAGGGTGTAATGGCCTTAATAAGAGCTCCCTTGGTTACATTATTTTAATATAAAATAATTGAGCACTAATTCACCAATTTAATCAATTTAATCTGATCCAAATCAATTTTCAATTAAATTTCACCGTAGGCTCTAAAAATTATGCTAATCACCATGGCGCAATCAATTTTGGTTTCGGTGGCCGATAAGGCCTTCAATTCAAATTCCGAAGCAGATAATCAAACAGATATTCCTACGGTGAACAGATAGAAATTCAAAACCACATATATTCATATAAATGGCACTCAAAATCATAACAAGCACACAAGCGTATGCATAAGGAGGATAAATTAGCATAATACGAAACAGGGGTATCACAGGACAAGAGCCCTAGATAAGCACAGACACTTAGTCTAGACAAGCATAATGCTCTTGAGGAATTTATCTCTATCTCGATGAGAGCCCGAGATAAGCATTGAACTTGAGACTTATGAAGTAAGACTTCTAGGGGACTAGGTCACTACTAGCTATAAGAGTAAGGCAACCTATGAGTCTAATGTATGCTTTAACTTCTGCATTGTGTACTTGTGTGAGATCTTTGAGAGATTGTTTGATTGACTTAATCGTCGGAGTGCCCCTGGGTAGACGAACTACTGCGGTATTCTCATCTTCTTGTTAGTAGGTGGTTGACTTAATCTATTCCGCGACCTGCTATCCAATTAAATTTTCTATTTAATTATGTGTCGGACATCACCACCCACAAAAACTCATCTCAAATAAACTTCTAATAAGTCAATTTTACGTAACTTGATTCGTTTTGCATGCAAAAAAGTGGGTATTTATAGATAAGTTGTTTTTATTTCTCTTTTCCCTCACTGAGATATGAACACAACTTTATGAAATTAAAATTGTGTTCTCTGTCTTCTCGCTCTGTTTTGGGCTGATTGGTGTTGCATGATTGGCCTTATGCAAACTTACTTCTCATTTAGAAATAAATTATTTTAGTAATTTTTTAATTTTTTATATAAAAATATATAAAAAACATATAGAGTAATGTGATAACTTTTTTCACTTTTTGTTTAAAATATTCCCCAAACCATATGAAAAATCTAGAAATCCCTTAGATGTTGATTTGTGATTATTTATCAATTTTAAGTAGTAAACAACAATTCTAATCAAACAATCAAGACAAATCGACACAACGATTTTACGTGAAAAAACCACAATTGGACACCTCCAATTGTGATAAAAAATCACGGGCAACAGCCACAAACCAATCCACTAAGAAGATATAAAGGAATTACACAGGTATACTCTCAATTACCTAGCGAATCTACGCCTGAATTGAACCAACCTCTATGTGTCTCTTCCAACCCTGTCTTCACCTCGGAATTGTCTTGACGATGAGCCACTCCAGAATCCACCAAAGCTTCAGGCTCGAATTCTTCAGAATCCACCGAAGAATAACTCTCTCTTTTATGTAGAACAAACAAATAATCCTTTGATGTATACTCTTTAAATCATGAGTTGAATACTCAATCAAAACATCAAAGAAAACTAGCAAAATATCCCCATATATAAACCCTAGAACCCAAGAAGAAGATCTGGAGAAGTAATCCTAGATTTGGACTGAAACACGTATTTATAGAAAACTGTCCCGCGATCTCCGCTCGAGCATCAGATTGGCCGCTCGAGCGGACCTACGCTCGAGCGCAGAAAGTTCCGCTCGAGCGGGAAAAAACAATATCCAGTATTTTTGCAGGTGAATAAACTTCTGAAACCATGGATTCTCCGCTCGAGCAGACAGGCAACTTCGAATGCACTTTTGCATTTTGCTTCGGGGGCGCTGCCCCTCTACCCCGCCATGGCGCTGCCCCAGACCCGTTATGGGGCGCTGCCCCCTGGACCCCCGCAAGCTGACCGGGCAGCTCGATCCCCGTCATAATCAAAAAAGTGGCAATCTTGAAAGAATTAACATCACAAAACTTCTCTACAAGGCACAATTCGGGTTGGATTCGCATCTAAAAACTCATAGCTTCACTGAAATAAAAAGTGCGAATATAAGTACAGCTGAAAGGAGTTTTGTCAAACGGGATTGCCAAGAATAAAAACCTAACACCATATATGCTTCTTACAATGATATATCTTTTTCCTTGGCACTCTTTTACCAATTATGTGTACACTTTGCACTCATTTCCACATCAATAACTTTTTTTCCTTGTTAAAAATGTTGGCTATACCTCCTTAATAGAGTATGAGACTCAATTGGTTTATTAAGAATTTTAATTTTGTTTGGTATTAATATATTTCATATATTATATCTGACTTTTAGAATCCTAATGGTTATTTAAAAATCTGTTTGGTGGCAACTAGGGTTTGATATAAAACCCAAGAGTCAACAATATTTTTTGGTATTATTTTGTTTTTGTTTTCCAAAGTGCGGCTGCTAACATTGATGATTATTCAATAGGTTCAAGTACTCTGTGAGATGCTTGTTATTTAATGATTAATAGGTGTGTTGCCAAAGTATAGTGTTGTGTGTGTTTGTTCGGGTGCTCCACTTTGGTGTTACTTCCGTAAAGCTTCGAAGTCTGTTTTTGATTTGATGCTGGTTTGGTTTAGATTTGTGGTCTTCTTTAACTCTGTTTTGAAGACAATTTTTAATTTTTTATTTTGGTGAGATCTTTCCTCTATTTATTTGTGATTATTTGGAATTCACCTAAGGGTAGTTTGTGAGATCATTCATGTCTCGTTTGTAATCGTTTCAAAACTTTTGGTTGATAGTGGAATCAAATTTAGATCCCGTGGACGTACCTCATATTAAGGGAACCACGTAAAATTCTCGTGCCGTTGTTGATTTAATTTTTTCGCATTAATTTTTATTTCTATTGATTGATTTACTTGTGAAAAATCATCTATTTTCCTTAACAACATCATATTTCAATCCCGTGGACGTACCTTACATTGAGAGAACCACGTAAAATGCTCATGTCAGTATTGATTTAATTTTTCCGCATTATTTTTTATTTCTATTGATTGATATACTTGTAGAAAATCATCTATTTTCCTTAACAACTAGTATCAGAGTATACAGTTTATTTGAGTTTATTTATTTGTGTAAATCAATGAAGGGAAATGTGGGTCGTATGTCTAACTTCAATGGGAGCAATTGGGTAACTTAAAAACTAAAATGGAGGACCTGTTAATTTATAAAGATTTGTATGAGTCTATTGAGGGTGATAGTGGCAACTTGATGGTATGAAAGATGATAAATGGAAAAGACTTAATCAAAAAGCTATTGGTGTTATCTATCAATGGATTGATGACAATGTGTTTTATCATGTTGCTGCTGAAATTTCGGCACATAATTTATGAAAAAAATTAGGTTTTTATGATAGAAAATCAGCCACAAATAAAGCATTTCTATTTCGAAAGTTGGCTAATTTAAAATATAAAGATGTCAGCCCTATTTCGAACATTTGCATGAAATAAAGAGTATTGTTAACAAATTTGCTTCTATGAAAATTGTTTTCAATGATGAGTTGTACGTTTTGATGCTACTTAGTTCTTTGCCCGAGAGTTGGAAGACCAGGTCACTAGTAGCTTGTTGAATGAAGAAACAAGAAGAAAATCAGCGGGCTCTTCTCATTCGGAGACGTTTGTTGTGTGGCCGAAGCAAAACAAGAGGGAGAAATAAGACTTCTCATGGTTATGATCAAAATCGTGACAAATCAAAAAATGGTTCTTTTTCAAAGAAAAACATTGAATGCCATTATTGCCATGAGAAAGGGCACATAAAGTAGAAATGCCAAATGCTCAAGAACAAAGAGAAAAGGCATGAGAAAAATGTAGATAACAAGCAAGAAGACACAATGGTGGTTGCTACTAATGACGATTTCATGGTCGTTTGTGAAGATGATTGTGTCAATTTTTTAGGTCAAGAGAGCAATTGGGTGATTGATTCCTGTGCTTCTTTTCATGTGACTTCTTGGGGGTGATTTCTTCATTACCTACACCAAAGGAGATTATGGTTGTGTTTGAATGGGTAATGAAGGTTTGCCCAAGATTATTAGCATGGGTAATGTTTGCTTAGAAATAAATTTGGGCTGCAAGTTGTTGCTTAAAGATGTGAGGCATGTTCCTAACATTTGCCTCAATTTGATCTCTATCGGGAAGTTAGATGATGAAGGCTACAACAACAAATTTGGTGATAGAAAATGGAAGCTCACAAGGGTTCTTTAGTGGTGGCCAAGTGTAAGAAGACTCGTGCACTTTATTCGATGCAAGGAAGAATTTATAAAGGTGTTGTCAATACACTTGAGGATGATACTTCTACCGAATTGTGGCACAAACGACTTGGGCACATGAGTGAAAAGGGGCTGAAAGTTTTGTTCAAGAAAGAGCTTCTACCCGGTTTGAAAGGTACGCATCTTAAAAATTGTGTTCATTGCTTGGCGAGTGAACAATATAGAGTTTTTTTCCATAAAAATATTGCTTTTAGAAAAAAAAATGTTTTGGAGTTAATTTATTCGGATGTTTGTGGTTCTTTGAAAGTTAGAACACATAGTTATGCACTTTATTTGTTACTTTCATTGATGATTATTTAAGGAAAGTTTGGACTTTTGCACCAAAAACTAAAGATCAAGTTCTAGATGTATTTAAGTATTTTCAGGCCATGGTTGAAAGAGAAACAAGGCAAAAATTGAAGTGCATCTGAACAAAAAATGGTAGTGAATACATTGGGCCATTTGATGAGTATTGTCACAACCAAGGTATTCAGCTTCAAAAGACTGTTAAGAAGACTCCTTAACAAAATGGCGTTACTGACATGATGAATCGCACTATTGTGAAAAGAATAAGGTGTCTGCTTTCATATGCTAAATTGCCAAGATCCTTTTGGGGTGAGGCAATGAGGACAGTGGTTGACGTGATCAATTTATCTCCTTTGTATCATTTGAATGGCGATATTCCCGAAAAATTTGGACTGGCAAATATACGTCTTATGAGCACTTGAGAGTATTTGATTGCTGCGCCTTTGTTCACATTCCAAAAGATGAGAGGTCTAAGTTTGATAACAAGTAAAGACAATGCATTTTTCTTGGCTATGGGCGTAATGAAATTGGTTATAGATTGTGGGATTCGGTTAACAAGAAAGTTATTTGAAGTTGTGATGTTGTGTTTCTTGAAGACCAAATAATTGAAGATTTAGGCAAATGTGATTAACCGGAGCCAAAAACTAGTGATCTCATTGACATGGATCCATCTCCTTTATCTTCGGTGGATGATGAAAATGGGAGAAAGATGCAGCCACCTATTAAAGATGTGGAAGATGATACTAATCCTAATGAAGTTGAGCTAAAAATTGAGGAAAAACATCCAATTCAAGAATCACCACCACAACTTGAGTTGAGGAAATCTACAAGGGACTGACAGCCTTCAAAAAAGTATCCTCCTAATGAATTTGTGTTGATATCAGATCAAAGAGAACCTAAGAGCTACTAAGAAGCAATTGAGGATGCAAAGAAAGGTGATTGGAAAAAGGTCATAGAAGAGGAAATGAATTTCTTGTTTAAAAATCACACTTATGATTTGGTAAAGTTGCCTAAGGAAAGGAAAATTCTGAAAAATAAGTGGGTTTTCAAATTAAACAATGATGGCAAGAATCTGAGGTACAAGGCACATTAACTTTGGGCAAAAAAAAGGTGTTAACTTCGATGAGTTTTTCTTGTCGGTTATGAAGATGTTTTTTTATTTGGGTTGTACTTGGCATGACTGCAAATATGAACCTTGAAGTTGAACAAGTTGATGTGAAGACCGCATTTTTTCATGGTCATCTTAAAAAAGAAATTTAAATGGAGCAACCGGAGGGTTTTGTGGAAAAAAAAGAAAGCAAAATTTGTTTGCAAATTGAAGAAAAGTTTGTATGGCCTCAAGCAAGCCCTGCTACAATGGTACAAAAAAATTGACTCTTTCATGATGAATAATGATTTTTCTAAAACCACTTTGGACCATTGTGTGTTTGTGAAAAATTTTCAAGATGGCAAATTTATTATTCCTTTGCTTTATGTTGATGACATGTTAATTGTGGGTTAAGATTCTACCATGATTAACAAGTTGAAGTTAGAGCTGAGTAAGTCTTTTGGTATGAAAAATTTAGGACTGACAAAACAAATACTTGATATGAAAATGGTTCATAATCGCAAAAAATGGCTGATTTGGTTGTCTCAAGAAAGCTATATTGAGAAAGTTCTTGAGAGGTTCAACATGGATAAAGCAAAGCCAGTTGGTTGTCCACTTGCAAGTCACTTCAAGTTTAGTTCAAATCAATGTCCTACAAATGAGAAAGACAAGGAAGAGATGCTGGACATTCCTAATGCTTCAACGGTTGGTTCTTTGATGTACGCCATGGTTTGTACAAGGCCAGATATTGCTCACTTCGTTAGTATGGTGGGTCGTTTTCTCTCTAATTTTGGTAAAGAACATTGGGCAACAGTGAAATAGATTCTAAGGTATCTTCAAGGGACTTCAAAGGTGTGTTTGTGTTTCGGAAATAGTAAGCTGATGCTTGACGGGTTCATAGATTTCGACATGGCCGGTGATGTTGATTCTAGGAAATCTACTTTGCGATATTTGATGACATTTGCAGTGGGAGCTGTGGCATGGCAATCTAAATTACAAAAATATGCTGTTCTCTCAACTACCGAAGATGAATTTATCGCTAATACGAAAGCTTGCAAGGAAGAGTTATGGTTGAATTTTTTTTTGCAAGAGTTGGGTTTGAAGTAAGAAAAGTATGTTCTTTATTGTGATAGTCAAATTACTATTTATTTGAATAAAAATTTCACTTTTCATTCGAGATCGAAACGCATTGATGTGAGATAGCATTAGATTGGTGATGTGTTAAATTCGAAATTGTAACAACTCGAAAAAGTTCACACGGATGATAATATTTCGGATATGTTGACTGAGACTTTGTTGAGGGACAAACATTTGAAGTGTCAAACTTTGGCGGGTATGGTTGATATCTTCACCTAAGTCAGTAAGGGGAGAATTGTTAGGTATACCTCCTTAGTGGAGTATGAGGCCCAATTGGTTTAGTAAGAATTTTAATTTGGTTTGGTGTTGGTTATAATATATTTTATATATTATATTTGACTTTTGGAGGCCTAATGGGTATTTAAAAATGTGTTTGGTGGCAACTACGAATTTGATATAAAGCCCAAGAGTCAACAATATTTTTTGATATTGTTTTGTTTTTTTTCCCCCAAAGTGCGGCGGCTGCTAAAATTGATGATTATTTGGTAGGTTCAAGTGCTCTGTGAGATACTTGTTATTTAATGATTAATAGGTGTGCTGCCAGAGCTTAGTGCTATGTGTGTTTGTTTAGGGTGCTCCACTTTGGTGTTAATTTCGCAAAGCTTCGAAGTCTGTTTCTAATCTGATGCTAGTTTGGTTCAGTTTGTGGTCTTCTTCAACTCTATTTCGAAGACAATTTGTTTATCTGTTTTGGTGAGGTCCTTCCTCTATTACTTGTTGGAAATCATCTATTTTTTCTATAAAAAAGAAAAAGAAAAAAGAGAGACTATTACGAGTAGGTCCTTTAAATCGAACTATTCATTAGTGATAAATTTATCAATACAAAAATATTTTTTTTTAAAAATACTACTCATATACTATCTTTCTTTTTTTTAATAATTGGATATTCGGGCCAACTCACATGTATTTCAACTACTTACACTTTTCATATAATATTTCAATATAAATTAATAATAGAAATAAATTTAAAATAAATCAAAACTTGTAAACAAAAGTTAAAATGTCCCAACAACCTATCACTTTGATAAAGTCCTTAGTATAATTACTAGTACCAAATGATCATTCTCCAAAAACAAAACACTATACCAAGTCTCAAAATTTTCTCATTATCAAAATGAGGTGCATATACGTAAAAAAAACTTACTCATTAGGATTTATGAATAAATAAGTCCAGTTAATAAAATCTATTGATTATTAAAAAATATATATATATGTATAATAAAATTAAAAAAAAACTTATGAAATTAAGGAATGGAATAAGATTCTGAACATGTCCACCTGGGCCATTTCCCTGACTATGGCATTCTCAAAATTTTAGTCCCACTCTAGGGTGTGTTTCTTACTTTATTCCCATTATAGGGTAAAACGGTCTTCCTAAAGCCGTTTTCTGTAAAATGGTTTTGCCAATGCCGTTTTTAAAGAATAAAAAAATAATAAAATTTTTCTTCACAAAAACGGTTTTATAAAAATCATTTTTACTTAACAATTAATTAATTTTGAGTTTATGGAAAACGATTTTAGAAAAACCGATTTTTTAGTAATTTTATTTCCCAATATTTTGCAACATAATATAAATTGCCATAAATAATGTAATTCAAAAAACGAATTTTGTAAAACGGTTTTATAATACGGCTTTAGTAAAGCCATTTTCATTAATAATTTTTTCCTAATACGGCTTTAATAAAGCCGTTTTTATTAAAAAAAAATTCTCTTTTTTTTTGTCTTTGTTTTGAGTTAGAAGGTGATATTTATATCCTTCACAGTCCGAAGGACACCCTGCTCTTCGACAAACAACGACGAAGGGTGAGACGCGAAGAGCACTACGACGGAGGCCAAGAAGACAAAGGCCACTGCGAGAACTGTAGCAAGAAGGAAGAAAAGAGAGACCTCAATACATCGTCGCACCTCTCCTTTCCATCATCGACATTGAGGTTTGTTTTGGATAAATTAGGGTTTACATTTTTGATTGGGGAATTGAAAGTTCAAAATTAGTTATTTTATGAAACTCCAGACATCTCAGTCCAACACAACCGTTGCTTGGGGTTCAGGGGATAAGGACCAGAACCCCAAGCAACGGTTATGTTGGACTGAGATAGGTGTTATGCTTATTGTGGTCTAGTAGAGAGATTATCATGTTTCTGTGCTGTATTGGCCCCCTTACCAAACCACCGAATTTCGTTTTTATTTCAGCCCCCAATTTCTGATTATTGTGCAGCACCCATTCCTTCCCATAACTGAGGTACCGAACCATCCACTTTCCTTTGAGTTTGTTTTTTTAGCCCCCAATTTTTGGTTTTTGTAAACCCCCCATTGGTTGACTTCCCATCACTGTAGTCCTCATTCTGACTCGACTTCGAGGAATTGAATGGTGACTGTTAATGATGTCCTGATGAAGAGGACCAGTGAATGGAGGTTTTTGACGGAGCTGCCCATCCTGTTTGGTGTGCCTTTATTGTGGGCACTTCGTGTGTCTGAAATTTATTAGTCCCCTACCCAACCACTTGGCTTTGAGGTTGTTTCTCTAGCCCCGAAGTTTAGTTTTCTGTTAACACCCCCTTTCGTAATAGAGTGGTCATCTTCATTGGACTTGCCAGAATTCAATGGTGAGTCTATCTTCTTGAGTTTCAGACAATGAAATTTTGTACCTAGACCATGACTATTTGAAGAAGCCTAGTTAAGGAAACTCTTGACTGAGCTACATGTTCTGTTTTTTGTGTCGTTGAAGAGGGCATGTCATCTGTTTGAACTGCATTACCCCCCCAACTGGGCCAACCACTTGGCTTTGAGATTGTTTCTCTAGGTCCAAAATTGAACTTTACTTTGGCCCTCTTCACTCAAACAACCCCAACCTTCTCTACTGGACCCCCAACCATTTGCCTTTGACGTCGTGTCGTGTCGTCTCCCAAATTCTGTTTTTTGTCAACAGCCCACTCCTTGCAACCATTGAACTCACTATTTTTATTAGAACTCCATATATTAGCAGGTGACTCATTTTCATGCCCAGTTTGAGATTGTATTTAATCTTTACTTCCCTCAGTATTGGAAGAACCCAAAGCAACATAAGTTTGTAACTGTTACCTATTCTACATATTCTGACTGGACTGTATGATCCCCCCAATTGGACCAACAACTTGGTTTGGACACCGTAGGCCCTGATCCCTAATTATCTGTTCTATTCACATGTCAACTGGGTTACGAGCTTGCAGAACAGGTTCATCTGTCACAGTTGTGAATTGCATAAGTTTTTACGAAGTTTATGTGTTAATGTAATTCTCAACATCTTTTGATTTGTTTAAGCAATTGTGGCAGTTTAAATGAAGGTCCTTTTTGAGATTTGTAATGGTGTATGTTTCACAGTTGTAATGGTGAATGCTTCACAATTGTAATGGCGTATGTTTGACAATTGTAATTATGTACACGAGTAGATTGGATTGTGAAATTTATTGTGGTTGGCTTACTTTCATTCCCTATAAGGTGTTTGTATTTGTATATTTAATTCTTCTAACCTACTATTGAGGAACTTTAATAAAATGTAAACTGCACGACGTAAATATTGGCCGAAGTGTGTTTGTTTTGGTTGAATCCTATATCACTGGATATTTTTTGCTATATTTTTGCCAACAAGTAGTCAACTGTCTCTCCATAGTTTGTAGTTTGGTTGAATCTTATTTGAACCTTTTTATTTTTTGGTTGGCAATGAGTAGCACTTAGGTTCTTAAAGGATAGGCTGGTTGTTGTCGGTTTGGACTAATGTCATTTAGGTTGTTCATGTTGGTAGGGAAGTACACAAGTGAGGGAGCTGCATGAAATTATGAACTCTTCTGAAAAGTGTAAATGACAATGAAATATTAGATAAAAGTTTAGAAATATTACGCACTCAATTATCAATTATATAGTAAGTAAAGTGCATTATTTCGATTCTAACACTTACGTAGCTTGTATTTAGTTTAGTGGTGGACTTTTGAAATGTGTTTTGAAAATAATTTTTAAAAGAGTATTTGAACTTGTTACCTCCAATAGAGGCTTCAGTTTTGAAAAAAGTTGTAAATTGTATTTTGAGTTGTCGATTGTTCAATTTGGAGTTGTAGTTGAAATTATTGGGATTTACTTTTTTGAAATATGACAACATGTTTCAAATGGAAATTTAAAATTTTTCAGTTTGGTAATATTTATAAAAAAATAGGAAAAAGATGGTTCTGAAATGTAATCCACATTAATGTAGGACTTGGAATAAGAAAACTAAGAAAAATTGTAAATATTGGAAAAAAAAATTAAAATTATTTAGAAGACTACTGAAAAGTCAAAATAGAATTGAAATTGAAATTTGTTTTCAAAACTGATAACCAAATAAATTTGCTTTTCTGTCAGGTTTATGTCATTTGAAAGCTTCATCTGTAATTGAGTTGAACTTAATGTATTGGAAGTTTTACCTATGATTGAGTTAAACTTATTATTGGATGCATTGTTTTTTATTTTGGTTATGACATGGCAATATAAATTACAATGTTCGGAAAGATGGAAAGTTAGAAAATGTTCTGTGTAGGGAAGTCCAAAATGTGAACTTTATGCCTTTTAGAAGAATGCAAGGCATGAAAATAGCTATAATTTAACTTTTAAAGTTTTCCCAAAGTAACTAGTTTTCAAAAAGTTTTTCCCAATATAACTTTTTAGAATGCAAAATTTTTATGATGTATGATGCTTTACATATGGAAATTGTCCACTGTAAAAATTATTATACTTTCATTACAATGATGATAAATGTTACGTATTGTCGTAGGAAATGGTAGCATACTACGTTGTGTTTGTGGGGAGGGCACCCGGGATTTCCCCGTAGGTACCGACCTTGGGCACCATCACAGCCTCCAACTCGGCCAATGTTATCCCCTTATGTACATTGTACAACCCTTGCGCTTCAGTGTCGTATGACACACCTTCCTCGCGATTTCGCAAAATCTTTCCCTCCCAATAGAACATAATGCTAACAACTTCTATATGTAAACTGTGCATATAAACATTGTCAATTTTTTCAAAAGAATAACATAAGCACATTTGGGAATTTGATTTTCATGGTTGAACTGTTACTATATGACATTTGATTATAATGCTTGATAGAAAGCCGAAATTATAAAAGTCTATATAATCGTCAACATACATATTGAACCCTATACATACACATGATAGGTTTCTGACATTATACAGACTCTAAATATTCAAACCTATACTTATGCAAACTCTAAATAATAAATGCTCACAAATTCGTTTTACAATTCCCTTGTAAAAATGAAAAATATGTGCCACGTCAAAGAAAACAGAACATATTGGTCAGATGAATCAATTTGTAGATGAAACATACAATATGAACACATTTTAATTCGGACTACTACTCTTAATGAAAATGGAAATAAAATCATTTGCAAATAAAACCAAATACTACCTACATTTCAAATAAAATACAAAATATTTCCAAATATAAAACCTGTGCATTTAAAATACATAACCTGTACATTTCAAATAATGGCCACATATGAAATAAAAAAAATACTGTAAAATTATTTGCAAACAAAAAACCTGAACATTTTTCACAATAGTTTATATAATCAAAATGGAAAAAATTTCATTTCGACACATACAACCAGATAATTATAACCATTTAAAATAAAATACAACAGATGACCAAATAATTTGTCAAATTTTGTGGCAAGAACATTTTGACCTACATTCAACAACCTAGATTCAGTAATCCGTAATTTATAAATTACAACATTTGTACCTTTTCAAAACCCTAGTTTAAGCAATCCGTAATTTATAAATTGAAACTTCGACATCTGAAATGAAAACCATCATTTATGCAATACAAACCTTTGGCGGTGGTGTCACATTGCTTGTTCTTCGTTCTTCGTACAGCTTTTACGGTGGCCTTCGTCTTCTTCACCTCCTCTACGATGCTCTTCACGTGTCTCTCTTCTTGGCCTTCTTCACGGTGCTATTCGACAATTTTGAATGTAGAGTGTGTGTGTTTTGGATTGTTGTTGCACCACCTAAGTTTTAAACCAAAACAAAACGAAAAAAAAAAAAAAAAAATTTAAAACTGAAAACGGTTTTACAAAAACCGTATTATAAAACGGGTTTCGTAAAAACGTTTTATAAAATGGTTTTGTAAACACCATTTTTATTTTTTAAAATTACTATGGAAACAATATTTATGCTGAAAATATAAATGGGGAAAAAAAAATATTAAAAACGTTTTTAGTAAAACCGTTTTTAATTAACTCAAATTTAATTATACTTTAAGTAAAAACGTATTTTCAAAAGCCGTTTTCATTTTTTTTTTTAATTTTTTATTCACTAAAAAGGGCATTGGTAAAGCCATGTTCTGGAAAACGGCTTTGCTAAAGCCGTTTTACCCTATAATAGGAATAAAGAAAAAAAGACATCTTAGAGTGGGACTAAAATTTTGAAAATGGCATAATCAGGGAAATTGGCCTGTCCACCTTCATGTCAAAAAGTTCAACATGGCTGCATCGTTATTATTAAATTTTTCTGTTGAAAATATATTCTTGAAATTATTAACGATATTGTACAAGACCTGTGATATTAAAGTATGACACACACACACACACACACACACATATATATATATATATATATCTATATAATAAGGGAAGAAGGTTTTTGAATTTATCCTAGAGACAATTGTCCTACTAGGACATTTTAATGATTATGATTCATTTGTGTATTTAGATGGATGGTTGAGATGACCCTTTAAATATATATCAATCCTAATTATATATCTACATTTACTTCCTGCCCAAAGAGTAAGCTTCCTACTTATCCACGTCTCCCCTCTATTCTATCTTTTATCCCTCTCCCTTCTCTCTTCTCACCTTCCCACTTGCCCACGTCTCCCCTCCATTCTATCTTTATCCCTCTCCCTTCTCTGTTCTCACCCACTCCATTCCCTCTTTATCTCTCTCTCCCTCCCTATTTTTCTTCTTCCCGAAACTGCTCTCCAGCCAAATCATTCGGCTGTTCTTCTTCTTCCCGAAACTGCCCTCAAACAGATCACTCACTTTCGCTCACTTTTTAAATTTGTCTCGAGTCAATCACTTCGCTCACTCTTCTCAATCACTCTGTTCATTATGTTTGATTGCTATCACACGGACTCTTCACATTAAGGTAAAGACTCTTGGCTCCAAATTAAGTGGGTCTTTACTGCTTGTGTTTTCTGCTTTTAACAAAATATGGTTTTTTTTTTCTTTTTCATTGGCTTAATAGTATAGATTAGTTTTTTTTTTAATTGGTTATTCTGTTGAATGAGTTTTCTGGGTTTCATGAATCCTGATTGATGATGATGCTAGTAATGGATTTTGCAGATCTTTGATATTTTCTTGATGGTTTTCTCTGCAACAATTGATCAAACCTCTTATGGGCTTCAAATGGATCTTCTGTGATTATATATATTTTATAATCGGTATCATAAATTTATTCTCTTTCCCACATTGGGATTGTTTGGGTTATTTGATTCAACCTTCCATTGCTTAAAATACTGTTATAAATGTATTCTCTTTTCCACATTGGGATTGTTTGGGTTATTTGATTCAACCTTTCATTGTTTAAAATACTGTTATTCAAAATCCAGAAAAAGTTTCCTCTCTTTTTTGTTTGTTGTTTAAATTCAAATGTTGTGAGGTCAGACTTTCTCTCTGTCGGGAAATTTCTAAACTCTTTCCCTAAAAACTTTTAAAAACTACTCTCTCAAAACCAAACCAAACATACCCTTAGTTTTTCTGGATTAAGTCCTAATTATAATTATTTATACATTTTGTTTATTATACCTTTGCAAAATGTTGTATTGAATTCCGAGTGTTAACTGAAGAAGTTTAGAATTGTTTTTCATTTTATTGAGTATTGGAATTGCAAGGTGGTCAACTTAATTTTAGATGAAACTGCTAAGAGACCAACAAAAATGCTTTAGATAATATAGTGAGGTGTAATGAAAAAAACTTGGTTAGATATGATTTAAGAAGAGTATAGTTTTGTATGTTGAATGGAGTGGAAAAGATTTCATGCTGCCTACGTCAAGTATTTAGGAGTGGAGGCAACTCGAGTGTTTTGTTTCAGTATTATTACTGATTGTAGTTAATGTGCGCTTTGTTTTTTTGACATTTCCAATTTCTACATGTAGATATATATTTATATGTATGTTCAAATTTATCACATCCGAATTTAATACTTTAATATGACATTTTGTATTTTATGTTTCAATGAGGCTCCTTGGACTCTTCAATTGATTAATGTTCTTTTGCTAGCAAGGTTGAAGGTTTTATGCAGCAAATTAGCGAGTTTGATTGATTTATTAATAAAGTTTGGCTGCTTGAAATGTATGGTCAGGGTAAAGATCACTCCGTTTATTATGTTTGATTGCTATCACATGGACTCTTCACATTAAGGTAAAGACTCTTGGCTCCAAATTAGGTGGGTCTTTCCTGTTTGTGTTTTCTGCTTTTAAGAAAAGATGGTCTTTCCTGTTTGGAAGATTTGGCATTTGTTTTCAGAAATCTCACCAAAGATCTTTACGATATTTAATAAGGCCATGATTTTTGGGTTTTATATGTGTATCTCTATGAACTTTCTTTTTTCTCTTTTGAAATTCTTTTGACATTATACTTTAACTACATTTCTCTTTCTAGTTATGATATTAAGAAAGATGTATGAAACTATGGATTTAAAAGGAATGTATGAAGAGGAGTTGTTTTGAGGAGTTGCATTTTTGCTTCCCATCTGTACAATTTCATGCTTATTTGATGAAAATGACCTATTATTAGATATGTAGATCTGGGTTTGAGTTAATTGAATTTTTTTGACTTGAAGTTAGGTTTTCATTGTGATAATTGTTCTTCTCATTCTTCGCATTCTCTAATATCCTGTTGTTAATTGTTAGCCCAAAACTACTGTTTGGTTGCTGGGAAAACAAAGAAAAATGAAAGAAAATAAAATTTGAGTATCATGTTTTTTGTTCTTTATGTCAGTAAAGTTACTAGAAATAATAAAATTAGACAACCTAGAAGACACTTGAATTTCCGCGGTTTAGTGTGAGAGAAATGTTTAGTTTTATGGTCTTATGGATGAATCAACTAAATCCATTCAGAATGATTTCCCAGGGTTTATGTTATTCACAGATGATTGATATTGTTCTAGGAAAACATTTTTTACACATAAATCTTTGCAATCTGTGTGTTGAGTCTTAAGAAACTCATGGGTACTTGGTAGGTCTTACTTTAAATTTTTTTAATATGAAGTCTCTCTCTCTCACATATAATAATTTTGGGGAGTAAAATTGATTATACAAATAAGAAAATTGGCTAAATCTTTAGTGCTCCATCCTCTATTTGATTTTTATTTTTTAATGAACTGTTGTTCATAGAAAATTGGCTAAACCATTAAAGGTATCCTACTTCTTTAATATATTGCTTGGCTTTCATTGGGATTAAATTGTTCAATTTGCTTTTATCGTACGATTTTTTTTAAAAAAAATTTAATATTATAATTTGTAAATGTTCTGCAATAATAGATTAATCTGCAATAATAAATAAATATTTATTAGTTAAAATGTAATTTATCATCTGGATTAAAATGTAATTTATTCAATTTAATTTTAACATTATGTTTCTTAAATGGATTTAATTTTTTTAAAAGGTTTTGGATTTGAATTAATACTTGATGGGTTTTATTTTTTTAAATGGGTTTTAATTTTTTTATATTTTCTGGACAGTGTTTAGTTTTTCTATGTTGTGTGCTTTGGTATAATATCACATAATACTTTATTAGTTGATTAGGAAGTATCATAATATGAATTTTAATATGCTACATCACAATAAATTAACTGAGGTTTTGAAAAACAATAAAACAGTCTTATTTTCAAGATCTAAAGGAATTTAATTGGGTTCATGAATATTATATAGATATGGTTTGCGTAAACTTCTCATTATGGTCTTGTTTTGTAAGTTATTTATGTAGAGTACAATCTGTTAAATATATTTTTATAACTACATTTTAATCTTAATATTATTTATACTGTGTCTTTAGCACGTGCATACACTAATCCTATTACAGAGAAAATATATAAGTACACTATGCTTCATCACTAAACCAAATAGTACTGTTTTGGAGGGTATACTTCATTTTTTATTTAAGTTTTTTTTTTTCTTGTTTGTCTCATGAAATGCAACTTATTGTTCTTCAAATTTTTTATTTTTATTTGAAATTGTTCTTCATTAAACCTTATTCATTGTTTTTTATTTTTTATTTTTTTTATTACCATTTAAAAAAAAAAAAAAAACTGTTTGTGCTATAAAATACATTATACCTTTTGAAGTTGGCATGTGACTAGCATGAGAACAAGTTTTTAATTTTTTGTGGACTTCGTTTTATGAAATATATAGAAGAATAAGACATAAATGTGAGATAAAAAATGTATGTGAGACTCACGTTTGTTTTATATTTGTGCTTTAATTTGTAAAAAAAAATTTATTCACACAACGACTATTTTAATTTGTAAAAATCTTTTGTATTCATAGCATGACTGTTTTAGGAATCAATAATGATTCATCCCACTAAAAACATCACCACTAATAGCACAAATGCATTAAAAAAGTAAAAAAAAAAAAATACAACTCCAAGACCAAAACATCACATCATTAATGGCGAGACCCACTGTCACCTAATTAGTGGGAGCACTAATTAGTGCTCCCAAGCATTTTTCTTTAGGAATGGTGACATTCAAATCCTGAGGCTTCGTTTGGAAAATAAAAGTTGGAGCTTTTTTGACTATTTTAGTCATAAAAAATAAAATAGGCTTTTTAGCCCCCATAAGACAAAATATCACATCTAATCTATGATCATTATAGAAAATTCAAATTTCATAATATTAATCTTATGGTTGGGAGATAGTTAATTAAGATAAGTTTTAAGAGATAAGAAATATTTATACAACTCATCACTTTCCATAATTCTATAAATCTCCATGGATGTAGACCACTGTGATTGAGCTAAGTAAACCAACAGTTATGCTTTCATTATTTAATTATTTATATTTCATTCATTACAACAAACCCATTCAATGCAAGGGTAGGGTCACTTTGGACTGATCCCTTCACAAAAAATGAACATTGGTAAATGCCGCGTTGCTTAACAATATACTTGACGGTGAATATAAACTTTTTAATTATTTACTCCCAAATCAGATCAACCCATATGCTTTCATTATTTAATTATTTGTTGGTGCTAGTTTAACGCAAGACCTCTAGATTCACTATCAATCAGTTCCAAACCTTTCTTAAACATTCATAATCAATGAGTTTGAGATATTCTAACCAATGGAGTTATTTCAATTGGTCAAAATTTCTTCAATTTACTAGAAAATTAGTGGTTTGAATCTCTTCCCTTATTTTAAGAGTTTTTTTATTTTATTTTATTTTATATAAATAGTTAAATTTTTATATGTAAATTATGAAAATAAAAAAAAAATATATTGAAACTTACAATTTAAGTTTTATAATTTTATCATAATTTATGTATCAATTTTTAATTTGTCACAATTTCAATAATGTAACTTTCAATCTCCTTGCTAAGGTTGTAAATTTAGGTGAATTGAACTCAAACAACTCGAGTCAACTTGTAAATTTTTAAAGATTGTGCAACATAATTTTTAATTTGGTGAGAACCTACGTAAAATTTAAAACTTGGAATAAATTTGAATGGATTTGGATAGAGACGCCAAATAACCTGATCAATCGAAACAAAATTGTATATATAAATATATAAAATTATTTGCTAATTTTTTTTAATAATAAATAAGATTAATTAAAAATTTAATATTAATGAACAAAAGTAAATACACCTTTTAGAAAAGGATCATCAAATAAGTTGATATTAAAAAAATATATTTTATCATAAAATAATTTAAATATGATTTTTTAAAAATTATTTTTAATTAAAAATTACAATGAAATATTTAAATATAATAAAATTAAATTTCTACAAAATAAAAATATCTGTATAAAAAAAAAGGTAAGAAGAAAATTTAAAATAGTATTTTCATTTGATTTGAAAATAATTATGAATGATTAATAAATTATCACCTATAAGCTTCATTTTTTTAAATAAAAAAATATTTCACAAATCATCACTTTTATTAGGAAAATAAAATTTATTTTTATTTATTTTAATAATACTTACTTTTTTCTTTTTCTTTTTTTTAACTTTTGAGCCAAAATTTTTTCACTCGGCCTAAAAGTCCAAAATTTTATTGGGCACTCGCGAAGGCTTACCCGCACTAGTAAGGTCCGCTCACTCAGCGATGGCGAAGTCGGCGAAGGTGCGGTGGTGAAGGCAATAGCAAATCTGAAGAGTAGATCGCCTCCACACAAGCCTTCGCGAACTTCATGTATACGAACTTGTATCCTGTTATTCGTTTTTGTGTTTGAAAAGAAACTTTTTTAGTTTTTTTTTGTTAAAATAATACTAAAAAGATAAAATAAGTTAAAATAGTTAATAAGATAAAATATCACATCAAATTCATAATTATTTCATTTTTTCTTTCACAAATATCATATCCAACTACAAAAAAATCAAATTATTTTTTCAAACACACAAATTTAGTTTCCTTAAATAGCCAAAAACTAAAATAGCCTACTAAAATAGTAACTTTCTAAACACCTACATAGTATGAGGGGATTTGGAAAGTTGGTTAAAAGATGATTTTTTAATTTTTTTTGTCTTTTGTGAATAAAAAATATGAGAGGCGATGTGACTTAAATTGGAGAAAATTCTATTTTTACACACTTAATTATCTCAGCAGACACACTTAATAAAATATTATTTTAATGACAATTATACCCTAAAGTAAAATGACTATAATGGACATCCACTAGCATCCATGATATTATATCTGTACACATCTTTTAAAAAGAAAAAAAATTCTCAATGTACACCTTTTGAGTAAAAAAAAAAAAAAACTAAACCCTAATTTTTTTTATTATTGTTACTTTATGTGCTACACACTCTATATTGCTCTATTGCTTGCAAATCAATATTCTCATAACAACTCTCATATTGTTTTAATGTCAAAATTTATACTCTATTACTGATAAAAATGTTAGTTTTTTCGTGCATAACTTTTTCTTTTTTTTTCGTGGTTTTCAGTTGGATGACCAATGCCAAATTATTTCATTATATTTGGACATCAACTATCGAATTATTTCATTATATTCGGACATCAACTGCTGAAAGTTTTTTTTTTTTTTTGGGGAACAAATTTGTTGAACTAATCACTTTTATTTGGAAGTTAAGTTTCGAATTAAATGTATAATTTTAAAAAACCAGTGCCAAAATCTCCAAACTGAAAAACATAAAATAAAAAAAAAAGTTAAAAACAAAAAACGAGAGTTTCATGGCAATGGAGTGTATAGAGATCTAAAAATGATAAATGCAATAACAAAATGGAAAGATGTCTCATATTCAATAATATTTTGGAGAGTTTTCAATGATGTTTTTAATGGAGGTTTAATAGAGTTTTCAATGGAGGACTTTGTCTTCACTCTACTTTACTTCATACTGTGGTCTTGAATAGTCTTCACGTGGGTCAACAATAGGTTTACAAATCTGGAAGCAGTCCTTCAACAAGTGTGTGGAAAGGAAGGTTGGGGGTGTGTATGCAATGGGTATGAGTGAATGTTATAATTGTAATTTTTATTGTGTGGATTGAAAAAATTAATTAATAATCAAATTAATAAGTTTGTATTGAGAGAAGATGTGCACTGAAATAATTTAGTGTATAGAAATAGAATTTCCTCCGAGATGGATTAAAAGCTAAAAGTTACCTTTTAGCTAGCTTTCCACATTGCCCCTTATATATATGTATATAAATATATATATATATATATCTAATGTATTATGTCATAAAATTTAATAATAATTTATGATTATGAAAATAAATTAAATTTGATTTTCATCCGAAGTTGGCATTTCACTTTGTTTCAAATTTTTGTTTGTGCTGGAAGGTCATATTCGGTGAAAAATCATGCTAAAAATCTGACATTGAAGTAAAACAAATCAGTAATAAAAAAAATAAATGTATAAAAATATCTAAAATATCTAAAGCCAGATCTAGAGAACAACTCTCCAATTTGTGAGATCTCACTGCTTGTCTCACCGATCTATGGCCAGGGTTTAAATCTTAGAGATAGGAAAGAAGAAGCAACTGGAGAGGGAGAGAGAGAGAAAGAGAGAGAGGCTGAACCACCAGGCACACACAAACAGATGATTGTGTGTTGATGATCGTCTCTAAGGAAGATGGATCGTAGATCACCATGACTTCTAGATATGGGAGAACAATTTCACAAATCTCTCAGTGAAAGCTTTGGTCTACACACACACACATACACACACACTCTCTCTCTCTCTCTCTCTCTCTGTCTCTCTCTCTCTTACACACACACAGTCTCAGAGTCTCTCAGATATGTGATTTTTTGGTCTTTGATTAAAAAATGCAACTGATAAACTCGATATGTAGATTGATAGAGATGAAATAGTAAGCTTGTTAGAGATGATTTAAGGTGGTTGTTGTTGTTGTTGTTGTTGTTGTTGTTGTGTGTATGTATGAGATAGATCTTGAAAAAAAATGATGTTGATGATGATGATTACAATAAATAAACAAAAAAAATTAACGCAGATTTTCAACATATAGAAGAAAAATTGAACACATAGATAGAATTTAGGAAGAAAATTGTATAGATAGATAGAATTTAAGGAAAAAATTAAACGAATAGTTGAAAATTTTGAATAAATAAATATAAAATTGAACAGATAAATAGAATTTAAGGAAAAAATTGAACAAATAGATAAAATTTAGGAGAAAATTTGACCAGATAAGGGAAAAAAATTGAACAGATAATCAAAAAATTTGAACAAATAAATAAAAATTTGAACAGATAGATATAAATTTGAATAGATAGTCAACAAAAATTAAAATTGAAAAAAAAGTTAAGGGATAAAATTAAAAACAAAATGTCTTATAGGACTTTCCACCAAACTATTTCGTAAAATGTGGATTTCTCATCAATAAAAAATATTCATTGGACTTAATTAGGGATAGCAATGAGGGTTAATGGGGTGGATATTAATTTCCCATCCCCACTCCGATTCCCCATAATAAATTTTCTCCATTCTCCATGGGTACCACCCTCCCCATTTCTTAATGGGTTTGAATTTTTCCCAACCCACTTTAATTCTCATTTTTATTTTATTTTTACTTTTTATATTTAGTGTTGACGACAACTTTTTTTTTATATTTTATATTTTATTTTTTATTTAAAGTTCATAACAAAAGCTAAATATACCTTCAATCTTTTTTCTTTCTTTTTTAATATATGTAATGTTAACAACTTTTCCTTTTTTTTTTTTTCTAAAGGTTCACAACAAAAGCTAAATATACCTTCAATCTTTTTTCTTTCTTTTTAAATATATTTAATGTTAACAACTTTTTATTTTATTTTTAAGGTTTTAGCTAAATATACCTTCAATTTTTTTTTCTTTCTTTCTTAATATATTTAATGTTAACAACTTATTTTTTTATTTTTTTCACAATAAAAGCTAAATATACATTCAATCTTATTTTATTTTATTTGGTTCAACAACAAAATCAAATACACATTAATTAATTAATTAATTAAAAAGTTTGTTTTATTATAATCAAATATATAATTTTGAGACAATCAAATAAGTTTTAGTAATTGAAAAAAAATGTGGAAGAACGTGGAAGATTAAAAAAAAATTACAACCATCTCTCTCTCTCACTCTCACTCTCATTCTCTCCCTTACATGTTATAAGAACCTATTTACAATGTTATAAAAGCCTATTTGAAGAAATAAAATGTGAAAGAACCTGTTTGAAGAAAGTGTTATAAGACTCATATTAAATTGCATCAGGGCATAAACAATAAATTGTTTGTTGATCTCTTAGCCACGAACATTTTAGACATTAAACCAACTGTCTCTTAGCAAATTTGAACCATTCATTTTAATTTATCTAAAATCTAATTATACCTTTTAACAAATCTGAACCACTCATTTTAAGATATCTATGTCTTACTACACCTAATCCATTCTCCATCTTCTTCCTTTAGTCCCCCACGAATTTTGTTGTTTGTTACTTTTAAAAAACAAAAATGTTTTTTCAATTAAATTTTTACTAATTTCACAACACCATCACCACTATTCTCACATTCACTATCACACTACCATCACCATAGCCACTACCATCATCACTGCCGCCATCAGCCCACTACTATGTCACAATCTCTACTTTCACCTTGGTTCCATCACCATCACCATCACCATCACCATCACCATCACCACCAAATATAAAAAAAAAAATATTTTTAATTTTTTTTATAAAAGATATTTTTCATTAAAAAATATTTTCTATCTAAATAAATGAAGCATAACATTAGGAAACAAGCTGATTTCAGTTAAATCTGTTCATAGTTAAGAAAAATTCTTTTATTTAAAAAAAATTATTTAGTAAGACTTTGTATTCCCTTTTTGTTTTTCCAGCAAATAAATCTTTGAACCCATGCTTTCTAACCAATCACGACTCATGCTTGTTTCGATTCTCTACAATTTCCTTATCTTCAAATATATTCATATATTTACATATATATATATATATATATATATATGTTGTATAAATTGTGTGATAACATAAAACAAATAGATTCATACTCGTTAATTAAAATTTCAGAACAAGCAAACCATTCTGAAAATTACAATACATAACAAAATAAAATAAATTGGAAAAGCAAATCGAAACCTGCACTAGGTAGTGTCCTTAGTTTTTTTTAATAAATTTAAAAAATTCTAGATATGCCTAAAATTTGACCAGAATAATGTGACAATGTTAATTAATGTGTATTTGATTTTATTGTTGAGCCAAATAAAATAAAATAAGATTGAATGTATATTTAGCTTTGGTTGTGAATCTTAAAAAAAAAAAAAGAAGAAGGTTGTGAACCTTAAAAAAAAAAAATAAAAAAAAAACAAAAGAAAAAAGATTGAATGTATATTTAGCTTTGGTTTTGAATCTTAAAAATTAAAAAAAAAAATGGTTGTGAACCTTAAAAATAAAAAAAATAATAAAAAAAAAGATTGGATGTATATTTAGCTTTGGTTGTGGATCTTAAAAAAAAAAAATTGGTTGTGAACCTGAAAAAAAAAAAAAATAAATAAAAGAAAAAAGATTGAATGCATATTTAGTTTTAATTGTGCATCCTTAAAAAAAAAAAAAAAAAGGGAAATTAGTGGGTACCCATCTCCAACGCATCCCCTGCGGATATTTAAAGAATATCACTTATCCTACCCAACGGATAAGAAAAAAAGAGTATTTGGGTTGGGTCTCCATGGATACCCACAGGGTAGGTTATCCATTGCCATCCCTAAACTTAATGGTTTACACTATCTTTATATTGGATTTATCACTAATTTTTTTTTATTATTTATTTATTTTAGTTTGTTTAATTGACAACTAAGATTAAAAAAAAGATTAACAGGATCCACCATGTTTCGCAAGTGCTAAAAAAGTCTCAATGAACAATAAGAAAAATGTTTGAGACCCACAATAAAATACCCATAATTGTATCCACAACACAATGATGTGGTATCATATGTGTCAACTCTTGATTTCTTACACTCAATGCCATGGGACCTAACTCTCTTGTCACATTATTGTGAGTGAAAGTGTGAATCTGTAACATTGCTGCAACAATAAATTATCACATATAACTCTCATTTTCTTTTTTTTATTATATATATATAAAAAAAATAAGTTTCACCAATTATCACTTTTAATAGAAAAAAAAATATTTATTTCTATTTGATTTTAGCAAAAGTCACTTCTTAACTATTTAAGTTAAAAAAAATTATTATTTTTTATTTTAATTTGTTTAATTGACAATTGACATTAATAAATAAATAAATTAATAGAATCCATTATGTTTGGCATTGTTAAAAATGTCATTAATTTTCTTAATATTTTTGTATTTTAAAAAAAAAATTGTATTAAAAAATTTATTGTTTAAGTCCTTGTAATTTAGGACATAAATTGTTTTTTTATAAAATTTAAAACCAAAAATGACAAAAACAATAAAAATATAAACTTTTAATAGTGATTAATAATTTGAATACATGTATTTAATAACATATTATGTTTAGACCAATAATATTACGACACGTCATTATGATACATGTGAATATTGATGTCATTCTAATTGTAATAACATAATTTAAAAGAGAATTTAAATTTAAATTTAAAATTTTATTTTATAATTTAATAAAAGATGTATAAATTAAGGAATGAATATTGATCTTATTCTGGTAACATAATTTAAAGAAGAATCTAAATTTAAAATTTTATTTTAAGAATATAAAATTGATTTATAAACCAATCATATTGTGACACATATTAACAAAAATTAAACAAAATAAAAAAAGAATTACAACTTTAAACTTTAATAGGATGACAACATTTTTCAATTATAATAGTATATAAATTTTGTATGAGGTTTTGAAAGTCTCATAATATCTCTTCTTAAAAGTCTTCTTTTGTAAAATATATAAATAATCTTAACATCACTCTTATTACTCCTAAATACAAAAATTATGAGCTAATTATGATAATTTTAAATTTATATTTAAAACTTATAAATAATGGGATAGATCATTATAATTATAAATTTAAATTAATATATTGTTTTTCATATTTAGTGACGCTCAAATTTAAATTTTGAAATGAATTAGTATACTTTTTTTTTTTTTTAGATTTGATATACTTTCAATTTGAAAGTCATAAATTGAGGGATATTAATTTTTATTTATTTATTTATTTTTACTTTGAGGGATATTAATTTTTATTTATTTATTTATTTTTACTTGAATAAGAGCTGGCTAATAGGGTTTTTTTTTTTTTAATTTTTAAAAATTATAAAATTTAGATTGGAAACTTAAAACTCCCGCAAGGCGTATGGCTTAGAAATCTATTTTTCCTTATATAATATATAGATAGATATGAATCAAATAAAAATAAAAATAAAAGTTTGAGACTTCTGATCTAAAGCCTTCAACTTAAATAGATGCTTCTTCTCACTCAAATCAAATCTTGAATACTTCCTTCCTTGAGAATGCACTCAAATCTTGTTTAGAAAAATAGTCATCATCAAATCTTGTTTAGGTGCTTCTTCTCACTCAAGTGAATATTGAATACTTCCTTCCTTGAGAGTGCACTCAAAATGAATGCTATGTGGGGTTTAGGTCTTTCCTAGTTAGATTAGATTGAAGTTTTCGATTTTATTTTAGTGCATAATGTTACAATACATTATTAAAATTTAAAATTAATAGTTTATAACTGTTATGTCAATTTAAAATTTAAAATCCTTTTAACTGTTTTTAAATTTTACATAAAAAAATATCAATATACTAACTCTTTCAGAATTATTAATTATGGAATGGACATTTTTATTTTCACGACAAGTTTCTCTTTTATTTTGTAATATATTTTCTTATGTTATGATTGTCAATTATTTTTTTATATTCTTTTCATCGATCAACTAACTCTTCTTAGGACACGTTTACGAACAATTGAAAATTACTTGTCCCTATTTATCTTTTCTTTTTTATTTTCTTATGTTATGATTGTCAATTATTTTTTTATATTCTTTTCATCGATCAACTAACTCTTCTTAGGACACGTTTACGAACAATTGAAAATTACTTGTCCCTATTTATCTTTTCTTTTTTATTTTTTGTCTCAGATCATCTTTCTATCATTTAATATTTTCTCATGTTTCAAACTCACTCTCTCCCATATGATTATGCCAGAGAAACACATCATATTAAGATAAAGAAATAATTTGAGATAGAAACAAGAGAAGGGGACAGAGAATCCATAAACCTTATAAAGCAAAGTTAAACTGGGCCATCAAAACTATTTGCAAAATTTTGAATATCTAATGGTAAAGGACAGTTTTCAAATGATACATTAATTTAATCTTTACTTATTACTTCTTTCTTCTGTCTCTGTTTCTGTTTTTTTTTTGCATACTTACAAAAACATTTTTAAAACACCATCCAAGGATGTTAGTGCAACATGATATACAATGGCAAAGACAATGTTTCCAAAAATAATTATTACTCCAAATTATTTTATTCCATTTTTTCATGTAATAGCAAGACAACCACAATCACCAAAATCCTCCTCTGGAAAGGGGATTATTACATTTCAGAAAAATATAAAAACAGTAAAATCCACAACCAAACACTACCTAAAAAATTCAACCAAAGGATCAACAACTCTTCTAGGTGGCCTTGGCAGGTTCAGTGGTGAGTCCAAATCCAAATGGGAACAGAGGATCATAATGTGAATCTCCAACATTCATTGGCAACTGATCAACAGTCTTGAACCAAGTACGTGCAAGCTTGCCAGTGAAACCATAGTCACCAAACAAAACATCAGCAACACCTTGTCCCTCAGTTCCCGGCAGCCAAGCTGCCACGAGGGCATCCATGGAAGCAACGTACGGTTGAATCATCACTGGACGGCCACTAATGAGGACAACAACACATTTCACTGCTCCGCACACGTTTGTGATCGTGCTTGGACCAGGGTCCATGATTGTCAAGTTTAAACTGTCCCCGAATGTCTCTGCGTATGATGGCTCACCTACTACAACAATGGCGTAGGAGAATTCACCGGACTTGACAAAGTCGATGCTGGGATTCTCTTCAAAAACAACTTTAGTTTTTGGATCGACGGTTTTTTTTATGGCAGATAAGATTGTGGTACCTGTACACACACACACAGACGGATCCAAAATTTTAATCTAGGGGGGCAAACACATACTAACAAAAAAAATTGATAAAAAAAAAAAATATGGACAATAACATAATTTTCTATAGGCATAAAAAGTGAATATATATATATATATATATATTTAAAAATAATCATGCTTTTTTGTATCCATATTGTCATAAAAAATAGCAACTGTATGTCAATTTATCTACTAAAGTGAGGCATGTTGCACAATACAAGATGAATGAACAGGATCAAGTAACATGCTAGAATTTCATCCTCCATCCTATTGCAGAGTTTAGCTTTCACAATTTTCATAACCAAAAATGCACAATCCATTGTAACTGTTGAGCTGAAACTGATAAGTCAGTAAAGACGAATCAAACTATGGATGAAATTGATAAATTGTTGACTTTCCTATATTGTCCAAGTTCTTCGATTCACACTTTGACCCACGCATTTTATAGATTTAGAAGAGGCGACCACATAATTTTTTTTTTTTTTAAAAAAAAAAAAAAAACTAGGGGTGTATAGGGGTTTTTGAAATTTAATAGCTAATACTAGTATAGTATAGGGGTTTCTGAAATCATAAGGGGACGATTGTCCCTATTTGCCACCCCCATCCATCCTTTCCTGCACATGAAAATGAGGCATTTGTCATATGTACCACATGAGACTATAAGACCCTATAGGATGGTGCTATTGCCAGAGGAAGACTAGTATTTCAAAGAAATCAATGTATGTCTATGAAATATATATAACCAACAATATGCATGTACATTGTATATATACTTGTCAATGGGCAAGAAAACGGGTGATTGATAAAGTACCGCTTGTGTGGTTGTTGCCACTAAGTCCCTGCCACGTAATTGTCCACCCACCGCACTGGTAACCAAGATTGTCAGCGTGGCTTCCTGCAACAAGTATTTTCGATGCCTTCTTAGAAAGGGGCAACAATGGCTTGTCAGCTGATTCACCATTCTTCAACAGCACAAGAGTTTTTCTCACTGCTTCCCTTGCCAATTGTCTATGTTCCTGTTCAAATTACAATGTTGGAAAATCAGATTTCAGTTTTATTGTTGTTGTAGTTTTTCCAAAAAACACTCCCAATAAAGGATCAGACTGACTGACCTGACTGCCTAGCTGGTCAACAAAGCTTTCGTCAGCATATGGGCTTTCAAATAGGCCCATTGTGAACTTCACTCGCAAGATCCTCCTAACTGCATCATCAATTCGGCTCATGGGAATGAAGTTGTTCTTTACCAAGAAAGTCAGATCATCAATGAATTCAGTTAGGTTATAAGGAAGCATGATCTGCAACACGCAACACGTGCAAAACAAAAGTACTTCATTACAACTTGACTAAAACAGGACCGTTAATTTTCACATTTTTGAATACTAAGCACAAAAACAAATAAAATTGATTTGGACCATATCAATGCCGGCATTGATTCCTGTTAGGATGGAATACGTATAGTTAGCACGAGGTGGACTAGTGATTCGGTCAATACCCTGCCAATCTGAGATCACAAAACCCTGAAATATAATCCATCGATTCATACTCAATGTCAGTTACTTTTTCTCAATATGTGACGAACAGGAAAAAATTGCAATTTTTATTTGCAAATAAATGATATATATACCCTGAAACGCATAGTGTTTTTAAGGTAATCGGTGATGAGTTCACGGTTAGCGTGCATTTTTATCCCATTCCAGCTTGAGTAAGAGATCATCACGGTTGATACACCCTTGATAACCGCATTGTAGTAGGCCGGCATGTGGATGCTTAGCAATCCATGCCTGCTTATTACAGTGTTGTTTTCGTTGATGCCTTCAGTTGTTCCACCATCACCCAAATAATGCTTAGCACATGCCGCGACCTTTGTTCTACGTTGACAATGCCAAAATCAAAAAAATTAACAACAGATTCACAATCTAGAGTACCTTTTAACAGATTGGACAATCAGACCTATGCTCGAATTAATATTCAACAATAAAATATTTGATGGCCCATTAGGCTCTTCCATTTTGAATATTTTTTAGTAAAAAAATCATCAAGTCAACTTTTGAAACTCGAAATGTGGTTAAGCCATCTGGCTTTTGTTTTTTTCTTTTTTAGTCTTCTGTTTTTGGTTGTTTTATGTGTTTTTTCTTCATTTGAATCACTTATATAGGTTGTCCACATCAATAATTCCACAAGCAAAATAAGGTTCAAACAAGTTGCTTTCACTGTACTACAATTTCAAACTTATCTATCATCTTGGGTGACCATTTATTCCCGTAAGAATAAATATATAAATAAATTAAGAAAACACTTCTATAAATCTCTCTATTCATCTTTAGAAAATAAGACCTAGAATTTAGACCACCAGAACTGTCACGACACTGGTAGCCAATGTTGACTGTAATTCCTGATGAGCTCAAATCTTGGGTGGACATTATGATTGATGATAAACATGGACACATCACACAAATGATATGAAACACGGGATCGTATATGATATTTCCATGAAATTGACACATTTGTCATGTAGGCTAAACCTATACATTCTTTCTAATTTCACTAACACAAATATTAATCCCAAATGTAAATTTCAAAGTATTTAACTCTTACTTGCCACCAAAAAAGGGCACACCCTTTCTAGAGTTAGCAGGGATTTCTCCTTGTAAACCCGAAATGATCTCAGTCATTGTTTGAACAATTTTGTGATCTTCGCTGTAGCTTTCATAGCACCGACCCCATCTGGGATCTCTACAAACCTGTCAAACATGACATTAGTTTAATAAAAAAAATCTAAATTCAACAGCATGTAGTTTTTTTAATTTAGATTTAGTTACCGCAATACATGGTGCAAAAGTATACTGAATGCCTGTAGCTCTAACTTCAAGAGCAGTTGCAGCTCCGATTTTCTTGATTAGTCCAGGATCCCTGGCAGATACAAAAAAGCCGAAACAAGGGTATTAGACAAAGTCACCAATCCAAATTCAGAATCAAAACAATACTTATCATATCTATCATGTATGTGAACATTTTAGCATTTATGTTATGTGCTTGCCTTGTAACTCCAAGCCCAACATTGTGTGGAAAGATTGTTGATTTGTAGACATTGTTGTGGCCATGGACAGCATCAATACCATAAATCATTGGGATCCCAAGACGGGTCGACATCGAACCTTTCTGGAAATCATTCACCATTTTGATCCAAGTCTGGGGAGAGGCATTTGTTGACGGAACACTCCCTCCACCACTCAATACACTCCCTGCTCGAAATCCATACATTAACACAGTATACACAACATAACCACATTTATTATCCCAAAATTTTAACATCAATGAATGCATAGAAAAAAGAAAAAGAAGAAGAAGATTGTAATATGATTTTTTACCAACAAAATACTTCTTCATCACTTTGGTCGAAGCAATAGACCTCTCAATCTGAGACATTTGGCCAATTTTCTCCTCCAATGTCATCCTACTCATTAAGTCCTTAATTCGTACATTTATCGGTTGTTTTGGATCTTTGTATTTCAAGTGTTCTGCTTCTGCCAAGGCTGCCAAGCAACATAAAGCCAAAATCCCCAAAAAGGGGATTGCAGTTTTCGCCATTTCCATTCCCAAATTGCCTTCAAGTCACCACCAAAAAATAAATAAATAAATAAATAAAAACATATATCAAACACTTTCAGATATATATATATATATATATATTTGGAGCCATTGAAGACCTAAACTATGTTAAATTCCACAAAAGAAGAATAAAATAAAATAAAATTTGGCAAATGCTACAGCTAACTAATAATGAATGAATTGCTTTAAGGCAAATGGGTAATAATTGAAAATTACAAATTTGAAAATGAACAAGAAGAAAGAAGATAAAGATCTGAAAACCCATTATTTAACAATGAACTCAAAGGAGCATCGTTGAAGGAAATATGCTATCTGTATCATAGAATCAACGCAGAGACAGGAAAAAGCAAGTGTTGATTAGATGCTCTTATTATTACCAGATTGAAGTGTATAAGAAACATTTGACAACTGGACTATATATTAGCCATCAAGTGACCCAAAAAAAAACATGAGTGTTAAGCCACAGAATCACATTATTAAGCCAGAAACAAAAATTGAAGAATCACCAGAAGTGAGAAGGCTTGTTGCCTCTGTAGTTCTACACACACATATACAAGAGAGAGAGAGAGACCCAGTACTTCCTGGGATGGGATTTTTTTGGAAGAGAAGGCTAGGACAGCATTGTATTTTATAGAAGGTAGTAGGTGGTATTTTAATTCAATGAAAAAAAAAAAAAAAAAAAACAGTGTGCTGGATAATGGATAATGGATAATGGAAAAGGAAAAGTTGGGATCTCACAGCTAAGGTTTCAAAATTTACTCCAAATGGACATATGTGATAGAAATTAAATTGGTAAAGTATAAAGGTAAATACATTTAAATTATTGATGGTTACTTTTGAATAAATTTTGAGTAGATGATTTTAGATTTATAATATTGCTGGATGGATAAATTCCACTGCACAAATCCTATACATTTAATTTTTTTTTTGGATAAATTACAAGTATGGATTGTTCCTTGTTGTTTAAAAATTATAAATATTTTCATGTCAAATTTTTTTTTAAGAGAATTAATTAAAAAAATTAAATTTTTAACTGCTTTTCTATATAATAAGAAAATTACTTGACTTATTAATTAAAATAAATTTCTGATATCATTAAAAATTATTAATTGATTTTGTGATTTATTAATAAAAAGTCTATTTGTTATGAAATTAGAAATTTCAATGGGCGAGATTTAATTTTCAGAACCATAAGAGATAATTATATTTTAAGTAAACCTTAAAGTGTGTATTTATAATTACTCTATTTTTTTTATATTGTGTTTGAATTTTAAATTTATAAAAAAAATTATGAAAATTTTTATCTTTGGATAAAAAAAACTATTTTTTTTTATTGAGTTAATCACCTAAAAGTCTTATTTACAAATGTTATGGTAACTCAGGTTCTATCTAAATTTTTTTGAACTAATAAATCCTATTTAATAAAACTAAGAATATTATAAGTTTTTCTTAATTTTTAAAACTAAGAGCATTATCAATTTTAAAAAGTAATATTCCAGATAATTGTTTAACTAATTGAGAAAAAAACAAGAGTATGAGATTAAACGTTTTTTTTCTCTTTTACTTATTAGTTTGATTCAACCATCCAATAAAATCAAAAATATTATCAGTTTTTTTTTTCAGTTTTAAAACTGAGAATATTATCAAATTTTTCATTTTTAAATTTTAAATTTTAAATTTTTTATTTTTTATTTTTTATTTTCAGTTTTGCACATCAATGTTTTATAATCATGACACAAATTTTTCAGTTTTGCACAAAAAAAAAAAAAAAAATCTGTTTTTCCAATTTTTTTTGCACATAATTTTTTTTTTAATTTTTTCAATTTGGAAATTGATGTTTTAAAGTTTTGAAAATCAAAATAAATGTCAAATCATTGTGTTCTTTTTAGATAATCATAAATGATGAACAATTATTATTTGAAGAGCAATTCCGATTATTAAAAATTTAATGAGACTTGAAAGTCCAAAAAATCTTAATTAAAACTTAGGCTTCATTTGGGAACATACTTTTTTAGTAACTTTTTGCCTTTTTCACTAAACTATGATGTAAAAAAAAATAGTATATTTAGGATAATTTTTTAATTTTTTATGAAAAGATGTGCAAAAAGTAAAGAGAAAAAGGAATCTTTGACTTTTTGGTATATGTTGTTGATTTTTTAATTTTTTTAATAATTTTTTAACTTTTTTATTAAAAAAATTATTTGTCAAATGAGGCTTCGATAAAGTATAAATTTATAAATTAAGACTTATATACAAATATCTCATTTTTATTTTATTTATTTCTTACTTTATAAATTTCGTCATAAATATAAAATCTAAACACGATCCTAATAAATATTCGTTCTAATTGGGCACAAACCCCACTCAACTCTCAACCATACGTCAACTCTTATGCCTCATTTGGAAAGTTGATTAGTTTAAGTTTTGTTTGGTATTAGTTAATTAGTTAATTTTTTTGTATCAGAACTTTTTTAACTTCATTTTGTTTGAATTTTTTTTAGTTTTTTAACTTTTATGAGAAAAAAATATAATGATTATGAATTAGATGTGATATTTTATGTTATTAGCATATTTAGTCTATTTTATCATTTTATGCTTTTTTAGCCCTAAAATAATAGTCAAACTAGGGCTTTGGGAACCCTTCTTTTTAGTCAAAAAGTCAACAATCCATACCAAAAAGTTAAAGATTCTCTTTTCTCTCTAACTTTTGCACATCTTTTCGTAAAAAGTCAAAAAATTATCTCAAACATACTAATTTTTTTAGCTCATATTTTAGTCAAATAGCCAAAAAGTTACTAAATTAACCTGTTCCCAAACGAGGCCTTAGTATATTATTTTAATTTTTGACTATAATTTATTATCAAAATTATTTACTTTTCAAAAGGGAGTAGGAGAAAAGGGGTCCCAATCTTTATTCTGTAATTTATTATCAATTAATCGACTTCATTCTCTTTCCTATTATAGTTATTTTCCAAACTTAAAACATTGTTGCCTTTAAAATTTAGGATTTAAGAACATTAAAATTAATTAATTTTGAAAATTTGCGCACCATAGATAACACTTAAATTGTTAGTTTCGAATAATACAACAATGAAAATGTCAATTTACTATTTATCTTATATATATATATATATATATATATATATATATATATATATTTTATCTCACTTGTATAGTCATTGAGAAGATAACTTTATTCGTCATATGTTCATATAACCAGAGTTGAACTTTTACACAAATTTTGATTATTTATATTCAAATAAAATTATTTTGTTCAAATGATTAAGGTTGACCAAATACTAAATGTTCATATGTAAAAAATTGAACAAATATTTAATGTTCAATTTATTATTTCCAAACAAATAAAGCAGCTATTCATTTAATTTTTTTAAAAAACTCACATTTTATGTAATGTTTGAATTCTAAATCTATAAAGAAAAAAAAGGAAAATAATTTTATTCAATTATGTATTTTTTTCCTTTTTATCATTTCTTTTTTTAATTTGGAATTCAAATTATTTCTATTTTTAATTTAATTCCTTAATAATTTTATTTCTCAAATTTAATTCAATTCAATAATTTAATTTATTTTTGGTATATTTTCTTTTCCATTTTACAAAGAGTAATGTATTCAACATTTTACAAAAAAGAAATAACACATAAAATTTAAGTTTGAACGAGTTGAAATTGTTCAGCATATAAAATAGCTTAATAATTTTGTTCAATATAAATATTTTGAACATATTAAATTTGTTCAATTTTATTTTTTTGTACGATATTATTATATTCAGACAACTAGAGTTTAGCCAAACTTGAAATAGAAATTGCTATAGAAGTTAAATCGATAACCAAATCAAAAGCAAAGAAGAAAAACATATCAAAGTGAGAATCAAATGTGTGAATTGTAAATCTTTGGAGATCTTCAACGCTGACAATACACTGACGAAACAATAGCGAGACGACGGCAACAATGGAGATCTGAAACGACAACAATGCATCAGCAAGACGACGACGACGAATGTAACGCTCCGAATAAATACAATAACCCATCTACAACATCAATAAGTAACAACAATAATAAAGTAATTATCTTCTATTAGTTTCCAATCAAGTTTTGCAAAAGAAGAACATATGCAGGTATACATTCACAAGTCTAACCCTGAATCCATAGCATATGTTACGTAATAGATTGAACATCAAGCAAATAAGGAATGCCCTATGGGCTTACAGTTTTTCCAAGACAGTGCTTGGTTACAATAAAATGGATTTAAATCCAATATAGATCACTCAAGTGCAAGAAGTGTCGCTCGAGTGACCAGACACAATAAGTTGCACCGCTTGAGTGCAAGAAGTTTCGTTCGAGCGAAGAATATCAACTCTCCGAAGTTTTACAGACAGAAGACTACTGCTCGAGCTCAAGAAGGGCCGCTCAAGCCAACACCGCTCGCGCGCAAGAAGTTTCACTCGAGCGAAGAATACCACCTCCTTGTAGTTTTGCAGACTTGTAAGAGTATTGAGAGTTTACAAAGACCGCTCGAGCGCAAGAAGTGTTGCTCGAGTGAAGGGGCAAAATTCTGGGCAACAATAGTTTGAAAGACAAGCTAGCAACCTGTTCCAAAAGCAACCAACACATCCCAATAGCCAAACTCAAAGAGAAATAAGGGGAAACAACATTGAACAACTATATAAGACAATGAAACTCGGATCCAAAACATCTAATCGGTCGAGTCTAAACCAAAATCATTAATGAACCTTCTATCGGTGATGGAGATTTTCAACACCTAGAAAAGAGATCTTTGGTGTTCTAAAAATGAAGATCTTAAGATGTAGGTAGTGTGCACTCAAACAAACAGGTGGTGTATTGCCTTAGGGTTAGGAATGGAAAGTTAAGAAGTGAACTAAGATATTTACAAATTCTAAAAATTATTATGTGTGTGTATTAAGTAATGATGTGTACTGAGAAGATTTGTAGTGTATAAATAGAATTTCTCTAATATTTAAAAATTGAAGCCTTTGATTGAGCAACTAATATAGATTCTATATAAGTCACTATTTGAGATAAAACTTATTTGGGTCAGATCATATATCTACTTTTTAACACATCTTTTCGTAAAAAATAAAAAATATACTTATTTAGATCATCTTAAATAATCCCTTAAGTTTTGTATGGTTATAAGAGAAGAAACAGGCTTTGAAACTCAATATGAGTAGGTATATAATGATTGAGTAATGGTATGAATCATGAAATAAATATTATGAAAGTTTCATAAAATTAATCCAAGGGTAATTACATAACATATAATAAAATACTACAAACTAATCTATGGGTAGAGAATCTTTATGAAAACTTTTCATGATCTTTCTTTTATGATACTTAGCATTATTGATAATGACTATGGTGAAATCACCTTATTCATCACGTAAAATTTATAATTAAAAATAAATTTAGCATAAAATTTGTCAAAAAATTAATTATTATGTAACGCACCGAAATAATCCGACATAAATTAAATACTTTAACCCACGTCTACATCATTAATCAACAAGATTTATACAAAAGCTCCATATGCGAATTATACATTCAATGATATAGAATTACATGAATCTATAGCATGTAGAGCATCATATCCAAAAATAATAAAATGCCCACTTGGGCTTACAATTTCCAAGGCTTAAGCCCGGTTACACAAAAATGGCCTCTCGGACCCATACATGAATTGCCCTTGGCTAGCAAAATAAATCACAACAAAACAGAGTTATTTACTCTTCACAAAATATGTCCACGCTCTTAACTCGGCAGGATCACCACATCCTTTCTTGCATCAAAATTCCATAGAGGTGAGCATAATGCCCAGTAGAGAATCCTTACAAAGTATATACAGTTATGCAAATTTCCAATGTAAAATGCAAATGCCATGCAATGCCATTTTAAAGAGAATTTCATTTACATGCTTTTTTTTTTTTTTTTTAAATCACCATGTTTCAACAACAGTTTGAAATCTCAACAATTCCGAAACTTCCAATTTTATTCAATAGGGGTGGTAAATACGACTCAGGTAATCCCTAGGTTGGTGTCTGAAAGTAGGCTCAACTAGCACTACCAAAACCCCACTTTACTGGTTGCTAACCGGAAGGGAAGTGGTACCTCCTCCGCGCGTGTTTTCGGTCTTTCACCCCGGACACTCAGGCCAACTTATCAATTCCATCTACACCTCCTATCCGAACTTACCAACGTATTTACCCCAAAAACATTTCCTTAGTCCTTTTTTCTCAACAATTCTATTATCAATTCAAGGTAATCAATTTCAAATCAAACATGTGGTAACCAAAAAAGAATGTATGCAAAATAATAATTGGTAATGCTACAATAATCATTTTCTTTTCATTCTTGTATATTTCAACAATAATCTCAAATAAACGAGCTTTTATTCCTCCCGTTCCGTATTATCTCACAATGGGACCATGTTTCCATTTATTTTCATCGACAAATAACTACATTTCCACCTCTTAAGCAATTCCAACAATATAATCATTTCAAGACTATAGCAACAATTAATCAATAATTTCCTTCCAACACCAACATTTTTTTCTCTATTTCGTGAGATTCAACATTTGTAACTATAAGTAAAAATCTTTCCTTTCTTTAACTCTTTTGATATACACAATAATGCATTAATAATAAAACTTTATGTGTTCTCATCATTTATTTTTTTTTTTAAAAACCCCTAATTTCTAGTTTTCTTTTTACGAACAGCACCCCCCACACACACTAAGCACTTGAAAGGGACCCTCAAAATCACACCATTTTCCTTGCCTAAAATAATTTCAACTCTCAAGATGTTATCTTAAAAGGATTTGAGATTTTTTTTTATTTATTTTTTTAAATCCACTTTTGAGAATCTCTACATTTTAGGTCACAAAATCAAACCAACATAATAACTTCAAGAAAACCTTTAAACCAACATCAATATTGCAAAACATGTATATATAACTCTAGGAAGTCCCTACCTCAAGTTTTGGAGGGGATTTGATGAAACCCTAGGATCCAAGATTGAAGAAACTTGATCTCTATCGTATAAGGTGGAATACTTGTTTTGCGCTCCGAGATTTGTAAAGGATGATGGATCAAAACTCAATAGATTGTTAGAAATCAAAGGTTCTAGGAGATTTGGTATAGGAGATGTAGAGAGAAGGGAGATTTGGTATAGGATGGTGGAGTTCTTGTTCTGCCCAGCGCCTCGCACGTGCGGCACGTGCCCCACACGTGCGGAGCCCACCTTCCACACATACAGCCCTCAATCCCGTACGTGCGGCCTTCCCATGCCGCACCTCCTCTAGCACCTGCATATATTGCAGTGTGCTGCCCCAAACATCCTCTAAATTCCGTACGTGCGGCCTCACCTCCAGCACGTGCGGCCCTGGTTCCCCAGCCCAGAATTTTCTCAGTTCAATTCTAGGCACTTCGGACTTGACCTCGAACTCTCCGGAACATGTGAAAATCAACACTCAACAAACAAGAACAAGAATTTATTTGAGGAACAACTTCCAGACACCACAAACCTAAAGTTAAACAAAGGAGAACGAAGCGAATAATACACCCGGTCATCAAAACCTCCCCACCATAGGAAATTTTGTCCCCGGAATTTAAACAAACCAACCAAACTAAAGAGGGTCCTAGCAATTATGGCCACACTAACAACATTTTGAAGTCGCAACATCAATATTCAACTCACATTTACCACTCTCATTATCATATTTTCATCAAAACAGCAATTGCTCTTACTAGGCATTCGAAATGCTTTAACAAAAGTTCCTTCCCACACAATCTCATACTTAGATTAACAATGCATACAACAACACATGATAAACAATTTTGACACTTTCCCCCTTCAACACTAGGGAACACTACAAATCAAAATAACTAAACATTTTCAAATAAACTTGGATACTTGGAGCGGACTTCCCCCTCCCTTTCCCACGTTGCTTCTTCAACCCCGTGGTGTCTCCACAACACCTTCACTAATGGTATAGTTTTACCCCATAACACTTGCTCTCGGGTATCTAGTATTTGAACCAATCGCTCTTCGTAAGAGGCATCTTCATCCACCTCCAAATCAACCCAATCTAGCACATGAGAAGGGTCGGGTTCGTACTTCCTAAGCATTGACATATGAAACACATTGTGAACCCCTGAAAGTTGTAGCGGTAAGGCTAACTGGTATGTCACTTCCCCGATTCTCTCCAATATCTCGAAAGGCCCAATAAACTTTGGAGACAACTTTTCACTCTTACTGAACCTCATCAAACCCCACCTAGGTGTGATCTTAAGGAAAACATGGTCACCAACTTCAAAAGATAAAGGTCGTCTCCTCTTATCGGCATAACTTTTCTGCTGGCTTTGGGATGTAGCTAACCTTTTCCGAATAAGAGCAACTTTCTCGGTCATTTCTTTAATGGTTTCCGAACCCAACAACGGTGCACCCCCACCTCGGCCCAACAAACTAGTGATCTACAAGGTCGGCCATACAAGGCCTCAAACGGTGCCATCTCAATGCTAGCTTGGTAAATATTGTTATAGGCAAACTCAATCAACAGTAAGTGCCTCTCCCATGACCCGTTGAAATCCAGGACACAAGCTCTAAGCATGTCCTCCAAAATTTGAATAGTACGCTCCGATTGCCCATCGGTTTGAGGGTGATAAGGGGTACTAAAGGTCAACTTAGTCCCCAATGCCTCTTAAAGGCTTTGCTACAATCGGGTGGTAAAACGAGGATCCCTATCCAACAAAATGGTTACTAGAACCTCATGAAGTCGAACTATCTCTCTAATGTACAACTCTACCAAGTGCTCAACCGAGTCACCGGTACGCATCAGAATGAAATGCATAGACTTAGTCAACCTATCAACAATCACCCAAATGGCATCATTGCCCCGCTGTGTTCTAGGAAGCCCAACTACGAAATCCATGGTAACATGCTCTCTTTTCCACTCGGCTATTGGTAAGGGTTGTAACAAACTCGCTGGTCTTTGGTGTTTGGCTTTCACTTGTTGACAAGTAAGGCACCTCGACATAAAGGAGGCGACATCCCATTTCATACCCCTCCACCAAAATTGACAGCTAAGATCATGATACATTTTGGTGCCTCTCGGATGTACCGCAAGGCTTGAATGATGGAATTCTCGAAGCACTTCCTCTCTACAAGATTTAGGTACAAACAAACGGTCTAGGTAACATACATTCTGATCCGAGTGAATGTTCAAGCCCTTCTCCTCCTTCCCGTTGGAAATTCCATCACGAATCAACTTTACTTCACAATCTCCTTGTTGTGCCTCTACAACTTTACTAATTAAGATAGGTTGACCACTCGAAATAAACAATATTGCACCCTCTTTGGACTCACCCAAGTGCAATTCAAACTTGCCGATGTCACCCAACATAACCCATTCCCGAATAGCCACACTCGCCAAACTGCTCATGGATTTCTGACTTAAGGCGTTGCCCACTACATTGGCCTTCCTCGGATGATAGTGTAACTCAAAGTCATAAGCCTCCAAAAATTCCATCCACCTCTGTTGGCATAAATTCAAGTCTTTTGGGGAAAACAAATACTTTAGGCTGTTATGATAGTAGAAAACCTCAAACTTCTCGTCATACAAATAATGCCTCCAAATTTTCAAAGCAAACACTACTGCTACTAATTCTAGGTCGTGGGTAGGGTAATTCTTCTCATGAGTTTTCACTTGCCATGAACCGTAGGTTACAACCTTTACCCCTTGCATCAAAACACAACCAAGCCCATCCCGAGATGCGTCATAATAGACGGTATAGCCCAAACCTCTTTCTGGAATTATCAACACCGGTGTGGTAGTCAGTCTAGTTTTAAGCTCTTGGAATGACTTTTCACAAGTCTCACTCCACATAAACTTAACCCCCTTTCTAGTCAATCTAGTCAAAGGCTTGGCTAGTCTAGAAAAGTCCCTTACAAAACGCCGATAGTACCCCGCCAATCCTAAGAAACTTCGAATCTCAAAAATATTTTTAGGTTGCTCCCAATCTTGTACAGAGTCTATCTTTGAAGAGTCTACAGTTACTCCCTCTCTTGACACTACATGGCCCAAAAAATTCACCTCGGTGAGCCAAAACTTGTATTTCTCAAATTTGGCATACAATTGATGTTTCATAAGCAAATCAAGCATTACCCTTAAGTGAGCCTCGTGTTCTTTCTTGGAAGTCGAATAAATTAGGATGTCGTCCATGAAGATGACCACAAAATGATCCAAGTATTCCCTAAAAATTTGGTTCATCAAGTCCATAAAGGAAGCCGGTGCATTAGTCAACCCAAATGGCATTACAAGGAACTCATTGTGGCCATAACGTGAACGAAAGGTCATTTTTTGGATGTCCTCCTCCCGGAATCTCAACTGATGGTACCCTGACCTCAAATCTATCTTCGAAAAACAACAAGACCCCCTAAGTTGGCCAAACAAGTCATCTATTAGAGGTAAGGGGTACTTGTTCTTGACGGTAACCCGATTCAACTTGCGGTAATCGATACACAACCGCAACGACCCATCTTTCTTCTTCGCAAAGAGAGCTGGCGCTCCTCAAGGCGATGTACTAAGGCGAATGAAACCATTGTCTAAAAGCTCCTAGAGTTAAATCTTCAACTCATGCAACTCCGCGGGTGCAAATTTATATGGCGCCATAGAAATTGGTGCCATTCCAAGCACTAAGTCAATGGTGAACTTGATCTCCGAATCGAGTGGCAAACTGGTAAGATCCTCGGGAAATACGTCTGAGTATTTGCAAACTATCCTTGGCAACTCAACACAAGTCTCGTCACTCTCACTATTCAAGATAGTAGCAAGAAGACCGCTAAGCTCGTTTTTACTGCGAGGGTCAATTACTGGCGATAAGAACTGATCAACCCTGTCCCCTAAAAAATAAAAACAATCACCACCTGAGGTTCACACTGTGACCCTCTAACAAAAACAATAAATCACTGCTCGATACGAAGACAACCAATCCATGCCTAGAATAACATCAAAATTCGACATTTCAAACAACATAAAAGCAAACGGGAGTCGACGCCCGGTAACCTCTATCTCATAACCACGACAACCCCGATCTAAGTTAACTGTACTTCCAACCGGTGCCTCAACTCTAAGTGGAGATGTTAACTGTGCCACCTCTAACCCCAATGCAGATGTGAATGCAGCAGATAGGAATGAATGAGACGCACCCGTGTCTGTCAACACATTAGCCAAAGAATTACACACAACGAAATACCTCTCACAATTGAGGATCCCGGTAACTGCTCTGGCGCGGTAACAGCATACACGCGCCCCTGTGGCTTCTGATCAACTTGCTCATCCCTCGGAGCATAGACATGCTGCACTGACTGAGCTAAAGCGGCTCCCTAATTAGCTCGCAAAGTTTGTATTGAGTGAGCTTGCTGGTGGCTTTAAGTCTGCCTCGACTCTGATGCGCCTCCTAACTGCGGCGAGCTCTTTTTATGTGCCCTGACTGACCGCACTGATAGCAAGTAGGTCCTTGTCCCCTACTCTGAGACTGACTCTGAGATCGGTTAGGTGGTGGTGGTGGTGGTTGTGGAAACATCTACTGTCCTTCTCCCTTCTGTGGACATGCAAAGGCCTTGTGACTCGGTTGGCCACACTTGAAACAAGAAAACCCACTCGGTGCACTCTTCCCCGGGCCCACACTAGGCAAGGGAAAGGTAGATCTAGACTGTTGCAGTTGAGACTGCGATGAAAAGATGTTTTTACTCTTCTTGTTGGGCTTATAATCCCCTTGTGATCCTTGGCCCCTAGACCTCGAACTCCGAAGTCTCTCCTCCTCAGCCTCTACAGTAATCTCCACATGCGCGGCCGCCTCTACAAGGCGGTCATAGTTCCGGATCATGTTCTTGGCAACCTTGAATAAGATCTTCCATCGCTACCAACTCCGGTGCAAACTGGGACAAACTAGAGAAAGCCGCTTCGAACTCGGCCACGAACATATTGAGTTGCTTAAGGTCTTAGAATTCCTACCTCAACCTCTTCCTAGCAGTGAGAGGTAGGTACTTGTCTTGGAAAGCCACTACAAATGTTTCCCATGTCAGTTCTATTCTGCCCTTGGCATATTACCACTATTAGCCCGCGTCCCCCTTGAGGTAGTAACTCGCAAGAGTCACTCTAAGCTCACTTTCTTTGATGTGAAGCATCTCAAAAGTCTTCACGGTTTGTTCGAGCCATTAATCCGCTTTCTTAGGCTCAAGGCCACCATGCAACTTATTCGGCTTAGCCCATAAAAACTCTTTCGTGAAGAAGCAACCCTCGTCTCTACGGCGTTCTCCCTAGCTTGGTTTTCCACCCTTAGTATATTCATCGATTCCCTCAAGGCCCCCGCCATTTCTCAGGCTAGGGCCCCCATTGCGGCTTGGCCAGCTTGCCCCACTTGCTCAGCCATATTAGCTTGGCCCAACTCCTCCTCTTGCACCGGGACCTCTTGGACTGGTACTTCATGCATATCCCGGTAACCCCTACCACGCCTTCTACCTCTACCACCATGAGTTTGACCCCTTCCTGACATCTTAATTGTGAAACAAGATAAACGATTTAGCATATAATTCTGAATGTGCTTGCAAATTCTCTCACTCGTTTGAATACAACAATCCTATACAATTTCTACCATTCAAACAATTCAATTCACTCCACATAAACACTTAGTCACATAATCACATACGGATTATTCTTTTGTGATGAGATTCGTCCCACAAAAAACCAAGAATCCTTAATAGAACGAGTATTGATCAGGTACCCTTTTAATAAGACCTCAAGGAATTTAATAGGCGCAAATAACATCCCAAAAGTCCAATCTCATACCCATGTAGTTATATAAGCATGTTATCACATAATCACGAAAAACAAAACATTTCCTAATCATGCGAAATGAACCCACTGTGCCAAAACAACCACTTCCCGCGAGCTCTAACCATTCAAACCCGGGAGCTCTGATACCAAGTTGTAATGCCCTAAAATAATTCGATATAAATTAAATACTTTAACCCACATCCACTAAATAATAATAACGATACTCTAACATTTACACCATTAATCAACAAGGTTTATACAAAAGTTCCACATGCAAATTATACATTCAATGATATAGAGTTACATGAATCTATAGATGTAGAGCATCATATCCAAAAATAATAAAATGCCCACATGGGCTTACAATTTCCAAGACTTAAGCCCGATTACACAAAAATAGCCTCTCGGACCCATACATGAATAGCCCTTGGCTAGCAAAATAAATCACAACAAAACAGAGTTATTTACTCTTCACAAAATATGTCCACGCTCTCAACTTGGCGGGATTACTACATCTTTTCCTGCATCAAAATCCCATAGGGGTGAGTATAAAGCCCAGTAGAGAATCCTTACAAAGTATATATAGTTATGCAAATTTTCAATATAAAATGCATATGCCATGCAATGCCATTTTAAAGAGAATTTCATTTACATTTTTTTTTTTTTGAAAATCACCATGTTTTAACAGCAGTTTGAAATCTCAAAAATTTCGAAACTTCCAATTTATGCAATAGGGGCGGTAAATATGACTCAGGTAATCCCTAGGTTGGTGTTTGAAAGTAGGCTCAACTAGCACTGCCAAAACCCCACTTTACCGGTTGCTAACCGGAAGAGAAGTGGTACTTCCTCCGCGCATGTTTTCGGTCTTTCACCCCGGATACTCAGGCCAACTTATCAATTTCATCTACACCTCCTATCTGGACTTACCAATGTATTTACCCCTAAAACATTTCATTAGTCCTCTTTTCTCAACAATTCTCTTATCAATGCAAGGTAATCAATTTCAAATCAAACATGTGGTAACCAACATTTTTTTTCTCTATTTCGTGAGATTCAACATTTGTAACTATAATTAAAAATCTGTCCTTTCTTTAACTCTTTTGATATACACAATAATGATTAATAATAAAACTTCATGTGATCATTTATTTTAAAAAAAAAAACCCTAATTTCTAGTTTTCTTTTTACAAACAACACCCACACATACACACTAAGCACTTGAAAAGGACCCTCAAAATCACACCATTTTCTTTGCCTAAAATAATTTCAACTCTCAAGATGTTATCTTAGAAGGATTTGAGATTTTTTATTTTATTTTTATTTTTTTTTAAGCCCGCTTTTGAGAATCTCTACATTTTAGGTCACAAAATCAAACCAACATAATAACTTCAAGAAAATCTTTAAATCAACATCAATATTGAAAAACATGTATATATAACTCAAGGAAGTCCCTACCTCAAGTTTTGGAGGGAATTTGATGAAACCCTAGGATCGAAGGTTGAAGAAACTTGATCTCTACCGTACAAGGTGGAGTTCTTGCTTTGCTCTTCGAGATTTGTAAAGAATAATGGATCAAAACTCAATAGATTATTAGAAATCAAAGGTTCTATGAGATTTGGTGTAGGAGATGTAGAGAGAAAGAAGAGGAAATGATTTTTAGAGAGAGAAAGATGAGCCAAAAGTGATACATACATAGCCCTAAAGAGAAAAAAAAAACTGAGATTCAGACTACCCAGCGCCTTGCACGTGCGGAGCCCATCTCCCACACGTGCGGCCCTCAACCCCACACGTGCGGCCTTCCCATGCCGCATCTCCTCCAGCACCTGCATATATTACACTGTGCTGCCCCAAACTTCCTCTAAATTCCGAACATGCGGCCTCACCTCCCGCACGTATGGCCCCGCACGTGCGGCCCTGGTTCTCCAGCCTAGAATTTTCTCAGCTCAATTCTAGGCACTTCAGACCTGGCCTCACACTCTCCGGAACAAGTGAAAATCAACATCGAACAAACAAGAATAAGAATTTATTTGAGGAACAACTTCTGAATACCACAAACCCAAAGTTAAACAAAGGAGAACGGAGTGAATAATACACCCGGTCATCACATATTGGATGTGTTAAAAGTGTAATAGAAATTTTTCTGTTACTATGCAAATGTAAATTTTTTCTCAAATAGAACATAAACCTCACATCCCAAGCACTACTTTCCCTATTGTTGTAATTAAATAGTTGGGAAAAGAAAAGAGAGGTCTGGCTTTCTATTTGGGCTCATGGGACCATTACAGGTCTTATTTTGATAATTTAACTTGTTTATTTTTGTGTATATTATTTATAATAAAAAAAATCAAGTCGATCCGATAATCGTAACTTGTTTAATTAATTGCACTTGTCACAACAAAAAAAAAAGATATTTTATTTTTAAAAACGCGCTTTCCATATATTTCTTTTTAGAGATAAATGTGATAAATTAACATATTACGATCATCAAATCAATCTAATTTTTGTGTGTGGATGAAATACGTGAATGACCTTACAAAATAAACCGTTTGAATTATCAAAAAGACCTATCACTATAGGTAAATACACCTTTAGCTACTAAAAAATTAGTTGCCAAAGCTTCTGTTTTAGTCATCGGTACTCAATGGCAACTAAATTTTTTAGTCGCCTCGTTTAGCCGCAGAAGGCTTGTTGGCTATAGTATTGGCGACTAAATTTATGTTGGTCGCTAATTGTCTTCTCTTTGGCGACTAAAACTACCTTAGTCCCTAATTCAAACCTTTTGGCGACGAAAGGTGTAGTCACCGAAAGTTCTAAAACAAGAATAAAATTCTCTTTCAGCGACTAAAATATTTAGTCACTAACAAGTTTTTGTAGCAAATACTGCTACACATGATGACTAAATGTTTTAGTTGTTGTTTTATGTCACATTTAGCCACCAAATTTTTAGTCAATGCTATTGATCACAACTAAACATTTTAGTCGCCAAAAAAATATATATATTTTCATCCTATTGCGTTTTACGACAAAGTATTTTAGTTGCCAAAGAATGTCATGTTTTTTCGTGACTAAAACATTTTATGACAAAATGTTTATAGACTCTACAAGCCCAAATAACACTTCCAATCCAGATCTTAGACTGGAGGGAGATCCAGCCAATACAAAAAATACAACAATGATACATGCCATCACTAAAAATCAGCTTAATTTATAAAAATTTGATATTAAACTAATCACATAACACCATATGTATTTTTGAGGGTTGTAAAACTTTAAAAATATGAGAAAAATATATTGAGATTTTCAAATTCAAAAATTATATTTGTATCTCTCCTTTAGCGACTTGCATTTTAGATACATCTCATTAAGGACCTTAGTTATATAATAATACTAGGGAATGACCATGTCTAAAGGCGCTCTCAATCCAAACTAATGCAAATTAAATAATTTAATTTAAGGACAATATTTAAATATAAAATTTAGAGAAATGCTATTGATCACTATTTTTTTTTCACTACTTTTTTTCACTTATTAAATATATTGATACAATTAAAGTCATGCGTATGTGTAAGATCCATATTATTTAATAAATAATGGAACTAACTAGGATAAATAGAAAATCACGTAGGAAGTTTATAATTTCAGTATAATGTTTTCGTGATATATAATAGCTCTCTAATATTTATAACCATAAAAGTTATTGTTATCCAGGTAAGCAACCCAATAGGGTGTGAATCGAGTTTCTAAATAAATTGCCAATTAAAAACGAACCCAAATAATAAATAAATAAATATGCTCAATTCCGATCACTCTGACTAGTTTAGAATTTGGTGTCTAGTCACAACTTACCGAGTAATTTTATCTTAAACATCACTCACAAAAATATCTCAACTAGTTTTGAATTTGGTGCCTAGTCACACCTAACCCAAGTGATTTTATCCTAAAAAATCACTCATAAAAACTCTCTATTTTTACAAGTATAATAAGAATAAGGGATAGAAAATCCTTTTACAATTTTTCTCAAGCTCTCAATAAATTTTCTCACAAAAAATATAACTCAATGAAACATAAAACAATATTTGAGAATATTTTAATATCATATATTTTTCTCTTCTTCACTTCTTATTTTTCTCACACCAAAATACTCTTTATATATCATAAAATCATATCCGTTGGGGGGGAGAGAGAGAGAGAGAGAGAGAAGAGACGCTCATATTCGTTGGAGGAGACGCATGCAAAGAAAGGTGGAGTATGGGCATCAATTTCTCATTTTCAAATTTAGCAGGCGAAGGAGTTGAAAATATAGTCACGTCGCTTTTGATGAATAGTGAAACGCACAATAATTTACTAATTTTCTTTCAAACCTTACGAATTTCAAAGGTACACAGTAGCTTGAATAGTAATTTTTCTATTAAAAAATATATGATGCATAGTAAAATCTATTTAAATAATATTTATAACAAACACAACATACAACATATATTTTAACAGATAATATTTTGTGTCAAAGAATGTAAAATATGTATATTAAAAAATCACAATTTATCCCATAATATTTTAGATATCATCAAAATTAAACCACATGATTAACATGTTACCCCCAGTGGCGTGTGTGTGCGTAAATTAAAATGTATAAATAAAATAAACAGCAAAATAAAATAATTCAGAAAATAATTATATAAATTAAATTCCAAATTAAATGCTTATAGAAATTAAAGTCGAGGCTTATGTTGGACATAATCTCCTTAAAGTAGATTTCCTCCTCGCTCCGATGCTTTGAGATTTACCGGTGTCTACTCTCAGGATGCAATGACTAACACTTGAATTTACAGCACTACAAAATCAAATCTGGCAAACCAAAAATTTGCTGAAACTTTCTCTTTCTTTTTCCTAAAATTAAATGTAGAATAAATGTAGAAAATAGGAAGACGGAAAGAGAAGAAGGGAGACAAAAATCTGGGGGAAATTTTAATCTTCTGAATTGCTGGAAGGTTGGCCTTTTATAGGAGAAATCGTAGCTTTTCCGTATAGATAAAAACCTGTTCGGACAGATTGAACAGGTACAAATATGTTTGAACAGACACAGATTTAAATTCAACAGGTATGAACCTATTTTGAACCCTTTGAACTTGTTCAGGTGGGTTTGAACCCGTTAGGGATCTGTTTAAGTGAAGGAAAAATACTGGACCAATTTATTTTGAATTTTAAAACCAAAATTAAAAATAAATAAATAAATTACAAAAATTTTTGGCCCAAAAAGATAAGTATTGGGTCGGACAAGCCTAATCCAACCTCACACCATGCACCCGCGCTCAAGCCCAGACCTAGCCCACTCGACCAGACGGATAGACGGCGTGCGCGTGGTTTTTGTTTTGGGTCTAATGGGTCTAGCTCATTTTACCCATAACCTCACCCTTCCACAAACTTAGGTACCCCTTGGGGCCCATCCCAAGTATCCCAAGCCAAAGTATATAAACCCACACAAATCCATAAGTCTTTCCAATGTAGGACAAGCACATTTCACAAATGTGGAAGAAACCCACTTAAAGCCATTTTTGTGAACCCAAAAACGTGCATTGAATTCTCATTCATCCGAAAATGGTTTTGAGCAACCAAATACACAGTTTTATTCACTACGCGGCATTAAACATAACCTAATGAAAAACGTTAAAAATAACTCTTGGGTCCCACCATAATTAATGCTCAAAGTTAGTAAAAAATAAGATTTTTCAAAAGCTTCCAAAGCCATTTCCCAACAATCTCCCATATGAATGGAATTCATGATAACAAACATGCAACAAGATGCAGACAAAGAAAGAGTACATTAAGCAAATACACGACATCGAGATAGGCAGCTTTTGGCTTTGAACCTTCTTTAGTGAAAACTTATCGGACTTACTGGCTAACCATAGTGTATCTTGAGACACAGTTTGGTTCTTACGGTTGTGTTCATTTTGGCCCTGAACAATACCTGGTAATTCATGAGTGCTCTAGAGAATTTAGCCTTCTCAATTCTCACAGAACCAGCCTAATTCACACTCATATAGGTGACTTCTTATTGAGAGTATCTTGTTGTACCCCACTTGGATGTCTAAGCTATAAGAATCATTAAAAGCAAATCTTATCCTACTAACGCTGTAGGTATCACTTTTCTTATCATAGAAATGAGTAGGAGTAATCCTCCTTAGTGAACGTGAAGTCATCTATAATTCGGTTGTCCCTTTGAACCTAGCTCTTGGAATCTCCAGTCAACTAGGTTGGGTTGTCATTATGGCGACTTTTAAGTAATAGGCTTTAATCTCATTCCCTTCGATAAATGGTACACTTGCTCTCTGACTAGCCCTTTAGTCAATGGATCAGCAATATTCTACTTTGACTTTACATATTCTATAGAAATTGTTCCATGTGAGAGCAAATGCGTAACGGTATTATGTCTTCGACGAATTTGTCGAGACTTACCGTTATACATATGATTTTGTGCCCGTCCTATTGTTGCTTCACTATCACTATGTATGCATATAGCTAGCACAGGTTTAGGCCACATTGGAATGTCTTCTAAGAAATTACGAAGCCACTCTTCTTCTTCTCCTGTTTTATCTAATGCGATAAACTCAGATTCCATTATCGACCTTGATATGCATGTCTGCTTGGAGGATTTCCAAGTGACTGCAGCACCTTTCAAGGTAAAGACATATCCACTAGTAGATTTTGAGTCTTTAGTATCTGATATCCAATTTGCATTGCGCTATATCCCTTGAGTACTACTGGATATTTGGTATTATGTAAGCCATAATTTCGGATATGTCTTAGATACCTAAGTACCCTAATTATTGCTTTCCAATGATCGGACCCTAGATTATTTGTGTACCTACTCAATTTGCTTACAACATAGGCTATATTTAGCCTAGTGCAATTCATTAAGTACATCAAGGTTCCGATTATCCAAGAGTACTCTAATTGTGATATGTTTGCACCTGTATTTTTTGACAAATGAAGACTAATGTTAACAGGTGTTTTAACAGGACGGTCGTCGTGCTTTCCAAATTTCTCTAGAATCTTCTCAACATAGTGAGACTGAGATAAAGCATATCCTTCAAATGTTCTAGTAATTTTTATTTCTAGAATTATATCTGCTACTCCCAAATCTTTCATGTCAAACTTTTTTTTCAACATTTTCTTTGTGGATTTAATCATGTCATTATTACTTCCAATAATGAGCATGTCATCCACAAAAAGACAAACTATGACATAGCTTTTGTCTGTGCTTTTAACATAGACGCATTTGTCACATTCGTTTATCTTAAAACTATTCGAAAGTATAACGTGATCAAATTTTTCATGCCATTGTTTCGGAGCTTGTTTTAATCCATAAAAGGATTTGACAAGTTTACAAACCTTTTTCTCTTGGTCGAGAACTTGAAACCCTTCCGGTTGTTCTATATAGATTTCCTCATCTAACTCGCCATTCAAAAAAGCTGTTTTAACATTCATTTGATGTATCTCCAGATTATACAAAGCTGCAATCGCAATTAACACGCAAATAGATGTTATTCTTGTCACTGGTGAATAGGTGTCAAATTAATCAAGGCCTTCCTTTTGCCTGTATCACTTAACAACAAGCCTAGCCTTGTATTTATCTATTGAACCATCTACTTTCATTTTTCTCTTAAATATCCACTTATATCCAAGAGGTTTACACCCTGGTGGAAGATCCACCAGTTCCGAAGTATGATTTTGCAGTATTGATTCAATTTTACTATTCACAGCCTCTCTCTACAACGAAGCTTCAGAATTTGACATTGCTTCCTTGAAATTTTGAAGCTCATTTTCTAACAGGTATGTCAAAAAATCTAAACCAAATCATTTAGAGATTCTAGCTCTCTTGCTACGTCTAGGTTCATCTGCTTTATTATAATTATGGTTTTCACTACTACCCATAGCAGTATCAAAAGTTATTTTATTTGAATTTTTCTCTTCAGTTTCCTTACATGGAAAAATGTGTTCAAAAAATGACGCATTCCTTGACTCAATAATAGTGTTTACATGCATATCAGGATTTTCAGATCCATGAACTAAAAATCTATATGCACTACTATTATGTGTATAACCAATGAACACACAATCAACGGCTTTTGGTCTTATCTTAGTCATTTTGGGACTAGGAACCACCACCTTGGCCAAACACCCCCACACTTTGAGGTAATTGTAGGTAGATCGTCGACCTTTCCATAATTCATAAGGCGTTTAATTAAGTTTCTTGTGGGGTACCTGTTAAGGATAAAATTAGCAGAAAAAATCGCCTCCCCTCACAAGTTTTGAGGTAACCCTGAACTAATCAACATGGCATTTATCATCTCTTTTAGAGTTCGATTCTTTCTCTTAGCAACTCCATTTGACTGAGCAGAATAGGGTGCATTGGTTTGGTGAATAATACCATGTTCATAACAAAATTTCTTAAATGGTGCATCATACTCACCACTTTTGTCACTTCTCACTATCTTAATAGTTTTGCCAAGTTGATTTTCAACCTAAAGTTTATATTGCTTAAAAGCTTCTAAGGCTTCATATTTACTTCTCAATAAGTAAACATAGCAATATCGAGTGCAATCATCAATAAAAGTAATAAAGTTCTTCTTACCTCCTCTAGTTTGAATAAATTTTAAATCACAGATATCTGTGTGATTTAAACTTAGAGGTTCAATACTTCTTTCTACTTTATTAAATGATGCCTTAGTGAGTTTTGCCTTAACACAAATCTTACATTTATGATTAGAATCAAACTCTAAGTTTGGTAAACATTCTAAGAAACAAGTATACGTAAAGAATTAAAATTAACATGTCCCAATCTACCACGCCATAAAAAAAAGACTCAACAATATAAACAAAAGATGTGTTCTTATTATTAATAGCCAAATTAGGTACAACAGTATTTACATTGAGTTGAAAAAGCCCATCACTCATATAACCTCGCCCCATACACATGCCACTCTTGGAGAGTATAACCTTGTTAGATTCAAAGACTAATTTAAACCCATTCTTGATCAACAATGACCCAGAAATCAAATTTTTGCGAATTTCTGGCATATGGAGTACATTGTTAAGCGTGAGTTCTTTCTCCGAGGTCATTTTCAGCATAATCTTTCCTTATCCTTCCATAGTTGTAGTGGAGGAGTTTTTCATAAAAAGTTGTTCCTCACTTTCCACCACTTTATAGGTTGTGAATATCTTCTTATCTGCACAGATATGGTGGGTTGCTCTAGTATCCACCCATCACTCCTTGGGATTGCCCACCAAATTTGCTTAAGAGACTACTGCAGCAAGATTGATGTCTGCCACTCCATCGAAAAGATAAAAATCCTTAGCTATGTTGGCTTGTGCTGGCTTTTTGCTTGAACTCCTTCCGTCCTTGCAAACGTAACAATCCTTAGTTCGATGTCCATCTTTGCCGCATACAAAACACTTGCTTTTGAACCTCTTATTGAACCCGTTGTTGATCCCTTTATTGATCTTACTTGTGGATCCTTGTTTGGGACCATTGCCATCATGCTTCAGCTTCTTGTTGTTGAACTTTGACCTATGTTCATGTTCCACAACATTTGCTTTAGCCTGCATGACATGGTTTCCTGACTTCTTGTTGGAACCACGATTGTCCTCCTCAATTCTGATCCGTACTATTAGTTCCTCCAATTTCATTTCCTTGCACTTATGCTTCAGATAATTCTTGAATTCTTTCCAAGATTGTGGCAATTTTCAATGATTGTCGCTACTTAGAAAGATTCAGTGAGAACTATCCCTTCCGCATGTATGTCATGGAGAATTAATTGGAGATCTTGAACCTAGTTAATAACCGTTTTGGAATCCATCATTTTAAAATCTAGAAAACGACCGACAACAAATTTCTTTGTACCGATATCCTTTGTTTTATACTTATGATCTAGAGATTCCCACAGTTCTTTAGCGGTGCTTTTAACACTACACACATTATACAATGTATTGTCCAAGCCATTGAGGATATAATTTTGACATAGAAAATCACCATGTTTCCATGGATCGACTGCAGCAACCACTTGCCGATCAGTTTCTCCCTTGTTTAGTGCCGGAACTTTTTCATGGGTGAAGCGAGCCAAAATCAATGTGGTAAGATAAAACATCATTTTTTGTTACTATCTTTTAAAATCATTTCCATTGAATTTTTCTAGCTTTTTCTCATGATTTACCGATATTGCCAGAGTCATCACTGGCATAGCAGGTGTGGGGGTTTGAGTAATAACAGTCTTAGTATTGTTTATTTCAGTTGTTATAATTCTGAAGAAATAATAATATACCAATCACAAAATTATGCAAAAAAGAATTTACACACTAAATAAACAGAATAATATTTTGTAACAAAATTCCAATGATAAATAGTAAATTACTACTATGTTATCAAAGAAATCATTAAACAGTATATTACTATTATTTAAGAAATTAAACAGTACATGACGACTATTTAATTTCCCGAAACAAAATATTCATCTGTCTACCACAGAAATAAATAAAAATCGGATATCTACTTTAAGATTGTTACATCCAGTGTTGTGTGTGTGTGTATGTGTAAATTAAATGTATAAATAAAATAAACACCAAAATAAAATAATTCAGAAAATAATTATATACATTAAATTTTGAATTAAACGCTTACAGAAATTAAAGTCGAGGCTTGTGTTGGACACAATCTCCTTAAAGTAGATTTTGCCCTCGCTCTGGTGCTTCGAGATTTATCGGCGTCTATGTAACAACCCTCATACTGTTTACCGACTTATGACTGATTGATTACCGATAATCATCGATTACCATTAAACTGAATTGATTATGACTGATAATTGAACTGATTAAAGTACTGAACTGACTGACTGAAATTGGAAACCGAATTGATTGAGTATATGTTAGTTAAATTGCATTCTATCTGTTTGACTGTATGATTATCTGTTCATGCTTATATGTTTAAACTGCTAATTGAAGGCCTTATCGGCGGCCGAATTAGAAACCGATTGATGTTCCATGACCCTCGTAATTAATGTGATTTTATGGTGTATTTACCTGAAAACTGATTAGGTATGATTAAATTAGATCAAAATAAGCTAATTAAAGAGTTTGACGTAATTACACTTTTGCCATCTAGTGGGGCCTTTGTTTACTCATATTTGAAGCCTTGTGTATGCTTTATCAAAACATTTCATCAGCCATTTCTTCTTGTTCTAGCCGAATTTAGAGAGAGAGGAAGTGAGAGTCTTGAGTTCATTTGTAGAATTGTTTGGAAATTGAAGAAATTGTTAAGGAGATTGCATATTTGAGCTCCCTTCTTGAACTACAAGACTAAAGGTAGCTCCATTGTCTTCTTGTTCATGTTTTGAGTTGATTGTGGCATGGTCCATGTTAGATTGTAGAGCTAAGTCATGATTTGGGTCATTAATGGTGAATTGAAGCTCATTTCATGCATGCATGTTTGAATTAATGAGTTTTGAGTTGAATTCATGGTATAATGGTGCATGCATGTTCATAATTTTGTGGTACCCCATGAGTTCATCTTGTTTTTGAAGGTTTAAGCTCTTTTGAAACAGCATTAAAGCTTTGAAAATGATTTAAGATCATGCATGCCATGTTTGAGGATTGTTCTTGAAAAATGGTTTGAAAATGGGTTTGAATATGGTTTTAATTGACTCACCTTTGGGGCTTGAATTCATAAATTGAGCTTTGAAACTTGTTATACATTGAATTTAGTTATGTTTTCCAGAATTTGGGCCCAAGAGGTCGAGTTTGGAGTGGTAGAATGCTTGGTTTGAGCTTGGGAGGCAAATCTGGAAATTCCAGATTTGGCTTCCTCGCTCGAGCGAAGGATTCCCCGCTCGAGCGAGCACCTTTGTCCAGGGCTCCGCTCGAGCGACCATCGAGCGACCATCGCGCGCAAAATCACAGCATCCAGTATTTTTACTGTTTCGACAGACCGCTCGAGCGAAGGATTCCTCGCTCGAGCGAAGCCTTTGATTTTGGACTTTCGCTCGAGCGAATAAAGTCTCGCTCGAGCGAGGCTCCTATTTTCAGCAAAGTTTGCAAAATGTTTTCTAAGTGTATTTCTGCATCATCATCCCATCCTAGGCATTTTTAGGCCTAGTTTAAGACATCTTGATGAGGATATCGTAGTAGAACACACCAAGGCAAATTAGGGATTAAGTTATGATATTTCCCAACTGTGTAGCTTAGTGTGTTCAACCTGTGAACTGTGTAGGGTTGGCGACTGGGGAGACACGCTCTAGCATACCGTAGCCCAAACTCTGTGAGTAACAATTGTGTAAAGATATGTTCAACTGATATCTTTTGAATACTGAACTGAACTGTTTACTGAACTGGTATTACTGAATGAATGTATGTCCTTTATTTCTGAACTGTACTGTGGCATCCTTAGTACCTACTGTTTACTGTTACTGTTACTGCGACAGAATTCTCTGTCGGTTCCCTCGTGGAGCCACTACTGTTTACTGACTGATGGCCATCATTACTGTTCGGTCTTTTAAGACCTACTGTTACTATTATGCTAATGGATGTACCACATATGACTGTTTACTGTATTGAACAACTGAAATACTGATTGAATTGAACTATTTTCATTACCGTAAGGACATTCATTCTAAACCTCTTTACGCATTATGTTATTCACTGGGCTTTAGCTCACTGTTTATACATATATGTAGGTGCTCAGCCACCAGATCGGAGCTAGGAGCGTGGGTTAGACTCCAGTTTTGTCAAGCCAGCCTTTGTGCCTCACTGCGAGGTTCCGAGTTGCCATGCTATGGCTTTGGGGTGTTTTGTTTGTTTTCCCCCGTCTGTCTCCATACTGTTTGGATTACTGTATAGACTGTCAATTACTAACTGTACTGTTATCAAGGGATTAGGTCCCTGTACTGTGTGACTGTAAATTTTGTATAGACTGTACTGTTTGTGTATGTATGAATGCATGAAAAATCTTTTTGGCATACAGACTGTCACAGCTCATTGGACATTGTTTAATTACTGTATTGGCTTCCGCCAGGCCCTGTACTCTGTTTTACTGTATTACTGTTAAGCAGGCCTTCGGTAATCTCGGATTACTGGCCGGTTACGGTGCTAAACCCATAGGGCCGGGTTTGGGTCGTGACAGTCTACTCTTAGGATACAACAACTAACCATTGAATTTCTAGCACTATAAAATCAAGTCTGGCGAACCAAAACTTTACCGAAACTTTATCTTTCTTTTTTCTAAAATTAAATGCAGAAAATAGGAAAATGAAAAAGGAAGAAGAGAGACGAAAATCTGAGGGAAATTTCAATCTTCTGAATTACTGACCTTTTAAAAGAGAAATGGTAGCTTTTCTAAACAAATAAAAACCTGTTTGGACAGATTGAACAGGTAAAGATTTAAATTCAACGTATGAACCTGTTTGGGTAGGTCTGAACAGATCAACCTCACACCACTCACCCACGCCTAAGCCCAGCCCAGTCTACCCGATTAGACGAATGGTGGTGGCAGCGGCGCGTGTATGTGTTTTTTTTTTTCTTTTGGGTCCAATGGGTCTAGCCTACTTTCCTCATAACCTCACCCTTCCACAAATTTGGGTACCCCTTGAGGACCATTCCAAGTATCCCAGGCTAAGGAATATAAATCCACACAAATCCATAAGCCTTTCTAATGCGGGACAAGAACATTTCACAAATGTGTAAGAAACTCACCTAAAGCCATTTTCACGAATCCAAAAACGCGCGTTGAATTCTCATTAATCCGGAAATGGTTTTGAGCAACCAAATACACAGTTTTATGTACTACGTGGCATTAAACATGAACCCAATGAAAAATGTTAAAAATAACGCTTAGGCCCGACCTTAATTAATGCTTAAAGTTAGCAAAAAATTTTTTTTTTTTAAAAGCTTCCAAAGCCATTTTCCAACATAACAATCTCCCCATTTTTGATAATAGCAATCTATACATAAATTTGACACAAAATTTCATAGAATAAATGCAACATAAATATTTTCAACAACCATAATATAGGCATTTATTTGCATTATATTTTCTCCCATTTATTAACAATTTTTTTGTCAAAAAAATTATATAAAAATCATATTATATTTCTTCTCCCTTGTTGACATCATCAAAAGAAAAGGTTAATAGACAAATTATTTATAGAGAATGAAAATTTTTGATGCCCAAAACGAAAATTATGTAAATACAATTGATCAATGATTCAAAGATATAGCAAATAATCTGAAAAGTTTTTTTTTTTTTTTTAATTTCTCTTGCGTGATCGTTATTGAAATTTGCTAAAACAAATCATGCAGTGACGCCTATAATGTTGACAAATAAGAGATTTGAGCAGATATGCATCGATGATTGTAGTTGTGGTGTGTACAAAAAGTGACATAGATAATGTGTAGAGTTACGAAACCTTCAAGTGTTCTTAGAGAAAAAATTTGTTCACTATCTGTGTAATCATGTCATTCCTTACCTTAGCCATCAATGGTTCTAGCATGAATGAAGTGCTTGAGATTCAGGAAAATGAAAGGTTACCCATAGTGCATTCGCACATTATTCTAGTAACTAGGAGTTCTAGTGTATTTAGTAATCGTAGTGATACAGAGGCTATCAATAACACTATGGCTCTTAGTACACAGACAATGACTGCAGTTTCCAATATGGCTCAACAACTACAAGCAAGAAGTCAAGAGAATCAGCGATTAAAAGAAGAGGTGATCTATTTAAAACAATAACTTGTTAAAACTCATCAGGTGAAGAGAATTATTGAGAGTAAAAATTCACAATTGATGAACGTGGTGCAATGTAATGCAATTGTTATAATGCCAAGACTTACAGAGGTTGAACATAGAGAGGTTCAAGTTCGAAAGGCTCATGACAAGCTATTGAGAGAAGTTAAGCACAAAATATGTGTGAAGCCTACTCAGAACTAATATGTAATCTCCAAATGTTTTCTCATTCTAAAATAAAATTGCAAGCATTTCTCTTTGTCAAAACTTTTCCTTCTTTGTTATAAAAATAAATTTTGGTGCTAATAAGGAGTAAGATAAAATATAGAGTAATTTTAGAATATATCTTTAGAAACAAAAAAAAAACCCCAGAGATTATGCATATGATCAAAAATAATTTTAAGAAAAAAAAGAGAAATGACACATGAAACCAAATGCTTCATACCAGGTAGAAGCAATAGTAATACAATAACAAAGAGTTTGTAGCACATGCAATCACAAAAGAAGTACTACAAATTACAAAAATAATTTTAGCATTTTGATAAGGGAAAAGACGTTGGTGGATGTAAAAATCATTGACAACGATGAAGATCGGTGACAATGGTGAAGATTAGTGATGATGATGTAGATCTGCGATGATGGAGAGGATTGAAAAGGACTCTGAAGATTGGTAATGGATATGATGTAGATCAGAGATAGATCTTGGTAGATCGGTGCTGGATTTATATAGATTTGTGATGGATTTTGGTAGATCAATGAGGGATTTGAGTGGATGATGCTGGTGATGAACTATGATGATGGAGAAGATCGATGGTGATGGTGTAGATTAGCGGTGTTGATGATGTAGATCGGCGATGATGGGGATGATCACATATGATGGAGAAGATCGATAATGAATTGGAGACGATTTTGTGTAGATCAGAGAAGGACGTATGTAGATCGAAGATGGGTTTGTGTATATTAGAGATAGATTTAGATGGATGATAGTGGTGAAGGAGTTAGTGTTAGAGGATGATAGGGAGCGAGAGCGGGCGAGAGAGAGAGAAAGACAGAGAGAGAGAGAGAGAGAATTTATAATAAAAAAAATCACATAATTTTTTTTTTAATAATAAAGCAAATTAAAAAAAATGTATAAACATTATATTGAAGTATTTAGACTACCAAGTAAGAAAACAATAAGCAATTACAAATCTGTGTAATAGAGAAAAACAAAGAGTGATGATACTAACAAATGATGATGTTTAAAGATGTCAATTCTCATGATATCCCACATAATCATCCATTTCAATTCTACTAATGGGTAGATGGATAAATACAGTTCAAGCTCATGTTAATAATGGGAAAAATAGATAATAACAGTATTATGTAGCAGTGAAAGAGCAAGCTCATATGTTTGATACCAAATGTTACTGATGTTACTAATACCAATATGCAATCTAAGAGATTTATAGCACAAACATTACTTAGAATACCTATTATTGCTCACAATAATTTAAACTCATTGTAATCTCATGGAACGAAGGTAATTCCATAACTAAGGCATGTCCAACATATAACAATTCATATCATAAAATCAATATATTTGGTGCAAATTTAAGCATAAACATGATTTTGTTTTTCCCATTTTGGCAAGGGTATATTCTCTTCATTTATCGTCAAAGAATATACATTACAAACCATATGATGCATAATTAAATTCATGAATAATCAATCCCTTCCATATCTTGGTAATGAAAATGTTAGTTCAAAGGATATGAGAGAACATATGTAATTTATCACAAGAGCTCAAGAATGTATTAGGAAACATACCTTTAATTCATGAGTTGGAAACTATTTAGTCTTCTATTTCCTATCATAAATAAATCATCTCAAAGGAATTTAACCGGTGTGTTTAACTGTAACGCCCTCAAAATAATACATAAAACCCATTACGTTAAACATGCATTGATATAAAAGAAACCAACCATTTCCATTCATCAGAGTAATTCTTACAACTGTATTACATGTTAACAACAAAAGCAAATGCCCTATGGGTTTACAGCTTTCTAAGTCAACACCTGGTTACACAAAAGAAGAGTACTAACTCTATACAAAATAAGCCCTTGGCTTGATATACATGTAATACAAACAAAATCAAGAGTCTTCAACTCTCATCATCATCCAAGCTATGTCCTTGGAGGTGGCATACTACCTGTACTTGAAAATAATGTCCCATAAAGGGTGAGCCAACGCCCAATAGAGATATGCTAAACACAGTATGAGCAACGACTAAGACATTAGCAATTGATAAATGTTCAATTTCCATAAACCAATTCATAACCCATTTCCATTTCATGACCACTATGTTCATGTTTCATTTCAACTTCCATTTCTTATCAATTTCACAATTTACATCAACGGCTCAAAACCTGGCCAACCCCTTATATGAGACAGTGACTCATATTAAACATTTCCCATTTTTACAATAGATAAACATACTAGTTGTATCAACATTTCAACAGATAAGCCTACAAGCTGTATCCATATTTCAACAGATATGCATATTAGCTATATCAACACTTCCAAAGATAAGCATATGAGCTGTATCAACACTTCCAAAGATAAGCATATGAGCTATATCAACACATTATCTGACAAGCATATGAGCTGTATCAGTGGAGTCCATCCCCTATCTCCTCCCAAACAACATCCGGTTTAGAGGTCCATCCCCTATCTTCCCATAAACCGTGGAGTACATCCCCTATCTCCTCCCACACACACAACGTATATACACAAAGGTCATATACACAATCAATCAATACATAACGTTAATGTATTCTATCAACCGTCATACTCTATGACATATCCAATTGATTAGTTTTAGTTTGCCTAATCATCATGCATTGTCTACAACAATCAAAACTACCATCCACCGGTAGCCCAAGCAATTATTTCTAAACAGATAATAAAAGCTCCAACAGATAAAATATCAATGTTTTCAAAAGTGAGCGATTAATAAATCTAACTCCACTATTCAACCATATAATGAGTCAATTTCATTATTTCCAACTCAATTCCATATAACCACCATTTTCTCAAATTAATCATACCAATTAATTTATACAACCAATTAGGGTTTTCTATCCCATTTCCCAATATTGACCCAATGGTCTATATTTCAACAACCAACAACAATATCATTATTTTGAAACTCAAAATACACATTCTTGAAGTCAAAATAACAAAACCCTCTTTCAGCATTTTGAAACCCTAAGTCCCAAAATTACCCAACTTCAATACTTTATCAAAACAACCAAAAATCTATGTCAAAGACCATAAGAGTGAGTAGGAATCCTTACCTCAAATTCGGAGCTCAAGGAAAGAAGGTGAAGAAACTCAACGTGCTCCAAAACTCAATATTCTCGGATCAATGTATAGCCCTCGACGATCAACCCAACTTTTACAAAGGCCGAAGGAAAAGAAAACACTCTAACTAGATCAAACCCTAGAGAGAAGGGAGTTTCTAGAGAGAGGAACTCTCAAAATGGCTTTTTAGAAAGTAAGAGAGAGAGAGAGAGAATGTAAAAAGTGATTTGAAAATGCCCAGCTGCCAACTAATATACGACATTCCCGCTAGAGCGGAGAACACAACGCTCGAGCGTCAAGAACAAAAACTGGGTACGCTCGAGGTCCAAGACACAAGAATAAAGTACATCCGCTCGAGCGCGAAAACCAGTCCGCTCGAGCGTGGATTTCCCCCTCCCAGAACTTACACCAAAAAGTACTATCCGCTCGAGTGCCAGAATACCCACTCGAGCGCCACCGCTCGAGCGCAAAGAAACCCGCTCAAGCGTGAAAAACATGCTTGCAGAGGTTCTGCAGAGCACCAAAATACTGGGAGCGTGCAATATCCGCTCGAGCGCAAGAAGACCCGCTCGAGCGGACCTCCTAAAAACTGGGCAGCAAAGAATTGAAACCAAAGCCTAACCAACCTGTAACAACTCTGCCCAATACATCCTAAAACCCAAACAAATGGAATTAAAGGATGACAACAAGATAGATACAACTACCAACTCCACGGAACTGAGTCCGGAATACAACAGAACGGTAAAGGGGCAACCGGGATCGCTATATTAACAAAATTATTTCTTCTCCCAAGCTGGCACTTCCTTTTTCTATGGTGATTTTGTGCAGATATAGCAATCATAAAATAATCACATGAAACATATAGTGTATAAAATGTAATCATATCAAGTTAAGTAAGCACATTAAATCACTCTCCTCTTTTATCTTTAATAAAAATAGATAAACTCAAAATATAAGAAGATTTCAATAGGTGCCATAATCAATTAATAGTTTAGAATGCCATTTTTGAATTTTTCAAAATGTAACACATAAAACAAATATTAGCTCACATGAAAAATATCAATATATTGCATCATCAAAATCATCTTAATCATAATGTAGCTTAATCAAAATAATTAAAGTTGAAATTAAATCACAATTTTTTTAAACATTTCCGTGCATAAAAAAAAAATCTCTCTTTTAAAAAAATCTTTTTAGTTAGAATATTAAAATAGTAATAATTTTATTTTCTTCTCTTTTTCATCTACCTTCACATGACTCATCTATGATTTAATGGCATGGTATAGCAAGTATGCAAGAGAGTAAAAATTTTATCATTAATATGAAATATTTTGAGATTTGAAAATCAACTTTTACCGAAACTAACTATACCAATTATTTATTGTTGTTGCTGAATATTGCGTGATTACTGTTCATCCGAGAAGATGTGATGAATATTGTCTCTGGTCATATAATTTGAACATCCACTGTCCAAACACCATTTTCTTCTACCGAATTTCACCTAGAAGCATTCCTGAAACAAAATAAAAAAATAAAAAATCAAGTTTTCGATTTTGGTAGCCAAATTTTTTTTGGTCCATGAATGTTAGTTTCAGAATTACTTGATTTTGGAACTCATATCATTTTTGTTCTATTTAATCCCTTTTTAAATTGACATGATAAAATTGAGTGACCATTTCTATTACAATAAGGACATACAATATTAGGATTACTAAATGATGATTCTTTAACAAAGAAATTTTTATAAAACATCTGTTTCTTGTGGGGTTTGTACCCAATATCAGCTTTGTCAAAAATACATATTTGATTTCCAAGTAATTTATTTAAATTTCTTTTTTTTTTTGGGTAAACTTAAAAATTATTTTATTTAAATCTTCAATTTTTTCTTTTAAAGAATCATTTTCAATTTTCAAATCACTTGAAGAATTCTTGAGAGAATCATTTTCTTTTTTTAAACTTTTTTTTTTTTTAAAGTTTCATTTTTTTTTTAAAGACGTCATTTTTATTTTTTAATATTTCATTTTCATTTTTAAAAATATCATTTTCAAGTTTCAAATCATTTAATTCCTTTTTTAAGATAGGAGATGTAATGTCCTGCCATGACATACACAAACAACCCACGACAAAACATAGAAAAATACCAAAAACATCTTCTCATTGAACTAAGATTTAAGAAATTACAGTTTCAAGTTTACAGTTCCCAGGTACTTGAGCTCATCTCCAAGTTCAATGAAACATTACAAAAGGGAAAAGGCTTAAGGCCATACAAGACAACAACAAAATAAATTTAAAAGACTAGATAGTAAAGTGTCTTCAAGTTATCAATCCCAGCTGAGTAACCGCTCACTTCGAGTCATCATAGTGGTGGTACATCCTCATGTTCTGAAAATTTAAATATGGTTGAGTTATATGCCCAATAGGAATACATTTAACCAAGTATCTAATCATTTGAATGAGTCCATGGCACCATCATAACCAAAACTAAACTAGTAGTTAATAGGAAAACAAAGCTAATTAGGTGAGTAAATTCAAAATAATTCGGAAGTCACATTTCTATCTCACACCAAACCACTATTCATATTAGAAAGAAACACAGACCATAAGTCCCTTGTAAGAGTCCAAAATGACATACACAACTCATTTTTATTCAAAACCATCCCCACATTTACCGACTCTTATACGGCAGGACGTGGGCACCCAAAATCATCCGTTTTTCCACTTTTGTCGACTACAATACGGCAAGACCAGTGAACACCCAAAAAACATTTTCTCACATTCGTCCGGCGATAAACTTAAGACAGGGCAATTGGGTACCTTGACTCCCCGCATGGGTACCAACACAATACAACAATATCAAGACCGACTCTTATCCGGACTTAAGCACAATTTACCAAACTTTCATTCAATCACAAGTATTCAACACTGTACGAAAGGAAATAAAACCACAACATTCAAGATAAATAAATCCCTAAGCCACAATTTAGTTATCACAACAATATCCACATCTTTCACCTTCTCTTGTTCACAATCTTCCAAGACTTTAAGAAAATTCCAATGTAAATACTATTTTTTACTCAATTATAAATTAGGGTTTTGGTCAAATTTGGGCTTTGCACTTTCTTTATATAAATAGGAATTCTCAACATCAATGTTCCTTATTTATGTAAAATTAGACGAAATTGTAATGAAACTCGAGTAAAATGTCCCTTTTTGTTAAATACAAAGTTTAATCTATCTCAATCATTTAATCAAACCTTGGAGTCACATGATACCATATCAACTTCTTCAAACAAAGAAATACAAGGTTAAAAGTAACCCTACCTCAAGCTATGAGCACAAGAACCAAGCTTTTTGATGAGCTCTCCACCAAACAAAAATCTAATCGGTAGAAATGATGCTTTTCACATGTACTTCACCCCTTGCAAGTGATTTAAGCTAGATCTTGGAGGAATGAGATGTATTTTAGAGTGAGAAACCTAGGGTTTTCGGACTTAGGGTAAGAGGGAGGAAGAGAGAAAGGAAAAGTGAAAAGAATGATCTAGAAATATACTTTTTAAACTACTAAATTCGTGCAGTCCGCTCGAGCGAACAACATAATTACAAAAGGATCGCTCGAGCGACAACTCCACCGCTCGAGCGAAAAATGAAAAGTCCCAAAAATTTTACAGAGCTATAGTGAAACTACTGGGAGCTCACATTCTACGCTCGAGCGATGATTCCTTCGCTTGGGCGTCCCTACCTGTAAACCTGCGAGATACTGGGAGCAGTAATTCTTCGCTCCAGCGGCACTTCCTTCGTTCGAGTGGTCACCTAGAACAAGATGTCATAGGAGATTCTTTTGATTTCAAAATATTATTTTCTTCTTTTATCTTTAAAAAAACTTTTTGTAACTCTTCAATTTTATTAGATAAAGATTTATTTTCTTTTGTTGAATTTAAAACAATTTTTTAAGTGTAATATTTTTAATGCCAAGTTTTCAAAACTTATCATGCAATTCTTCAAATGCGGATTGTAATTTATCAAAAGAATAAGATTCATTGTTAGAATCACATACCTCATCATCATCTCCAAATGCCATTAGGTATTCATTAGCAACTTCATTGTTGTTGTCATCATTTCATGAGTGACTTTTATTACTATCTCCCCATGCGGCTTTAATTTTCTTTTTACTTACTTACATTCATCGTTATAAGTTCATGGGTCATGAGAGACCCCAAAAGCTCTTCCATGCTCAATCTTGTCAAATCCTTTGCTTCTTGAATAGCAATCACTTTTGACTCGCAATTTTTTGGCAAAGATTCGAGAAGTTTTCTCATCAACTCAACATTAGTATAAGATTTACCAAGAGATTTTAGGACATTAATAATGTTAGTAAATCTAGAAAACATTTCAGAAATAGATTCATGGGATTCTATCTTAAAAACCTCATAATCATGAATCAACATACTAATTTTAGATTCTTTAACATGATTGGTCCATTCATGTATAATCTCTAATTTATCCCAAATTTTCTTGGCCGATTCACCTGTACAAATTTTATTATACTCATTAGAATCTAAAGCGCAAAGTAAAAAATTCATGGCCTTGGCATTCATTTGAATGCTTCTCAAATCATTATTGACCCATTCATGTTTTTTCTTGGGCAAGATTCGCCCTTGGATGATCTTGGAGAGTATCTTGTGACCATTGACTATAATTCTCCATAGCTCATAGTTTAAAGTTTGAATAAAAATTTTCATTCTTGCTTTCCAAGAAGTATAATTTGAGCCATCAAACAATGGTGGTCTAGAGAGCAATTGGCCTTTAGCAAAATAAACATCAAAATTGGTTGCCATGATCTACTCTTAGATGGTTAAGTCAAAAAAAAATAAGAGCACTTGCTCTAATACCAATTGTTATCTCAGGTAGGCAACCTAAGAGGAGGTGGATTAGGTTTCTAAATAAATTACCAAATTAAAAATTAACCCAAATAATAAATAAATAAATATGAACAACAATATAAAATAAAGTAATGAAATAAAATGAGCAAAGGGAAGAGAAATCAAACACGTCAATTTATAGTGGTTCGGCACGCCGGGCTTACGTCCACTCCTCAAGTATCATTCTTGGGAATTTCTCCACTATTTTTCAAATAGTAATTACATCACTAGTTTTACTAGTGCTTGTGAACCTTTATAACAAGTGACCAATCCCGATCACTCCGACTAGTTTAAAATCCGGTGTCTAGTCACATCTAACCAAGTAATTTTATCTCAAAAATCACTCACAAAAATATCTTCACTAGTTTTGAATCCGGTGCCTAATCACACCTAACCCAAGTCATTTTATCCCAAAAAAATCACTCTTAAAACCTCTCTTTTTACAAGAATAATATAAATAAGGGATAAAAGACCCTTTTACAATTTTGCTCAAGCTCTTAATAAATTTTCTCATAGAAAATATAATACAATAAAACACAATACAATATTTGAGAATATTTTAATATCACAAAATTTTCTCTTCTTCACTTCTTATTTTTCTCACACCAAAATACTCTTTATATATCATAAAATTATATTAGTTGGGTGGAGAGAAGAGACACTCATGTCCGTTGGAGGAGACACATGCGGAGAAATACGGAGCACGGGCACCAATTTCTCATTTTCAAATTTAGCAAGAGGAGGAGTTGAAAATATAGCCACGTCGCTTTCGATGAATAGTGAAATGCACGGTACTTTACTAATTTTCTTCCAAACCTTACAAATAGGGATGTAATCGGTGCGAGACGATCAGTGTTTAGGTGAAATTTTGTACCGAACGAATGATGTCGGTTTTATTATATTGAAAACCAATACAGACTAAATTTTTTATCAAACCGCACAAAACCACACCAATTCAAACGATTCAGCTCAATGCGGTTTAATCGGTTTAAGTACTTTCAAAATTGAGTCATTAGTATATTAAATAATTTATATAAAATATTAAATTAGTAATTTGTGCGCAATTTTAACCATATCTAATCCAACCATTCACAAAAATACAAACAAAAAAAATTAATAAATACCAAGGCTTGAAACTTTTACTGAATTAATTAGAAACAAAATATAATCTAAGAATCAAATTGGCAGTGTTTTTAATTATATATTTAATATATATTATATGTAAATATATTCGGTCCATTTTGGTACAAATCGGTGTATAGTATATCAAAACCGGTATCGAACTGAAAATCGAAAAACATTAATTTCCAAAACTGAACAGACCGATTCGTATCCGACCAAATATGACCGGTTCGATCCAGTTCAATTGGTTTTTTCGATTTTTCTTACAATACTACTTACAAATTTCAAAGGTACCCAGTAACTTGAATAGTAATTTTTCTATTAAAAAATATATGATGTAAAGTAACATCTATTTAAATAATATTTATAATAAATACAACATACGAAAACATATATTTTAATAGATAATATTTCGTGTCGAAGAATGTAAAATATGTATATTAAAAAATCACAATTTATTCCATAATATTTAGATATCATCAAAATTAAACCATATGATTAATAGTTGCAATTTATACAAATTAACAATATTAACCTTTTAACAATAGTGAAATGTAAAAAAATACAACTCTTTTTAACTTTTTAACAATTTGAAAATTAAAAATGGTAAAATTATAGTATTAAATTTAAGATATTATACAATAGTAATGAAACAGAAAATGACACTTCTAAATTAAATATTGCTATGCCACCTTAATTAGCGATAACTTGTGCCACATTCAACCTCTCCAATGAAGTTATGAGAATAAAGTTGAGAACATAATAAAGACTACTACAAAAATGGTTAAAGATCACACTTTGACAAAAAAAAAGATCTCACTTTTATTGGAAGTGTGATAAAAAACATTAGATTGATATTTTAATCACACTTAATTTAATTGAGTGTGATAATATTTATTTTTTATGTCACTTTTCAATTAAGTGTGATTATATATATATTTTTTTAATCACACTTTCTAATTAAAGTGTGATTATATATACACTTCTACTTTTTAATCACACTTTTTAAACAAGTGTGATTATATTTATATTTTTTAATCACACATTCTAATTAAAGTGTGATTATTTATATATATTTTTAATCACACCTTCTAATTAAAGTGTGATTATATATACACTTCTACTTTTTAATCACACTTTTTAAACAAGTGTGATTATATATATATATATATATATATATATATATATATATATATATATTTTTAATCACACATTCTAATTAAAGTGTGATTATTTATATATTTTTTAATCACACCTTCTAATTAAAGTGTGATTATATATACACTACTACTTTTTAATCACACTTTTTAAATAAGTGTGATTATATATATATTTTTTAATCACACATTCTAATTAAAGTGTGATTATTTATATATTTTTTAATCACACTTTCTAATTAAAGTGTGATTATATATACACTACTACTTTTTAATCACACTTTTTAAATAAGTGTGATTATATATATATTTTTTAATCACACATTCTAATTAAAGTGTGATTATTTATATACTTTTTAATCACACTTTCTAATTAAAGTGTGATTATATATACACTACTACTTTTTAATCACACTTTTTAAATAAGTGTGATTATATATATATTTTTTAATCACACATTCTAATTAAAGTGTGATTATTTATATACTTTTTAATCACACTTTCTAATTAAAGTGTGATTATATATACACTACTACTTTTTAATCACACTTTTTAAATAAGTGTGATTATATATATATATATATATATATATATATTTTAATCACACATTCTAATTAAAGTATGATTATTTATATATATATTTTTAATCACACATTCTAATTAAAGTGTGATTATATATACATTATTACTTTTTAATCACACTTTTAAATAAATGTGATTATTTATATATTTTTTAATCACACATTCTAATTAAAGCGTGATTATTTATATATTTTTTAATCACACAATGTAATTAAAATGTGATTATATATAAATTATTACTTTTTAATCTCACTTTTTAAATAAGTGTGATTATATATATATATATATATATATTTAATTACACTTCCTAAATAGGTGTGGTTGTATAAAATATTTCAAATTGATTTTTACATAAAATATACAATTCTCAAATTTTTAATCACCCTTAATATGATTGAGTGGGATAATATTTATTTTTTATGTCACTTTCTAATTAAGTGTGATTATATATATATATATATATATATATATATGGTAAATTACACTGACACCCCCTAAGGTTTATGTTTATTACAGTTCTCCCTTCACGTTTTGGAAATTACATCTCCCTCCCTGAGGTTTAAAGTTTCATTACAGATTCCCCCTTAGCAATTTAATTTTTTTAAATACTAATTTTTTCCTTACTGGGTAAATTACATTGACACCCCTTACATTTTAGAAATTACAATCCCCTCCCTAAGGTTTAAAGTAGCATTACCAATTGCCCCGTCGGTTAGTATTAGTTGGAAAAAAAATTCATTGAAAAAAAATTAATTGGAAAAAAAATTATTTGAAAAAAAATTAATTGAAAAAAAAATTGTTAGTAAAATTTTTAAATTTCCGTTTAAAAACCAACATAAACTTATTTTTTGAATTTACGTTTTTTCCTGAAATTTACAATCTGAGACAACTATTTATAAATCAAAAAAATTATCAAATAAGTTTTTATGACAATTTTTAAAATTTTTGTAAATATAATTGAAAACTGAAAACGAAATGGTTACCAAACAGGCTTCAGATGGTAAAAATGTCGTAAAATGAACAAATAATTAAATAAGTTACCAACATAAGAAACGACTTATCAAAAGATTCTTAGGCTATGTATGGTTTGAATTTTGGAAAAAAAAATTAAAAATTAAAAATTAATTTGGTTAAGAAATAAAAAATAAAAAATAATTATCATTTTTAAATAATTTTTATCTTTCGAGTGGTTAGAAATAATTTTTTACAAATTAAATTGAAACAGCTATACATATGTATATAACCTGCCCAAAAGTTAAAATGATAATTATTTTTTACCCTTAAATGATAATTATTTTTTAGTTTTTATTTCTTAGCCAAATTAATTTTTAATTTTTAAATTTTTTTTCTAAAAATCAAACCATATATGGCCTAAGAATCTTTTGATAAGTCAATTCTTACGTTGGTAACTTATTTAATTATTTGTTAATTTTTACAACATTTTTACCATCTAAAGCCTGTTTGCTAAGGTGTCATTTGGTAACACTTACGTTTTCAGTTTTCTGTTTATATTTACAAAAATTTTAAAAACTCAAATAAAAACTTGTTTGGTAAATTTTTGATTTATAAATCAGTGGTCTCAGTTTATAAATTTGGCCAAAAAATGTAAACTCAAAAACTGTGTTTTCGTTTTGAGTTTTGAGTTTTTTTTTTTTTTTTACCACCCAACACTAGCCACCACCCGCCACCATTTTCCACCACCTTCTTCCGCCACCACCACCCATCCCCCTACCACCTGCCACCACCACTCGCCACCAACACCCACCTGCCAGCCACCACCACCCACCTGCCACCCACTCGCCACCACCACCCACCTACCATCTACCCGCCACCCGCCACAACCATCTACTGTCCGGCATCTACCGGTTACCATCACTCAGTACCCATCTACCACCACCATCCACCACCCGCCACCACCAGCCACCCACCACCACCACCCGACCAGCCCTAAATAGGTGTGATTGTATAAAATATTTCAATTTGATTTTTATATAAAATATACAATTCCCAAATCCACGCCTCTATTCTACCCGTGAATAATAGAGACGACTCACTACTAGAAAAGGAGGCTTTAGACACGAAACATTTTCACCCATTTTTTCATCTTCCTATTTCTCTGTCTCCGTCTCTCTTCTCTCTCTCTCACTCATCACTCTTCTCTGTCTGTCTGTCTCTCTCTTTCTCTCTGTGTCTCTGTCTCTCTTACTTTTCTCTCTCTCACTCATCACTTTTCTCTGTCTGTCTGTCTCTCTCTTTCTCTCTGTGTCTGTCTCTCTTATTTTTCTCTCTCTCACTCGTCACTCTTCTCTGTCTGTCTGTCTGTCTCTCTTTCTCTCTGTCTCTCGTCCATCTCTCTTCTGTCTATCTCTCCCATCTCTCTTCTTTCTCTGTCTCTCTTCTCTATATCTCTTACTCATCTCTCTCTGTCTCTCTCTCGTTTATCTCTTTTCGTTCTTTTTTTCTCTCTTTCTCTCTTTGTCTATATCTTTTCACCTATTTTTTCATCTTCCTCTCTCTCTTCTCTTTCTCTCTCTCACTTATCACTCTTTTTTCTGTTTATCTGTCTCTCCCTCTGTCTCTTTCTCTATCTCTCTATCTCTTTTCTCTATTCGTCTCTCACTCATCTCTCCCTCTCACCACCTATCTTCTCTACCACATTTACCACTACTGCAAATGCCATTCAACTACCACCACTCTTCTCTTTCTCTCTTTCACTCATCACTCTTCTTTCTCTATCTGTTTGTCTATCTGTCTGTTTGTCTGTCTGTCTGTCGTTCATCTTTCTTCCCTCTATCTCTCTTATTTGTCTTCTATCCCTGTCTCTCTCGCTCATCTCTCTTCTCTCTATCTTTCTCACCTCTTTTCTCTCTCTGTTTCTCTCGCTCATCTCTTTTTTTCTCTCTCTCTCTGTCTCTCTCATTCATCTATCTTCTCTCTATCTCTCTATTTTTCTATTCTCTCTCGTTCATCTCTTTTCGATCTCTTTCTCTCTCTTTTTGTATCGCTCATGATCTCTTGTCTCTCTCTCTCTCTCTCTCTCTCTCTCTCTCTTTGTTTGCCTGTCTCTCTCTCCGTCTCTCTCTGTCTCTCTCTCTCAGTCATCACTCTTAATAGAAAATAATTTTTATTAAAATATTATCCTTACTTCTACCAAATAAAAAATAATAATAATAATTTTTTATTCATTAAAATAAAAATGAAACAAATAAATTATCAACCTTAATAACAAAAAGAAAAAAAAAATTATTATTTATTTATTTATTTTTAAATATTCATTTATGATAAAAATTATTATTATTATTTTTTTTTTCTCAATCCGGCTCGCTCGGTTTCTCCTCTTTTTTTTCCAATTCCCAGGCCCTCCAAAATCCCCACTCTCTTATAACCAAAATCCCTAATTTCTACCAAATATCTCTCTCTCTCTCTCTCTCGCGACTGTGGGCGACAACGGCGTCTACCCAAATCCCCCTCTTCTTTTTCTTTTTCGTTTTCCCACCGTTTCTAATTCCCCCCTTTCTTTCCCCCCTTTTGTTTCCCCCCTTTTGTGATTTGTTGTGAGAGAATCGCGAATCAAGATCGTTGAGAATGGCCAGTGTTGCTGGGATGATTGGCCGAGGTTGTGGATCTTCTTCGTGGATCCAATTGAAGAATTCGAAGAAGAAGAAAGCGATGAGGAAAAATGACAGGGTTAGGGTTTGTACTGCTTCGTATCCTGCTTCTTCTGCTGTCACCGATCCCTACAGGACATTGAGGATTCAACCAGGTGCTTCTGAATCTGAGGTCAAGAAAGCTTTCAGACAACTTGCTCTCGATGTAATTTATCTTTCCATTTTCTTTTCAAAATGTTGTTTTTTATATTTTCCTTTTTTGATTAATATCTTCTTCTATAAAATCTGGTTCTGATTGGTCTCCTTTCCTATTAATTTTTTATTTTTTATTTTTAAATTCATTTGAAAAATGTTAGAAACTCAGGATTTAGATCTTAAATTCACCTAATATGACAAGGTAGTAAAGTTGACACTTATTGCAAAAAAAAATTAGATTCTCAAACATTTTTGATTATGCTTAGAATGAGTGGTTTGAAAAAATATCGGATAAAAAATAAATAAAAAATTAATTGCAATTGCATTTGATGCATGTTTCATTTAATGTTATTTTTCATTTATTTGATTTGATTTAATTTTTTTTGATTAATTATTAATGTGGAACCCATTTTATTAATTAATAATTATGTTTGTAATATGATCGAATTTTCAGTATCATCCGGATGTTTGCAGAGGAAACAATTGTGGGGTTCAGTTTCACCACATTAATGAAGCTTATGATGTAAGTTCCCTACTCTTTTTGTCTATGGGCCTTTTATTTTATTTATTTTTAATTATGATAGAGAATTCTCATGGTTCATTCAAGTATTTTATTAATAATTTAAGAGTTTATCTTGTAAGATTTTGCCTTTAGTTGTCAAGAATAGTATGAAAACCTTTATTTGGAGTGGTTGCAACTTACATGGGTGTTGCTTTATTTAAAAGTTGCCAGTCTTGCTTCAGTAACATTAGCATTTGTGGAGATGAACACAACACTAAACAACCAGGTGCAACATTTGAAGTTTTGTCTATTGGTCTTTTATAGTTGTGCTTTTTTACTTCTGGGTTTCTAAGCGAAACCTTTTATATGGGCTGATTGCCTCTAGTCAGAGGATAGTTCACAAGGAACACTAGGACCTTCAAACAAGTTTGACCAAGAGGAAACCAAATCTACTGAGAAGGTAAAAGATATTGCATCATTGTGCATTGACTTATCCTTTCTTTTATATGTATATTTTTCCCATTCTGCTTCTCATTCCCTAATATGCCTTTTAGATTTTTTTTTTCCCAGCCTCAATTTAAATCAATGATTAACTGTCGTAGGATTTATATCTCTCTAGATTGGTTGTTAACATTTTTCTGAACTTAATGGATCTTCATACACTACTTTGCAGCTTGCAGTTTTTGCTCCAAGATTGCTTCTCAAGTGTGATTGCTTACGAATTGTAGATGACTGCCTATGTTCTTTCTTATACTTGGTGTCCGTCTTACACTTTGTTATCATTGTATTTGTCTTCTTCATATTTTTCTTCTGTTAAATAGTATTCTACTGTTTTGAACCAAAACATATTTAAATTCTCTTAATCCTATTCCCCAGATCCTCTTCCACCAATTGTGGTGGTCTAGAATTTTAAAAGATCTTGCATCAAGCAAATTTTGAAGCTTATGGGGCTATTAACTTTATGCTACTCCGTAGAGTGCATAATGATATTATTTTATATATGGAGATCTATTTTTTAGCTATAAGTTATGATATAAGGTCAATGATCATTTCCATTTTTTGTCTTCTGCCCTCTGATTATGCCAGCCAACTTCTATTTGTCCAAACAGAGGGTTAAGACTGTTTTGCGTATCTTGAAATGGAAAGTTGAATTTTGAAAGAAAAAAAAGACTCTGGTTCCCCTGCTTGATGGCCAAACTTAACTTACGTTGAAAGTACATTAGTGATTCCCCCCCAGACCCTGGATAGTAGCGAATGCACTTGGACTTAATGTTTTAAGATCATATAATCATGCAGTTTTTCCTTGTAAAAAGTCTAGTTGGATTTGTTTTAGTCCTGATGTATTATACCGGGCAGTTTCCCTCCGTTGATGACTGGCATGTTGGAACTATTATTACTCCAATAGTTTATTTTCAATTTTGCTTGCTGACAATTTTTGTATGGGATATATGTTTCACGATGTACTATGTAATAACACAACTTATGGCAAATCTAGTTACTACTTACCATTTTTAGAGGCTCTTTTCTGTCATATAATTTCATCGAACAGAACTTTGTTTAGTCCCTGCCCCTGGTATGATTGATTATGATATGAACATATATTTCTTCTTCTTACAGGTACTTAGTGATCCCAAATGTCGAGGGTGATGGTAGAGACGAATGGGAGATCAGATCGTCCATTGGATATTCATTAGTAGCAAAAAGTCAAGAAACCTGATCTCGAGAAACCTGATATCAATTTCTGGTATCAATTTCTTGTTCTTTCTTGGGGTTTATATGATTAGAAACCTGATCTCGAGAACTCAAAGCTTGTTAGGGTTTTCGCTAATTTCTCTTAGAAATACAGGGATCTGATCTCAAAACTTGTATTTCGTGCTCTATTTGCGTTGAATCGATCTCGGTGTTCCCATGGTTGAAGAAGAAGAGGCCTCTTAGAACTAACAGGTTTGATCTCGAAACCTGTGTTCTGATGGTTCGAGAATGAGAGGTCTCTATCTCTCTCTCTCACTCTCTCATAGTTTGCATATTTGATTTGATATAATCGACCAAATTTTTCTGATAGTTCTTCTTCTAGCTGGAATTATTGCTTCTCAATATTTTTTTGATTTGCTATTGTAGCAGGGACTTTCCAGATTTTTTTATTTTTATTTTTTATTTATTTGCAATGAGATTGGTCCCTCCAGACCTGATCTGTTCTTCCAAAAAGAGTCAAATCCACTCAAGCACCACTTCCTCTTCTTCTTCTACTATTTATTTATTTATTATTATTATTTTTGTGATAGTTGTTTTATGCTATTATTTTTCTCTCACTCTGGTTTTCTCTTTTCTTCTTGGATATTCATTAGTGTAAACTGTTTTTTTTTTTCTTTCTTCTTTTGCAGATCGATGTGGTACTTTAACTGGTTTTAGTAATGAGGTACTTATTTGGGTTGCAATTCCAAGTTGTTTCCTTATTCATTGTGTGGAAAACATTGAATGTGCTGGATGATTTCTAGTCTCTCTGATTCATTCTCTTCTCTATTCTTTATGATTTCAATGCAATATACAGTGCAGACATATTCACAACTATATATTAATGGGCTTTGAGGTTTTCTCATCTAATCATCTGATGGAGGGTTTGATTGATTCATATTCTCGTGGGAATTTCATAATTTTTATTGGATTTTGGGATTTGAGTTCCTTCCCATTTTGCTTTCCCTCTATCCAAACAGAGTCTTACTATCCAATAGGCCAATTTGAACACGCATTTATTTATTCTAACATAATTCTCTCATCACATTTCTTTCTTTTCTAGGCCTTTGTTTTTTATTTTCAACCTCAAGATCCTGAAAATATATATGTAGCACTTGCAGTTCTATCTGGCAGAAAAATACAAGGTATGCCCCTTGATGTTTTTAAATTTTTTGTTTCGTTTTTCGTTTTGGTATTGATTTTTTATTTATTTATTTATATATATATATATTCATTTTAGTTGCTAACGTTTAATTATATATATTCAACACAAATAATACTAAAAAATTTAAGTGCAAATGGCATGCTTAACTTAGGAAGTTTATTAAAATAATCAATATTATTATTTATCATCTATCAGTATTATATTCACCCAAAAATCTTTTAGTATTATAAAGCCTTGTCTTTTATTGCCAAAAAAAGGTCAATCTTTGTTAGTGTTTTTAGAAAGATAAAGGTTTTGTTTAGTTTGAATTTAAAAAATTATTTTTTGAAACTTTAAAAAAAAAAAAAAAAAAAATATCACCTCTTGATCCAGGTATGAATTGAAGATTATCTACTCTATTTCATATTTCGATGATTTCAAGTTGCTGCCCTTAATCTTTAGAATTTCCAAATATGCATTGTTGTATTACAATAAATAATATATTCATGGTGCTACTGTTGGTACCTAATAATTTATTAAGGATCGATTTAAATGTTGCATTTGAGATTGTTAATGTTAATTGTTTCTCTAATAATGTACTATGTGCTTATGGAAATTATCTTGGCAACATGTTTCACTTTTTTTTTATGGAAATTATCTTGATGATGATATTAGAAATTCTGTTTCTAACGTGGGTAATCATCAGGGATATAGAAATTACTAAAGTCACGAGAAGTTAATAGACGAAACCTATTATAGATTTCTCCCGAGTGGGAACTTACGTAACCCCCTCAAATATCATCTAATGTTGAAGGGTTCTCTACCGTTGATGTCCAATTTATAGGAGGGTAAACCATAGGAAGATTGAGTTTAATAGGAAGGAGACTTGAGTCAATTTAATGGATAATAACCCCTCTTCTTAGACTTAGAAATTGGTAATGTATCCGTATGCAACAGAACTGATGATTGAAGTGTAAAAACCAGTTTGCTTGAAAATAGGAGATGAATCAAATTTTACATGTGATGTGGTTTCATATAATGTTGAAGGGTTCTCTAGCGAATATCTTTTGATTCCATATGTAAGTGATCAAGTTGGATTATCTTCATTAACTTCACCTGATTGGGATTTGATCTAGCAGTAATGGTTCTAAATTTTTCATTTGTGGTGTGCCTTTCACCTGATTCAATGAGGCCTCTTGAATCTGATGAGTAGTTCATGGATAACGTCTATATAAGTAGTTCCCCATGCTCATTTTTGTGGTAAATTAAGAATTTTAGAGGGACATATTTACTCAGCAATTATGCTGGTATGACTTTGATGTTGAAGTGCAAAATCCTCAAGAGCTGTGTTCTTCAGATAGCAGAGGGGCTGCGGAGTGGGACCGGTAAGGTGTGGTAGGGGTTAACCTGAGACAGTGAACTCGGCTGTGGCGTTGACATCCTTCCCTTGTGATTATCCTCGTCGAGAGCGAGTTCAAGCATTACCTTCTCAAACAAATCATGGTTTTTATTGAATTTAGGTAGAGTAATAACAGTCTTGCAAATTTGCAGAGCACCATCAAATATATTTCAATCACTTTTAAGGGTATAAAAGTAATTCCAGCAATTGGATGGAGAAACTAACATTCACTTTAGTCTAGAGTAGGGGGGTTTGTAGTGTTTTAAAGTTGAGGGGGTTGGTATGCATTTTTGAGACAAAATACTGGGGGTAATCAAATTTTCTGGGGGTAATCATATTATGCACCATAATTTGTGCCAATTAAGCTGTGAATGCACCATTAAATATTGGGTGTTTATGTTGTGAATGCACCATACTTAAGCTGTTGTAATTTTTAATCCAAGCACTATTGCCTTGCTATAAAGCCCTTGCTCTCAGGATGGAAATGGGGTGATGGCTGCCTTCCAAATGATGGTAGGCATTTCTCTAGTTGATACTGGTTAGTTATTTTCGTCTATGATTTGTAGTGTTTCAACTTATAACTTTCGAAAACAGCTAAAAAATAATTGAGATTATGCTGATCATGCTAACCTTTTGCACGTATTTACTACAGAATATTCTTTAATATGTAAAATTTCTGAGTACAAAAGCCATATATAAGCTTCATGGACAGCATAACAATGGGATTTGGAATTGGCCTATCTGGTCGTGGTTGCTACCAGCTTATCACTGAGGTCTGGTTGCCTTTTCTAGCACATATATATATATATATATATATATATATATATATATATATATATATATATATATTTTTAGATAAAAACACTATTTAAGTTATTAATTTTTACTTGTTTGGGTTTCTTTCAGAGGTCTGTGCTTGCTATGCCAGAAAATGGGATTGGCTTGTTTCCAGATGTGGGCGTTTGCATATATAGCAGCACGAACTCCAGGAAGAGGATCAGTTGGTATGTTTTCTGTTATTTAAAAAGTTCAGTTGGGTTCTATGGAGGGAATTTTTTTTATGATGTTATGTTTTCTTTTGTTTGCACATTGAAGCTTTTTGGTATCACCTTTAAGTATATTGAATTTAATGTTTAAATTCATCAATGAGGGGCGTGATGCTCATTATTTTTTTAGCAAAAGTAAGGTGAAAATGTGATAAATCTGCAATGGGTCTTTTATCATCATCATCAAGGCAGTGACCAATCAGACTGATAAGATGGATTGAAGACTCATCAAAATCCAAATTAGATCAAAGACTCATCATCATGAGATATAATACCCTTGGCCTAATGTAAAAGTGGGATAAGCTGTCAATTCTATATGATATTAAATTATAAAATAGCAAAATAAGAACTTTGTTTGATAGTAGAAATAATAATTAACTGGACGGAGAATTAGTAACTTAAAGTTAAATTGTGATTTGTGTATATTACAGGACCGAAGTTCACAAGATAATGTCAGCATCGTCATTGCTGATTAGGGGAATGCACTTGTATGCATTAAGTTAATTTAATCTAATGTTTTCCATTCTAATCTAATGTGTTAATCTATTGTATTGATATTAACCTTTCTAATTTGGTTCTGGCTGTGACTTTTTGCAAGACAGATTGGCAAAGTTTGCCTCGTCAAATTTTTTTTTTTTGTTTATAAACTACTATCGGTATTGTGTCATTAGGAATATGGATGTCTTCTCTGCTTTCTTTCTGCATGAGTTTTCAAGCCTGCTGACTTTGTAAATAAATCCTCACTGATTTCCAATATATTGTGTCTAGATATATTCTGTAATTGTACCTGTATCACATCTTATTGATATTAATAAGTGTCTCAGAAGAATCTGAAATGATTGTCATTTTTACATTCATTAAAGTACTGTATCAACTATGCTGCAAGGATATATTTACTTACAATTGCTTTTAGAAATCATTTTACTTTTAGAGTGATTTCTTGCTGATTGAAAAGCAATTAAGATTTGAGGATGCATGCTAAATTTCAACTCTTTCATGTCCATGTTAGGACACTTTATAGAAATTCTAGTGCCAGTTAAATATTAGCGTGGTATATGCAGAAAAATCAGTTTGGAAACTAGGAAGCCAATTTTCTCTAATGTTCTATGAGATGCAGAGATGTGTGGTAAAACTTTTTGTCAATGAAAGGTGAACTGTGCTAGATGGGTACTCTGTTGAAAAAGGTTATGGCGGCGTTTTTTAAATGTCACTATATCCCTACCCAATGGCTAGATTTGAAAATGTATAAATGTCTATGACGGCGTTTTTAAAACGTCGCTAAATGTCATAGTTACTTCCAAAAAGATTAAGATCAACCAGAAATGATTAATGTTCCTATTTTGGTTTGCTGAATTAACTTTTTAGTCTATTCATATGCATCAGTGGTTTCTGGATTAATTTGTGTTTTCTTTTTTCAGGTCAGAAATTGTTTGGAGAGATGCAAAATATGGTCCAAGAATTAAAGAACTTAGTTTTTTTAAGTTTTTTCATTTTTTAATATATGTAAGCACAGTTAATTTTTTTTTTTATTTAATTCTTTTGTATATACTTTTGAATATTTAATTTCCATTTATGAAATATATGATGTTATTCTATTCAATACGTGGTTATGATTCAAAATATAGTATATAGTGTGTATTACGTTCTTCAAATGTGCATACAAAAATAATATTGATTATTTTTCAAATATGTCGAATCTTTTTTTTATCACAGATTTTATTAGTTATTAATCACACTTAAAAGATGTGATCTAAATGTTATTAATCACACTTAAAAGATGTGATGTAAATATTTTTAATCACACTTAAAAGGTGTGATCTAAATGTTATTAATCACACTTTTTAAGTGTGATTAAAAATGACATTTTTTAATCACACTTCCAAAGATCACACTTAAAAGGTGTGATCTAAATATTTTTAATCACACTTAAAAAGTGTGATTAAAAATGACTTTTTTTAATCACACTTCCAAAGATCACACTTAAAAGGTGTGATCAAAATATTTTTAATCACACTTAAAAGGTGTGATCTAAATATTTTTAATCACACTTAAAAGATGTGATCTAAATATTTTTAATCACACTTAAAAGGTGTGATCTAGATGTTATTAAGCACACTTAAAAAGTGTGATTAAAAATGACCCCTTTTAATCACACTCCCAAAGATCACACTTTAATAAAACTTAAAAGGTGTGATTAAATAACATACATCACACAAAAAAAAGTGTGATCTTTATCTATTTTTGTAGTAGTGCTAAGGAAGCTTCAAGTATAAAAGCTGTAAACTTATCTCATACTTAAGGAAGCTTCAAGTATAAAAGCTGTAAACTTATCTCATACTTTTATCGTTTGTAGTACATCCAAGCCCACTATGTTCATAGGCACACATTGACATGCTTACGAAGTAACATGACTCAAACTATTCTAATCTATATAATAAAACACAATAATTTTTTAAAATGTCTCTTACACACTTGGTTAGCAATTTATTGGTGAAAATATCAGAAAAAATTATATTTTATTGATAAATAATACAAAGAAAATGAGATTAAAATAGATCGGGCTGAGACACGGATATCTCGTTTTTTTTAAGGAGATCAAGCCCACTGCGGTAGGAAGAACTCAAATGCCGATGCAGCAGTCACAAAACTATGACTTGTCCCTTCCAAGATACAACAACCCGACCACTTGTCATATAGTTCATGCCAACTCTGCACAAGATGGTGAACCTAAAGCTCCACCAAGAAAAATATTCTTCTTTGCTAGTAATCTTTCTTGTATAGAAAATAGTTGGTGTGTGTTGGTGTAGAAAAAAGTAGACGAGATGGACTATTTATAGGCCACTAAGACCTTACAAGCTACACCAAAAATAAAGATGATCATTAAACTAGAGAAAATTGAGTAACTCCAAAAACTAACTCGCCACCAAGTTCATGAATTCTCATTACTCTCCATTCATGAACAAGATGAAAGGTTACCAAAGTAATGAAACTTCATTCATGAACAAGATAAGAGGTTACTAAAATAATGAAACTCCATTCATGAACAAGATAAGAGGTTACCAAAATAATGAAACTCCATTCATGAACAAGATATATCAATAAATAAATAAAAGATATTAAAATAGACCAACACTAAAGTATCAAAAGAATAATTTTAACATTCAAGAAATTTAAGAAAATAAACATAAATCAAGAGATATTTATTTATAAATCAAGTTCAACAATTCAATAATTAATTAATCCAATAAATTAATATATTTCATCTTGTTATGAAAAATAATTAATGAATCCAATAAATACAAAATAAAAGAAAGATGGACTTGGATTCCTACTGCATGTAGTGTGCAACAACTATTATTGCACGGTTTATTGGGCACATTCTAGGCTCATTTTAATAATTCAAACCGTGAATTTTTTAGAATGTATTAAGTAGATCACAATTGCAAAAAATAAGTTAATCGAATATCGGTAGTCCTCTCATCAAATGATATTTGTATCTAAAAAAGTGAATGATAAATGTAATTTGAAATATAAAACTAAATATAAATGTGTTTTGATGAAAGAGTTACTAATATCTGATCAATTTAATTTTTGCCAAGTATATTTTATTCGATATATGCTAAAAAAATGAATGTTTTAGATCATTAAAATGGGCCTCGGAATGAGCTCAATAAGCCATGCTTTGAGAAGAAGTGATATGTGGAGTGAATAATGGGAGGAAGATACTAGCCATTCTAACCAATTGTATCTCTAAGACATTTTTGAAATTTTATTTTATTTTATTATATAGATAGATACATACTTTATAATAGTTAAAAAAATATGTAGTGTTAAAATTTTGAAAAATAAAATTCAATGCAATATATGATTCAACAACAACACAATCCGACAAAATTGAAAACATAAAGAAAATTTTAGTAAAACTATTTTTACGGGTCGAATTTCATTATGGTATAATTTGTTAAGAAGCCTTTCATTTTTGCAATTCTTAGCTTGAAAACCAAAGAGTCAACCATGTTAGATTTTCTAATGTTTAAAGGTCTCACGTTAAGGGTACACTAATGACAGTAAATTTATTAATAGTTATTAAAAAAATAAAATTTGATAAAATTGGGTTGTAAACTTTAACGTTAGAGACTTTCTAACATTATACAATTTATAATCGTTTAAATAATAAAATGTTTATAAATTTTTTTCTTGGTTTGATTGCAACTAACCCGTGCATTAAACGCTTAAATAATGATTTTTTAGGGTCATGCAAAATATTGATATCAATTTTTAAATCCTAAAAAAATAAAACATATATAAAAATATTTTTAATGAAAGACAATTTCGAACAAAATCCTATTGAATAGATGAGATATGTTTGAAAACTCCAATAAAAGTAAGTTATCTATTAAAAAGTTGAACAACTTTATATTTCCTTAATTTTCTTCTCTAAATTCCTCCAATCATGCGACAAAAATTTTTGAAAGAAGATAAAAGCGTTTGAAAAGTATTGATTGCTTGGTTTTGTTTGCCACATCATTGGGTGGAATGTGGATAGAAAAATTAGAGGGAGGAAACATTATTGTAAAAAATTAATCCAATTATAAAAAACATTTTGTTTACGCAGATTTATTAGAAAATCTTTTTTTAAGTATTTGTATCCTAATTAGTCCATAAGATTTTTTTGTATTCTAATAAGTCCTATTATTTGAACATTTAATTTATTAAATCCTAATTCTCATATTTAAAGTATTTTATAGATATTTTATCCTTACAAATATTTTTTGAACGGTTAGCAATTTAGTTATGTAAATATTTATATTTTACAATGTGAATATTCACACCACGAAGCATTCATATTGTAAATGTGAATATTATTAAGAGTATTTTGGTAACTATGTCACTTATAAGACTTATTAGAATACAAAAAAATAATGTGAACTAAATGAAATATAAGTAGATGAAAAGAGGTTTATAAAAAAATATTCCTTTTGTTTGTGTCTAGAATAGATATACAAAAAATAAAATATTTAAATACTAAATCCTAAACCATATATAGAAATCTTTCGTAGACAATGATATCTCACCTATTCAATAAGATCTTGTTATCATGAAAAGGCAATACGTAGACAATGATATCTCACCTCTTCAATGAGATTTTGTTATCATGAAAAGGCAATACAATAACATACGCTATAGGGATAAGTTCCTTCCATATTTCATCTTTCTATATCCATTTATATTCTTCTCGTGGTTGTCAATTCAAACTTATTTTGATAATTTAAATCATCAGTTTTATAAATTTTATAGTAAAAGTTATTCATACAAAAAAATTAAATTTATTGAACGACTACAAATACAGAAATGAATCACGTTTTATTTTATAAAATGAATAATTTAAGTTTACAATTCCATTTGTTATCCATTTTATTTGTTCTTATATTTATAAATGTCCGATAAAATTGATTTTTTACATGGATGACCTTTATTATACAACCTACAAAGTAGATGGCTCAAATCAGTGATGTGAATCTGAATTTAAACCCACAAGAAAAGTGTAGATGAGTATGGAGAGATGATAGTATAGAGGAGAGCTTATCCCTATGCTAGACTTTCAATTATTACAACCTCAAGGATTGACCTAGTGGATGCATGTTAGGATTTGAAGGTGTGCTCTCTCTAGGTATCAGATTCAACTCTCATTAGGTGTTATCAATTTTTTGGGACTATGCTTGCGAGCTCTGCCCAAGATTTATTCGATCCACGTGGGGGACCCTTTGCATAGGTTTCGGGATTAGTTGTGGTACATATAAGTTGACTCGAATACCCAATCATTAAAAAATAAAAAAAATAAAAAATAAAATTCAATTATTTTAAAAAGAAATTTACAATTTGAATTATACTCTTAAAAATTTGATCATAAATTTCAAATTCAATTGAAGGTTCACAATGAAAGGATCTTTTTAAAGTAATGAGCTCATATAAAATGTGTTCTCTTTAAAATAATACTATAATTTTCTTAATTTTTTAAGTTATGTTTTAGATCAAGAATTTGGGAAGAAATTTAGAAAGAGAAATGAAAAATGTGAGTGAAATGTAATTATATTTCATTTATATTTTACCTTCCTATTTCCTTTTTATTTTAAAATCTGTACCCAAATACATGATCCATACACAATATTAAGGAAAAATCCTTATGATAGCATGATTTAAGAAACAATACCAATAATATTTGTGGATAATCTTGAGAATTTAAAAATGAACTTCTTTTGTTGATAAAAAAGCACAAGACTTAATATATTGCACATTTAATAATAAGTTGTCCAATAAAATACATCAGAGTACAACATAGATTCCAAAATGGATAAAGAGAACTTCTATGCAGGGAGACATATAGGGAGGAAAAAAAGAAAATTCTCTACGCAAGGAGGAGAAAACCTCCATAAAAGAAGGAAACCTCTACATAGAGAGATTATTGCCAAAAAAAAAACAAAAAAAAAAAAAAAACAAAACAAAACAAAACAAAACAAAACAAAATGATCACCACCAAACAAACAATACCAATTACCTTCACGATCCATAAATTGTTGCAATCGGTAGTTTTGGTACCTTAGTCCTTGCTTCTACATTACAAAATAAAACATTCTGGATTTGAGGTGATCGTATAGTGTATAACAACTCATTTAACAATACTAGATCTCGATCATAAATCAGATCTGAGCTTAGATATGAAAGCTTCCTTGATAGCAAATCGATGATAGAGACAAGAGGAGTGGTAGTGGCTATCATCATGACAGACACCATAGGAGAAGAAACGGAAGGGAGAGGAAGGTTAAAAACACAACTCTCTCTCCTTTAAAGAGCAAAGAAAGAGAGAGCAGCTAAAGTTTTTTAGAGAGAGAAAATGAATTTATTATGTATAAATTATATTTTGGACTATTCACAAAATGACATATGTATCTTGAGTATTGTAAAATTTAACCATTTTGCTCGTATAATAGTATGCATAGATTCACTTGTAACTGCAATGTTAGAATAAATAAAATTGTATAAACAAGGTAGTTGGCTCAGATCTATATAACTATCCTCTGGTATATATAGTGATAAAGTCAAATATTCAAAATTCGAATTAATAGAGTGATTGTGATATTTTTATTATAATTTAATTTATTAATCTACTAATGTCCTATCGTATGACAAAAACTATCACATAGAAAAGTTATAACAAAAACCTCTCCCCCAATGACAATAAAAATTCTCCCTAAAAACTATTAGATAGGAAAGTTACAACAAAAACCTCTCCCCCGTTACAATAAAAATTCTCCAATTTTTCAACCGGACCCACACGTAAAAGTATCATAGTAATAATATATAATAAAATTAAGAAAAAGGCAATAACATATAAGTGGAACAACAAAAAAAAAAAATTATTTAAAAAAAGTGAAATTTTTTATCATTGAAATCATTGATGTTTATAATATTTTTTATTTTTTTCATGTCAGTGAAATTCTCCCCATGTAAGTGCCAAGTTTGGGAAGCGAAAAAAAAAATAAAAAGTTAAAAAATTATTTAAAAAGTTAAAAAATTATTATTATTCATTAAAAATTAAAAATTATGACTGCACAACTCCTAATTTTAATTTTTCCTTACACATTAATTTATACAATTTTTTAATATATATATATTTTTTAAAAAAAATAAAAAATTAACCCAAACATTCATATTTTTTTCCTCAACTTTTTAGTTTAAAAAAACAAAATAACACCCCCAAACAATTCTCCCCCCTAAAGAAAATTCGCACATCATATTCCTCGGTTCGGTCACTCTTATTTTGAAGCTTCCCCTGATCTCCAAGCCTACCCAATTATGAAACTCTGGTATTGTGTTGCTCCATCAATAGCCACTAGGACCTGCTTACCCATCAAAATATTGGGCCCGTTTGGCGTAACTGTTAAAACAGTTTATAGATTATAACTTAACAGATTATAGATTATGACTTTAATCAGAAATTGTTAATCTGTTTGGTGTAGCTGTTGGATTATAAATTTAAGTTGTTGAGTAGTGTTTGTTAAATAAACTGTAAAATAGTTTTTTCAATTAATTTTTATTTTTTGTTTGTCTATATTTCTCATAAAAAATAATAATAATAATCTATAGTTCATTTGAGTCTTTTTCTATTTTTAAAAAAATAAAAAATAAAAAAGTTTAAGAGTATAACCATAAATTAACATATTCAGAAGCTGATAATCAGAATCAAGGGGTGAGCAACTTCTTAGAATCAGCTTTTTTGAGTTAAAATAAACTGTTAGAATGAGAAGCTGTTTGAAATAAGTTTAACTAAACAGCCCAAAATAACTTTTTCAAAGCTAAAATCATAAATTGACTCTAAAAAACTGAAACAAACACGCCCATTATCCCCGGGCCATCTCATTGCGCGTTCTGTGAATCAGAATCTGAATCAGCCAACCATTTGTTCGTTCAATGCCATCGCCCTTGGAGGGTTTGGTCCCAATGTATTAAATGGTGGGGTTTGAAATGGGTTGCACCGAAATCAACCCCAGACCTATTGTCAAAAATATTATATAAATTAATACTATACATTATATAAGGATTTGATTATTGATTAAAATATTTTTTAATCTGTTAATTTGTTCAAAATCACTTAAATCATAATTTGTCGATCTACCAATCTGTTAATTATAACTTTATTCTCAAACTGTTCAAATTGTACTGTCCACCCTCTTAATTTTACGGGTGGAATTTAAGCACTTCCGCCAAATTAATATGGAACCTCTTCCGCTATGATTGACTTGTGGGTAAGTAGCAACATATCTGGGATGTGTCATTCAAGCAATGATGCAATCTACCTTGGCTGCTCTTTCATTACTTTTAGGCTATGTTTGTGTAGGCAGACTGAATTAGGTTAGATTATTCTTAGGCCATGTTTGTTTAGGCAGACTGAATTAGGTTAGATTAATATTTTCATAACTAATAGTCTTAGGATTACGAATCTCTTTGAATTGTGTGTACTATCCTATGTTTAGATTGAGTTAGGATTAGAAAAAAAAATAATAGTTCAGACTTTGGTTTAGTCTTCTAATTTATATCTCATCCCCTTTTATGAGATTGAATCCGGATGAATTGTTAGTTCATACTTTAATTGTTTAACCAAATATAAAATTAATAATTTTATTAGACAATTAATCTAATCCCAAACTCATGTCCACCCAAACAGATATAATTTTATTGTATTGATGCTTTTATTGTACTCCAAGCCTTTTCATCAATATAATCTTCTTTTGCTAATAAATTTTTATTTAAAAAAAAAAAAAGAAAGAAAAAGAAGTATGAATGAAGTTGAGTGTATGTTATCATTTTCAATTTTATCTCTTTGTCGGCCCAAAAAAAAAAAAAAAAAGAGAAAAGAAAAACGTCAAATGTTGAAAAAAATTCAGAGACAGATAAGCCACTCTTATCTACTGAAAAAAAGAAGATAATAATAAAATAGATAGATTGGCATGGAAGGCACAAATAGCTGTCAAAGAGGACTTTTATTTATTTATTTTTTAATTTTATTTTGGAAAAATTGTAGAGAAATAGTGTCCATACAAAACAATTGTAATGTCAAAAAAGTACAAATCTATACTATATATATAACCAAATGTAGTTGTTTTGTCAAAAATCTCCAAATATTTATTCTTAAATTCTCATAATTTTAAAACACTCTCTTTCCTACGTGGCAACCTTCTTGGATTGCCTTTCATGTTTTCTATTTTTCTTCATTTTTTATTTGTTTGATTAATTAAAATTAAAATTAATTTCATTACTTATGGATAAAGATTTGAAATTCAAAATTCCTCCATATAGATAAACATATAAAAACTAAAAATTAATTTTATAATCTACAGATAAAGATAAAAAATAAACAATTAATTTTAAAAAAATTATTTTCATAACTTATAGATAATTTAAAATTTCTTCCCATAAATAAACAACTAAAAGTTGATAAATAACTTATAAAAATTAATTTCATGGCCTACAAATAAAGATAAAGATTAAATAATTGATTTCTTTTTTTAAAAAAAAAAAATTAGTCTCTCTTTTGTTCCCCCTTCATTTCGAACTTTAATTAATTTCATTATAGATAAACATATAAAAATTCATAAATAATTTATGAAAATTTATTTCATGACTTATAGATAAAGATAAAAATTTTAAAAATTATTTAAAAAAAATAATTTCATGACTTATAGATAAATAAACATATAAAAACTGATAAATAATTTATAAAGATTAATTTCGTGGCCTATAGATAAAGATAAAGATTAAATAATTGATTTTCAAAAAATTAAAAACATATATATCTGTCAAAAATTAAAAATTAAAAATATGATTTGTTAATCTATATATCTATCAAAATCATATATATCTAAATATTTATTTTGATTTACTCTTTTTTTTTTCTCCTATCACATATTATTTTTTTTATTTTAAATTTTTTATCTTATGAAATGCCCTTATCTGTAACTTCTTATCTCCTATTAAATTCTTAACATTCTCTTGATAATTTTTATTATTCGTTATTATCTACCAAATGATAAAGATTATAATTTAAAAAAAAAATAATAAGCTCTGAATGAGAATAGTATTAATAATGAAATAATAAAGGCTACATGGGAGAAGGTAGCACAAAAATCTCACAAAATTAATTTTCTTCACTATATTTATAAAACGTAATAATTTGAGATTTTTTCTATTAGTTATTAAAAATAATTTGCATTAGATCATTGTTATGTTTTTTTTTTAATTTTTTTATGAGACTGTCATTCGTTATAGTATTTCTTCAATCCCATCTCTAAATTCTCTCTTTGAAAATTTTGTTTTTTCAATAATTAAGTTTAGAATCAATTTCTTATCAAATTTGTTTTCTTGATCCTTATTTTACTGAAGGATCGAGACGAATAAAACCTTCATCTAATATATGAAATTAATGAATATAATACAAAGATGATAGGGAAGTACTACATATTTGTCAATATCTCTATGCTATTATTAGTTGCTTTGCTAGATTATACTATCAATTTAGAGGCCATATGATTTAATTCAATATTCATGACTCTATTTGTATTCGACCATTTTTTCGTTGAGTAACCGATATAATTTTTTTTTTTTAGCATACAATGATTAAAGCTATCATTTGTTATATTTTTTCAAGTTCAATTCAAATAATTTTTTGTCATTTTTTATAAATAAAATGGATAAAACTATTCTCTTATATAATTTTTATAATACTATGACATTCTTATCTTGATTAATTTTTTTAAAATGACGTAGGAACTATGCAAGTATTATTCAAATTATGGAGAATGATTTATACTTTGATATGATATGAGTGTGTCATTGATATATGAAATCAAAGGTAGAGAGTTGCTAATATAATTAATTAATAATTTGTTTGAGAAGTTCTTTTTATAAGCAAAGCAACAAACTTAGATTAAATTTTTTTAAAAACTACTTATAAATTATAATTAAAAGTTGATAATTATTCATAATTTGATCCCACAATAATAATATACACCACTGATTTAAAAGTCCAAGTAAATTTATGATAATTTTTCTGAGCTTATAGAATTTCTCTCTTTTAATGTTTTGTTTAGTTTAATTTGATACAAGTTATTTATGTTATCAAGTGATTGTGATACTATTATTCTCAACAATTTTTATAATTAATAATTTTTTATGCATATCAAATTTTATTGTAAAATTTTGTGGGTTAATTATTGTTAACATCTACCTAGATGGCTTAGTATTATGGCTTGTCGCTATTAAGATGATTTATTTATCACACAAAATATATATAGTCTATTTTTCCGTGCATTGCACGGGTTACCGCTAGTAATTCATGTATTAGATTGTACAATTAAGTCTTGTACTTTCACCCCCTTTACAATTATTTTGAGTTTCTATTATTTTTCTGCAATTGATCCTTTTATTTATTTATTTTTTTTGTATAAGATATCGGTTAGTACGGGGTTGTAGTTAGATAATAATGTGGATATGAAGTCATTGCTGTGTAGTGGCACATCAGTTATTAAGTTTTTGTAATTGGTAATTTCGTTTGACAAAACTATTTTCAGTTGTAATTTTATTCGATCTTTTATTTAAGTGAGGTTATGAGTATTTAGAAGCGAATCCAACTCAAATTGTGCCTATACAGAAGAGTTAATCCTATCATGTTTGCCACTTTGCTGATTATGTCGGGGATCTAGCTAAAGCAAAATTGCAATCGAAATTGTTTGACAGCTTGAATGGTCGATTGTGCGTTCAAGCGAAGATTCAATCTTTTCAGAAGTTTCACTCGCTTGCAAAAGTATTGGGAGTTGTATTTTTACGCTCGAGCTGCCTTTCCTGCGCTTGAGCGTAGATCCTTGTTCTGAAACACGCGTTTTAGTCAGACTGCTCGAGCGTCCATTCTTATGCTCGGGTGGAGATTGCGATTTTGTTTTCTATAAATCTGGAATTAATTCAGTTTCTAAGGTATAGCTTTCAGATTTTCTTCTTGGGAATTAGTGTTTTCATCTGAAATTTCTTTACTTGTTTCCTTTGATATCTGTGAGAGTTTATATCATGAATTTAGTGGATTATATCAAACGGTTTGTTTATTTTGTTTTATTAAAAAAAGATAGAGTTGTTCTTCAGTGGATTTTGTGGAATTTGGGTTTGAAACTTTGATGGATTCTAGAGTGGCTTGTCATCATGGATTCGACATCGACATTATGGATTTAATGTTAGATAAGACAATTCCAAGGTGAAGATGGTGATGGAAGACGCACAATGGGGTCAGTTCAATTTGGGCGTGGATTCACTAGGTAATTGATAGTATACTTGTGCAATTTTTTTTATCTTCTTAGTGGATTGTTTTATGACTTTGGCCCATGATTTTTTTTTATCACAATTGGAGGTGCTCCAATTGTAGTTTTTTCACGTTAAATCATTGTGCCGATGCGTCTTTGATTGTTTGACTGTGATTGTTATTTACTGGTCAAAATTGATACATAATCACAAATAAATATTTCGGGATTTTTAAATTTTTCAACAGTGACTGTTGTGCACCTTGTATGGCTCATTTTGAGTTATGTTTTAATAATCCGAACCGTTTATTGTTTAGAAAATATCGAGTAAAACATACCTGTAAAAAATTAAATTGAGCTATTAAAAAATTTATTCAAAATTTATAGAATATCGAGTAGAACATTTATTTATTATAAAATTTATATTAAAAAAATTATTTATCACCAGAAGTCAACTACGGACCTATTATAAAAAAATAAAAAATAAATTAAAAAAGGTTAACGTTAAGGGCTGTCATTAATAAGTAAATAAATTTAGAATAAATTACATTGGCACCTTCTGATGTTTATGTTTATTATAATTTCTCTTTATATTTGGAAAATTACATGGACTCCCCTTGTCAGTGTAATTATTTGATGATATTAACTTTTAAGTTAAAATGACATATTTACCCTTAACCTTTACATATACTTTAAAGGGTAAATTACATTGACATCCCCTAATATTTCAATTTAATACGGATCCCCTGACATTTAAAAAAAAAAATTTAATTTAATAAAAATAAATATGAACAAATATATTTAATTTGTAAAAAATTATTTCTAACCATTCAAAAGATAAAAATTATATAAAAATGATAATTTTTTTTTTATTTTTTAACCAAATTAATTTTTAATTTAAAAAAAAATTTCTAAAAATCAAACTATACATAACCTAAGAATATTTTGATAAGCCATTTCTTACGTTGATAACTTATTTAATTATTTTTTAATTTTACGACATTTTTACTATCTGAGGCGTGTTTGATAACCATTTCATTTTCAGTTTATATTTATAAAAATTTTAAAAACTGTCATAAAACTTGTTTGATAATTTTTTTAGTTTATAAATGGTTGTCTCAGTTTGTAAATTTGAAGAAAAAATGTAAATTCAAAAAATGAGTTTATGTTGGTTTTTAAATAGAAATTAAAAATTTGACTAACAAAATTTTTTTTTCAATTAATTTTTTTTTCAAATAATTTGTTTTCAATTAATTTTTTTTCATATATTTTTTTTCCAATTAATTTTTTTTTCAATGAATTTTTTTTTTCAACTAATACTAACCGAGGGGGCAATTGGTAATGCTACTTTAAACATTAGGGAGGTGATTGTAATTTTTAAAATATGAGGGGTGTCAATGTAATTTATCCAGTGAAGGCAAAATTGGTATTTAAAAAATTAAATTACTGACATCAGCAAAATCTGCTAGTTGACTGTTAAGTCAACTAACTGAGGGAGCAATCCGTAATGAAACTTTAAATCTCAGGGAGGAGGATGTAATTTTCAAAAGGTGAGGGAAGAACTATAATAAACATAAATCTCAGAGAGTGTCAGTGTAATTTACCCATAAATTTAAAATAGTTACAATTTCAACAAACATTTCACATATTCTCAATTATTTTCATAAATTTTATTATATTTTTTACATATGTCTATACACCTTATATACATATATCAAGGCCAATGACAATTTTTAAGACTGATTTTAACATTTTTCTTATAAAAATATATAATACACAGTTTTAAAAGGAAATATTACATTACTTTATAGTGTTAATTTTGTTAATGGTAAAAGTTAGCCATAAGTGAATCTATGATATACATTTTGTTCATTTCATCACTTTATAATAAAGATTATGAATGAGTAGTACACACTTAAAAGTAAAAATTATGAACCATTATAATTGTGAACGTTGTAGTGAAAAAAATTATAATATACTATAGTTAAATTATTATGTACGTCGTAATAGGATCCATAGAGTATATACCCTTTTTCTTAGGGGTGTGTACCTTAATAACTCCATGTCTATTTAATAAAATATAATATGGGAGGTGAGTTTTTTTTAAATTATCTTTTTCTCATAAAGGAATTATTTTTGGGATAGTGTTACTCTCAATGAATTCAGGAAACATTTAGCTGGGAATGGGGTCACTATTGTTGTGTCATTTGGCCAACAAGAAGTCTATTTTTGTGATGCTAATAATTCATTTTATAAAAGTTATCGATTAATTCATGAATGTGAAAAATTAGATTAATTATGTATTAGTCATTACATGATCCGATTATATTTATTTTTAAAATACAAATAATTTATTGTTAAAATTAGATTAGACATATATTTTTATAATATAAATATGATTTGATTATTTGATTATTTGATTATTTGATTTTGATATTTAATCAATTTAATTTTTTGTATATCTATTCAATTAATTTATAAAAAAAAAATAATGCAAATCATAAAAATTGACAGTGGACTTACCATTGATGACAGTTAGGACTGCTATCCCAACACCTAGTTAGGGGTGTAATTGTGGCTCGGACGGGCCCGGCCCGGTCTGATCCATGTCGAGTTTTGCGGGCTTTCGTCAAAAATCGGGCCGGGTCACAAGCTAAAAAATTAGGCCCAGGCCCAGGAGTAATGTTGGATGAGACATTATGGATTCGACATCGACATTATGTATTTAATGTTGGATAAGACAATTCCAAGATGAAGATGGTGGTGGAAGACGCACATTGGGGTCGGTTCAATTTGGGCGTGGATTCACTAGGTAATTGATAGTACACTTGTGTAATTCTTTTTTATCTTCTTAGTGGATTGTTTTATGGTTTGGCCCATGATTTTTTTTATCACAATTGGAGGTGTTCCAATTGTGATTTTTCCACGTTAAATCATTGTGCCGATGCGTCTTTGATTGTTTGACTGTGATTGTTATTTACTGGTTAAAATTAATATATAATCACAAATAAATATCTTGGGATTTTAAAATTTTTCAACAGTGACTGTTGTGCACCTTGTATGGCTCATTTTGAGTTATGTTTGGATAATCCGAACCGTTTATTGTTTAGAAAATATCGAGTAAAATATATCTGTAAAAAATTAAATTGAGCTATTAAAAAATTTATTCAAAATTTATAGAATATGGAGTAGAACATTTATTTATTATAAAATTTATATTAAAAAAATTATTATCACAAGAAGTCAACTACGGACCTATTATAAAAAAAAAAAAATAAATATATAAAGGTTAACGTTAAGGACTGTCATTAATAAGTAAATAAATTTAGGATAAATTACATTAAAAAATCATTATCACGAGAAGTCAACTAGGAATGGCAACGGGGCGGGGCGGGGCGGGGCCGGGGACCACCCTCCCCGTCCCCGATCCCCGATAGTGAGAAATTCCCCGGCCCCGGCCCCGATCCCCGACGGGGACCCTATCGGCCCCCCCACCCCCGCCCCCGATCGGGGTTCGGGTTTCCCCGACCCCGAAAATCCCCGACCTGTTCAAAAAATATTCAATGAATCTGTTGTATACATAAACATATATATACTCAAAAATCTATATATATATATATATAAATATGAATATATATACTAAAAAAACTGTTGTACATGAATATATATTCTTAAATCTATATATCTATATATATATTCTTAAACATATCTATATATATATATATTCTTAAATCTGTTGTATATGAATATATATACTCAAAAATTAAAAAATATGTTGTATTGAATAGATTCATATATATATATATATGAATCTTTATATATGAATCTGTTGTATTGTATATATATATATACATATATATATATGAATCTTTATATATATATGAATCTATCATCATCATCAACAGCAACTGTAAAAAAATTAAAACAAAATCTGAAATGGCGACGGAGGCGGTGGTGGTGGAGGATCTATCATCATCATCTATCATCATCCACTTAAACAAAAATCCATCATCATCTATCATCATTCACATAAAAAAATAAAAAAAAATCTGCAGATCTGTTCGTCAAGCTGCAGCGGAGGATCGGCGGTGTTGCGAAGAGGAAGCGAAGAGGCGGTGTTGCGAAGAAGAAGCCATGGCGACGGAGGCGGTGGTGGTGGAGGATCGGCGGCGGATCTGTTCAGATCTGTTTCGATCTGATCTATATCATCATGAGGAGAGGGAAAAGGAGAGGAAATGGAATGAGAGAGATGAAACTGAGATTTGGGACATTGAGTGAGGGAGAGAGAGATGAGGGCCACGGTGAGAGAGAGAGACACGCGGAGGAAGTGAAATGGGAATGGAAAATAGGTTTGGTTTATATATATATAGGAGGGGTAAAAGAGTATTTTCATTTCGGGGATAATTCGGGGACGGGGACGGGGCCGGGCCGGGGCTTGAACACTGATCACCGTCCCCGGCCCGAAACAGATCGGGGATTAATTTTCAAATACCGTCCCCTCCCCGTCGGGGGTATTTTTCGGGAAAAAACCGCTTAAATCGGGGTCGGGATCGGGGATCCCCGTCGGGCCGGTTTCAAATTGCCATCCCTAAAGTCAACTACGGACCTATTATAAGAAAATAAATAAATAAATAAATAAAGGTTAACGTTAAGGACTGTCATTAATAAGTAAATAAATTTAGGATAAATTACATTGACACTCCTGATGTTTATATTTATTATAATTTCTCTTTATATTTGGAAAATTACACGGACCCCCCTTATCAATGTAATTATTTGACGGTGTTAAATTTTAAGTTAAAATGACATATTTATCCTTAACCTTTGCATATACTTTAAAGGGTAAATTACATTGAAATCCCCTGAGATTTCAACTTAATACAGATCTCCCTGACATTGAAAAAATAATAATTTAATTTAATAAAAATAAATATGAACAAATATATTTAATTTGTAAAAAATTATTTCTAACCACTCGAAAGATAAAAATTATATAAAAATGATAATTATTTTTTATTTTTTTATTTCTTAACCAAATTACATTGACATCCCCTGAGATTTACATATACTTTAAAAGGTAAATTACGTTGACATCCCCTGAGATTTCAATTTAATATGGATCCCCCTGACATTTAAAAAAAAATTTAATTTAATAAAAATAAATATGAACAAATATATTTAATTTGTAAATAATTATTTCCAACCACTCGAAAGATAAAAATTATATAAAAATGATAATTATTTTTTATTTTTTTATTTCTTAACCAAATTAATTTTTAATTTTTTAAAAAAATTTCTAAAAATCAAACTATACATAACCTAAGAATATTTTGATAAGTCATTTTTTACGTTGATAACTTATTTAATTATTTATTAATTTTATGACATTTTTACTATCTGGGGGTGTTTGATAACCATTTCATTTTCATTTTTCAGCTTATATTTATAAAAATTTAAAAAATTGTCATAAAAACTTGTTTGATAATTTTTTTAGTTTATAAATAGTTGTCTCAGTTTGTAAATTTGAGGTAAAAATGTAAATTCAAAAAACGAGTTTATGTTGGTTTTTAAACAGAAATTAAAAAATTTGACCATCAAAATTTTTTTTCCAATTATTTTTTTGTCAAATAATTTGTTTTCAATTATTTTTTTTCAAATATTTTTTTTTCAATTAATTTTTTTTCAACTAATACTAACCGAGGGGGCAATTGGTAATGCTACTTTAAACATTGGGGAGGGGATTATAATTTCTAAAATATGAGGGGTGTCAATGAAATTTACTAGTAAAGGCAAAATTGGTATTTAAAAAATTAAATTGCTGATATCAGCAAAATCTGTTAGTTGACTTAACAGTTAACTAACTGAGGGAGCAATCCGTAATAAAACTTTAAATTTCAAGGAGGGGGATATAATTTTCAAAAGGTGAGGGAAGAACTATAATTAACATAAATCTCAGAGAATGTCAGTTTAATTTACCCATAAATTTAAAATAGTTACAATTTCAACAAACATTTTACATATTCTCAATTATTTTCATAAATTTCATTATATTTTTTACATATGTCTATACACTTTATATACATATATCAAGGCTAATAACAATTTTTAAGACTGATTTTAACATTTTTCTTATAAAAATATATAATACACAGTTTTAAAAGGAAATATTACATTACTTTATAGTGTTAATTTTGTTAACAAAAATGATTTAGACCTCTAAAAGAAGAGCTCTAATAGAGCACTAATTTGTCTTTTTCTTCCCTCTTTTTTGTCTTTCACTTCACTGTTTTTTTTTTATTTTTATTTTTATTGGTTGACAACTCATTAGAGCTGTCCTTTTGCAGCTCTAATTAGAGCTCCGGAGCATGACCTTTTTGTTAATGGTAAAAGTCAGCAATAAGTGAGTCTATGATATACATTTTGTTCATTTCATCGCTTTATAATAAAGATTATGAATGAGCGAATGTATAGTACACACTTGAAGTAAAAATTATGAACCATTATAATTGTGAACGTTGTAGTGAAAAAAATTATAATATATTATAGTTAAATTATTATGTACGTTGTAATAGGATCCATAGAGTATACACCCTTTTTCTTAGGAGTGTGTACCTTAATAACTCCATGTCTATTTAATAAAATATAATATGGGAAGTGGGTTTTTTTAAATTATCTTTTTCTCATAAAGGAATTATTTTTGGGATAGTGTTACTCTCAATGAATTCAGGAAACATTTAGCTGGGAATGGGGTACTATTGTTGTGTCATTTGGCCAACAAGATGTCTATTTTTGTGATGCTAATAATTCATTTTATAAAAGTTGTCGATTAATTCATGAATGTGAAAAATTAGATTAATTATGTATTAGTCATTACATGATCCGATTATATTTATTTTTAAAATATAAATAATTTATTGTTAAAATTAGATTAGACATATATTTTTATAATATAAATATGATTTGATTATTTGATGATTTGATTTTGATATTTAATCAATTTAATTTTTTGTATATCTATTCAGTTAATTTATAAAAAAAAAATAATGCAAATCATAAAAATAGACAGTGGACTTACAATTGATGACAGTTAGGCCTGCTATCCCAACACCTAGTTAGGAGTGTAATTGTGGCTCGGACGGGCCCGGCCCGGTCCATGTCAGGTTTTGCAGGCTTTCGTCAAAAAATGGGCCGGGCCGGGCTGAGTCACAAGTTAAAAAATTAGGCCCAGACCCAAGAGTATTCGTGCTTTGGGCGGACTAGTGGGCCGGGCCTCGGGCCGAGCTAGTGGGCTTGGGCTTAGGCTCGGGCTTGCACGGGCCTAAACAATTTTTTAAAATTTTCACTAAAATTTTATTATTTTTCATTAAAAATAACACTGGACCTCGGGTAGGCCGAGCAAACCGGGCCTCGAGTCGGGCTTTTGGGTGGGCGTTGAGCGGGCCTATGGGTCGGGCCAAGCAGGATGGCCTCATGGGCCGGGCCAGGCTTCAAAACGATGGCCCAAGCCCTGGCTCAAGACCTCAGGTTGGGCTTGGGCTTGGGCCTTAACGGGCCGAGCCCACCTCTGACTGCGGGGGGCTTCGGGCTGGTCACGGGCCAAAATTACACCTCTACACCCAGTGGTTGACTTATGGCAAGTTCGAGATTTGTTTCCTGTGTTTTTAATCTTGTTTTTTAAAATTTTGAAAAATATAATATACAAAACAAAACACACTTGTTGCATGTTTTTGTTTCTACAGTGTCTACTTCTTAGTTTAAATTTTGAAAAATATTGCGGCGTGCAATGCACATTATATATAATTTTATTACAAAATTATATAAGTTTTTACAAATTTATATAAGTGATTATACAAAAATGGATAAATTAAATGCAAATTTGCGTGAGTTTGTGAATTTGTGTTCAACTTAAGTGTTTTTTTTTTTTTTTTTAACTACATGTCAGTTTTTTGTAAATATTTTTTGTGCTCCCCAGTGATGTGTAATTCCTCCAAAATAAAATTTAAATTTTGTCAATTTGAATCCTAAATTTTTGATTTGTTTATAATCTAAACCATTTTTCTATTTTTGTTAAATAAAATTGGCCAAAAATTTTAATCATTAAACTCAATAGGAAGGGTGGTGTACATAAAATATTTAAACTATCATTTTTCGTTGAGTTTAATGACTAAAATACCTATCAGTTTTACTTAACGGAAATAAGATAACGGCATTAGATTAAAAACAAATCAAATTATTATGATTTAAATTGATAAAATTAAAAAATCAAGATTTATTTCGTTATAATGGTCAAATTGTGATTTTTTTTTTTTGTTGTAATTTTTCTAAAAAAGTTAGTTTAGTTTTTCATAATATTTGTTTTTAGGATCTGGTCTATCTCCGGTCCCAAATCGGACTGGACATTCCAATTTGGCTCATTAAGCTTACTTTTGAGTCTCGTTTCGATTATTCGAACTTTTTACATTTTAGAATTTGTTGTTTCATCGCTGCAAAAAATCAAATTGATTGGATAACGAAAACCATATGTTCGAATTAATTTTATATGAACCATTTATTTTCTCATTGTCTATTTTTTTTCATACAAACTGATTCGAACATGTGGTTTTTATCCAATCAATTTGAATTTTTATAAGGGTGATATACTCAACGAATACTAAAATATAAACAATTTAGAACCGAAAAATTAGCTCAATAAATCAAATAACACCTCTCAAGTCCGATTTGAGACTAGAGAAAAAATAGTCACTTATTTTTATTCCATCATCGTTCTACTATACCTTTTGGCCAACACCCATAGCTAGTAATCCACTAACAATCACCTCTCGCTAAAAATTAGTTTTGGCCGTCACTTTCGGCGGTTGGCAACTAACTTAAGCGACCATCAATGGTGATCTCATCGATAATTATTTCTAGCTACCATCTGTCGCCATTAATTACCTTTAGCTACCTTTTCTTACTTCTTTTTAAAATACTATACTAAACATATTTTTTGTTTTCTATTTTAATAAAAAAATATGCATAAACATTTTAATATTTTATGTGAACAAAAAATAACAAATTGTAAATTTTATCGAACCAAATGATTTTTTTTTTTTTTTTTGTCAATCGATGATAAATAAATTACAATTTACAAATATCATGAATCTAACATCAGTTTCAAACTGGCCAGCTAGACAAATTCAACAAAGACTAAAAAACAAGAGGTATCAGTCTTGGTCAATGGACCAATTAGCTAATCCTTTTCTTTTATAGCATGGTTTTGAATATTAAAATTAATTGGGATTTAATTAAAGATTTTTCCTCGATTATGATATCAAATACATTAATAACATTGTTAGTATCAGATTTATTTATTTAAAAGATCAATACGTTAATAAAATTGTTTATTAAAAAAAGATTCTGCAGATTGGGCGGCATGATTTAAAAAAAAGAAAGAAAAAAAGAACATATTAAATTCCATTGAATATATTTAGAAATAAAAGAAAGCACGTCGTATTGAACTTTTCTTCTTGTTGGCCATCCATTAAGACAGAAAAAGGGAACAAAAACACAACAGCAAAACAAGAAAAGGCATAAACAAGGGGAAAAAATTTAGAAAAAGCACACCGATTTGTTTTCGTTCTTGATCATTTGAATAACTAATATTTTATAACTCACCGACGTTTTGTATATAGTGATGGCCCATTTTCATTAGAAATGATAAAGCATGGGATCTAAGTGTGACAATTCAAGTTCTAGTTGTGATCAAATTTAACTTGGTATACATTAGCGGACAGCCAAATGGTATCAAAAGCTTATCATGTATTAAACTAAACACACATGTTTTCAACAATGGCAGACCAATAATGGGTATCAAAATCCCATTTATAAGCTATTTGAGTCATATACACCAAACTAAAAAGCATAAATTTTACTAAAATAAATAACATGAACACAACTTCACTACAATAAATTGATCACATCCTTATATTAATTAAAATAATCAACCTAGACAAAACTTAGCACAACTAATGTGTTTTTTGTTTTTTTGTTTTCTTTGAATTATTATGAAAGTGAAATTTGACATGGATGGGCCCACAAGGCATACGGCCCACAACAAACCACCCCAAACCCATCGCTTGGGACCAATAGCATAACCCGGTTGACAAAGTCCAGGACAGCTGAAGGCTATCTAGACATGGAGGGCCAATGGCATTCGGGCACATGGCAGGTAGAACACAGGCCACATCAGCAGACAAAGATCTGCAGAGTTATTACCACAACACATCACCATTAATGCAGCCTGTCACACCATTTATTACGACAACACCTCCCCGTCGGAACAGAGCCCCCTCACCCTGAACAAGGTAAGTTACGGCACAGGCTTTCGGCGGAAGGGAGCACGTCACAAGGGGCAGTGAAATGATTGCCAAAGGATATAAGCAAGAATACAGGACAAGAGGAAGGTTAGGCTTTTATCTCTCTCTCTCTCTCTACATTATTTTCTTCGACTACTGATTATCTCGCCGGAGGGTTCACTGGGGGACTGCCCCGTTCCCCTTTGGACTTGCTTGCAGGTCACTTGGCGGAATCATCACCCTGAACCGGAACTTGAAGAGCTGGGACCAGCCCGATCCATCCACCTGGGACGGACCGCATCATCAAAATTCATTACTTAGACAAAGTAATGAAGTATCAACTTAGTAAGTAAATTTAAATGACCAATACATAGGCGCTGTTTGGGAATGGTGGGTTGAGGCTATTATAGCCTAAAATGAGAAATAAGCTAAAAAGCAAAACTGTTCAAAGTTTTTCATAAAAAAAAACAGGCTCAGCGCTGGACAGTGTAGGCTGTGCCTACATTGTCACAGCCTCAAAAGTCATCATCAACGGCTAAATTACCATTTTACTCTTTTACATCAATTTAAAAAATTATAATTTAGGGACAAATTTGTCATTTTAAATTCAAATATCATTTCAACACACTTTTCAATACAACAACTCAACTAAAAATTCATCTCATCTTCCCAAATACAAAAACTAAAATAGCCTACTAAAAAAGTCAAAAAGTCTCTAAAATAGCCACTTCCCAAACGAGGGCATAGTAAAGCTATATTTTTAGTGCTAACAAAAAAAAAAAAAAAAAAAAGGATCAAGTGAAAGTGAAAAGAAATTAAGTGTAGTCATATACAAAACAAAATAGAGGTGTTAAAGTGAAGTTTAGATTTGGAAAAATGAAAAAAAAAAAAGAAGAAAAACAATGCTTTATGTAAATAAAAACAAACAATTATGCAGCGGATAAAATAATCATATCATACCTTTCGATGATAGAACCTCGTGGATAAATCACGTGCTTCCAGAGTCTGATAAATCAATCCCAGCAGTGGGGTGATATTACAATGGTGAATATCACCCACACAAACCACAGTGCAATTGACTTGATCGTTGTTTCTTGGGAGAGAGTCAGTTTATGGGTAGAAAACAAAACCTACGTTGTTTTCTCTCTTGGTTACCCATAACCATATATCAGATATATATTATATTTATCTCATTTATCCATTGGTTAAATGAGATAATATCTGATATCTATATCATCTATCCATATCATGATATGATAGATATATATCCTGAGTGGCTCATCCAAATAGGTTTGAATTCAAATTCAAAAACCCATTTGAATGAGGTTCAAAAGGTTCTAAGGGTCATGCCACATGGGCGCCCAATTTCTAACACTTTATGAATAGAAAAAACAAGAATCCATACAAAGTTGATGAATCAACGCTGTAATGCTAATTTTAAAATTGTTTATTAATAGTCAACTGTTTTGAAACTCCAAAAGCTAAACGAACCAGGTCTTTTTCTCTATGAATATATCTCAGAAGATTCGGGGTTCTTTGATTCCAGATCTATTTGATCAAATCAAATTATAAACAAGCACAAGGACATTAAGAATTCAAAAGTAAACTTGTGTGAAGAGTCATAGACAGCTAGCTCAGTCTCACTATTATATACCAATTCATGAACATCATTTTCTTTCCTCGACATTATGCTAAAAGAACAAAATTTAATCCGTATAGCACGATCATCATGTCATGATTAGTACATATTTAATTAAAGTATGTTGATATTAAATAATGATACCCATTAGTGAAAAACTGTGAAGCAGTCAAATTAAACATATATTGGATTGATGGTTTGCACTGTTATGATTATTATTGTTACTATATCTTCTTAGTATGATTATTTAGACTTTAATTTTGTGTCCCATTATTGCCCAAACTTTGTCTGTTATGTATTTTGCAATTGACAATTCCGTTTGACAAAATTCTATTTAAATGTAATTACATTTGCTCTTTTGTATCTATAGGTTTGTAAGAGTTTAGATGCGAATCTAACCCAATTTGTGTCCGAGTAGAGGAGTTTGTGCTGAAAAAAATGTGTGCTTGAGCAAAGACATTATTGAGCCTGCCAAACTACTTGTACCACTTGAGCAGTGAAATATGCGATCGAGCGCTGATTTGGATCATCCAGTATCTTAGTTTGATTTCAAAAGCAGTAAATCTTGCGCTTGATTAAAGTGACATGTGGAAACACCGCCTTACTAGTCTCACTGATCGAGCAATCATTCTTACACACAAGCAGTCTTCGTGTCCCTGTTTATTATAAAGTGTCTCAGTTACTCGTTTTAGGGTTTAACCCGCCCAAAATTCTTAGAGAGGGGATAAGCTAAAGTGTTCTATATTAGAGTGTATTTTATATATTTTCCATGATGAATTGAGAGCGATCGATAGATCAACAGAATTCATATTGACAATCATCAAGAGATTTTTTATTTTTTATTTATTTTTTTATTTTTTAATCATTCACACAAAAAAGAGATGTTCATCGGTGGATTCTGAAAAACTTAAGCCTAAGGTTTTTGTAGATTCCGGAGTGGCTCATCGTCGTGGATTCGATATCGACGTTGTAGATTCAATGTTGGACACAGCAATTCCGAGGTAAAGATGGTGGTGGAAAAGGCACATCGAGTTCGGTTCAATTTGGACATGGATTCGCTAGGTAATTGAGGATTCTCGTGTGTAATTCCTTTGTCTTCTTAGTAGATTATTTTGTTTCTATATATTAGGGATTAATGGTGTATATATATAATCTGTAATTGATTGGCTTTACTGTGAAAGTAACATTGTATTCTTCTTGAAAGTTGTTAGCATTTTTTCATGTTGTGAAGAAAATCTCACAAAAAAAGTGTGCAGTACACATCTGGCTAAAATTTGCTTATTGAAGAAAGAAATAACATAGGCATCAATGCTTGGTCATTGAAAAAATGAGACTCTAGTGTTAATAAATTAGAAAATAGTGATCATCAAATATATCAACTAAATTTCAAAAAGAAATTCAGATTATTATTTATAATGACACTAATAAATATGTGCATACGTAAATATTACAGTGTATATTGATGAACCTTGTTTACCCAAAAAAGACCATAGAATTACAATTCTTTATTTAATAAAGATAAGATTATGTGTTCTTTTTATATGTAAATTATGCTTTTAGGATTTGTTTTCCCCTCCCCTTTCTTCTAGATGGGTCGTGTATGTAAATTATGCTTTTAGGATTTTTTTTCCCTCCTCTTTCTTCTAGATGGGTCGTGTGGTGGCCAACTGTTGAACTTTCACATGTTAGGAGGTAATTTTTTAGTTGTCTTAAACTAATATAGTAATCATTGAATGTGTAGTTAACTATTTATTTCTATTTTTTAATTGGAAAAAGAAGAATGAGAACTTTAAAAAGTCTCCTAATGTACCTATAATGGCATGAATATAGAGTTTGTTGGCTGGTGTGTTAAAAATTACATAATCAAAATACAAAATATATATATATATATTAAAAAAAGAGAGTAACATTTAAGCTAAAATATAACCAAAAAGAAAAAAAAAAAAACCTAATTTGATGGAGATGCTCTAAAGCTAACTCATTTCATTGCGGGTGAATTGTGGTTTTATAGCATTTCTCTTTTTAATTTTAAAAAAGAAAATGGCATTCTACAAAATTTCTACATAGAATTTTGCACTAGAGTAATGTGGTAGTGTTATTTGTGTAATTAAAGGCAATTCAATGCAATCTTTGTTCAATTAGTATATCATTATTTTTATTAAAACCTAATACTCACTCTTTGTGTGAACATGTATTTATAAAAAAAATACTAATAATTGCTTCCATACAAACGATGTCAAATATCATTTATTATCGTGATGACTAAGTATTGTGATGTAATTTTCACAGGAAAAGTTCAGAAAAGTAAGACAATGGATAAGAGTTGGATTGATTTACCAACTAGGATGTCAAGAGACTACTTGAATGGGATTGATAGATTCCTTGAGTTTGCATACATCGATAGGCTTGATGGTTCATTCATTAACTGTCTTTGTAGGAGTTGTGAGACTTGCTATAATTTTTCACAAGAAATTGTGAATGATCATCTTTATAGTAATGGTTTCTTTAAGAAGTATAAAAATTGGACAAATCATGGAGAATCATGCGTTTCTTTTCATGAAAATGTGGATATTGAAACTCTGGTGGATTTAAATGTTGGGGATGATATGATCGGAATGATAAATGACACTCTACGGAATCCACATGTACCTACAAGTGTTGAGAACGATTATCGCACATGATCCCAGAATAGGACCAAATGAAGAAACTTCAAAGTATTTCAAACTTTTGGAGGATGCATAAAGTGAATTGTATCCGAGCTATAAGAAATTCACATTATTGTCATTTGTTGTTAGACTTTTGCATATGAAAGTGCTTAGTAAGTGGACGGACATATCAATTGACATGTTACTTGAGTTGTTGAATGAGGCCTTCATTGAAGGTGTAAAGCTTCCAAGTTCATACTATGAGGCTCAGAAATTAACTAACAATTTGGGCTTTACTTATGAGACTTGGAATGCATGCCCCAATAGTTGTATGTTGTTTAGGAATGATTATGCTACTTTTGATAAATGTATTGTTTGCAAAAGTTCTAGATGGAAGCCAAATAATGGTAAAATGCGTGGTAAACGTAAAGCAGCAAAATAGATAAGATATTTTCCTTTGAAGCCAAGGTTGCAGAGATTGTTTGTCATTTAAAACAACGAAGCTTATGAGATGACATGAAGAGGAATGAATTGATGATGGTGTGTTCAGGCATCTTGCTGACTCTCTTGCATGGAAAGATTTCGATCGACAAAATATAGGTTTTGTCAGTGATAGCCGAAATGTAAGACTTGGGTTAGTGTCAGATGGATTTAATCCATTCAGATCGATGCACATAGTTCATAGTACTTGACCTGCTGTGTTGATTCCTTCTAACTTACCCCCGTGAATGTGCATGAAACAACCATTTTTTTATTTTGTATGCGTTTATTGATGGCCTGAAATGACCAGGGGACAAGATTGATGTGGATTTACAACCATTAATTGAGGAGTTAAAGGAATAGTGGAATGAAGGTGTAACCACATTTGATGCATCAACCAATGAAATGTTTCAAATGCTTGCAAGTTTGCTATGGACAATCAACGATTTCCCTACATATGCTAACTTGTTTGGTTGGAGTACCAAAGGTGAATATGCTTGTCCTTGTTGCAATACCAAAAATGTATCGTGTTGGTTAAAACATGGTAAAAAACATTCTTACATTGGTCATCGTCGATTCTTGCCTAATAATCATAAATTTTGAAAAGAAGTATCATTTGATGGTAAATGGGAATGGGGAAGCAAACCTAAATTGTTGTCTAGATCTGAGTTGTTGCATCAGTTGGATTCAGAAAATATCTTGACCCAATACAAGATTGATGACCTTAAGGAAAAGCATGTTACACAAAAGGAGAGGGGAATCACTAAATCTTGAAGCCATAATTGGAAGAAGGAGAGCATATTTTTTGAATTGCCATACTGGAAACACAACTTAGTCAAGCACAACCTAGATGTGATGCATATGGAGAAAAATGTATGTAATAATGTATTGTGGACATTACTTGGAGTTGTGGGAAAATCTAAAGACAACATGAGTGCTCGACATGATTTACAAGAGATGAATATTAGAAAACCATTACATTTGCAGTCAAGAGGGTCCAATAAAGTGTACTTGCCCTCTACACAATTTACAATGCGTAAGAATGAAAAAGATATATTCCTCAAAGTACTAAAAGAAGAGTGTCGGATGGGTATGCATCAAATATATCAAGACGAGCGCATTTACAAGATAAAAATATTGGAGGTCTTAAGAGTCATGACAGTCATATTTTGATGCAACAACTTATACCGTTGGCTATGCAAAAATCCTTGCCCAATAATGTAGTTGAACCCTAGATTGAGTTGAGCAATTTTTTCAGACAATTATGCTCTAAAGCGAATCGTACGGTGGATTTGGAATACATTCGGGATCGTATTGCTGTAACACTTTTTCATCTTGAATAAATATTCCCATTTTCATTCTTTGATATAATGGAGCACTTGCCAATACATTTAGCTGATGAAGCCCTGATTGCTAGAGCAGTGCAATTTACGTGGGTGTATCCAATTGAGAGGTTTTTTTCTTACCTTAAAGCAATATGTGCGTAATTGAGCTTATCCGAAAGGTTCAATTGCTATGGGATACTTGATGGAAGAGTGCTTGGAATTTTGTGCACAATATTTGAATGATGTTGAAACCAAATCTAATCGACCGGTGAGGAACTACGATGGTAGTAATAACATGGGTCGTGCTGTAAGGAACAACACTATATTTTTGTCTTGACAACAACGCATGGCCACAAGCTCATCGATATGTCTTATTCAATACAAGCGTAGTTGCACCATTCATAATGTAAGTTGTATATTCCCATACTATTCTTTTATTGGTAGTATGAAATAAGACAATTATTTAACAGATCTTCTAATTTACATAGCAAGTATCTTGAATTTCTCAAGAGTAAAATGCCTCGTGTAGATGATCATCAAATACAATGCGAACATTTTGAAGTATCCTACAACGCCCCGAAAATTGGGCAGGGTATATCTATTTATTCAACAAACCCACCTGATAGACAAACACATATATATATAGCTAACTATTCTATAAATCTATTCCTATTTAATCCCAAATGCCAAATACATGCTATTCACATCTCAATGCCCCATTTCCAATCCCCAGCATGCATTTTACAACAAGTATGAAATGGAAGCCAAATAGATAATAAGTGCCCTACAGGCTTACAAATTTATCCAAGAACATTCTTGGTTACACAAAATAGACTTTCAACTCAATGCAAATACAACCCTGGGCTTACATTTAATCAATAACCATAAAACAAAAATGGAGCCTCAGCTCCGAGTCCTTCCAAGTCAGTGCCTTGGCGGAAACATATCACCTATACCTGAAATGGTTTCCCTTATAGGGTGAGCCACAGCCCAGTAGAGATATACTGCATAACATATGGACCATGACAAGATTAAAAAGGAGTATGTTCATGCCATGCTCATAATAAAATACTTTATCTCTCTTTTTATAAAGCATGCAATGCTGAGATGTAACAACAGATATAAAACCATTTTCATTTTAAACCATATTTGTTATGTAAATACAAGCTCTGTGAATCTCTAGGTGAGCGTCTGCAAGTAGGCCCTACTGTACTACCACTGTCATTTTTAATCAGTAAACTAGAAAGCTCGACACCTAACCGCGCGGTTCTACAACCCCTACCCAAATTCACCAAGTATTCATCTTTTCGCAAACAGATACATTTCCAAACATTTCTCAAAAACAGATACATTTCCAATGAAATGAATGTAATGCAATGTCCAATACAACAAATGAGGAATGTGGTTCAATTTACCTAAGTCTCATGCACTTTTACAACAATCATGGCTATCCTCTACCAATAGCCCAAAACAGATATTTCTAAATAGATATTTAAACAATTAAATTTAAAAAATTTAGATAAATACAGTCTATTCCATATCTCATCAAATATGAACAACTACAGTAGTTTTCATATCACAATCACGTCCGGTAACCTCTCAAAGTCCATTTCTAACCGTGTCCATTTTATTCCAATAGATACATTAAGCAAATAATACCGTTAATGCCCAAGAAAACATCATTTTATTTCCAAACTCATTCTCTAAGCATTATTCAACTATGACATCCTATTTTGATCAAAAGCCCCAAAAGTTAAACATAATTCTTTTATTTTCTTTAAAAATGCTATTTTGGTTGCAAACCAGTAAATGTTTCAAAACCGATCGAGTCGTAGTTCGTTTTTGTTCAAATTTAAAACATAACTCTTTCATAACTTTACAAACATATTCCAAGTTTACATTTTCGCAATTTGGGCATCAACTCCTTATTTTTCTCAAAATTTCTCTTTTAAGCAAATAAATCACAAATTTTCTAAAAATTCTAATTAAATTATGTACAACTCTAACCTCGATATAATCAAGTAAAAGTGCATAAAGAAGTGTAGGAAGAGTCCCTACCGCAAGCCAAGAAGCTTTCAAATTTTTTGGCAACAAAAATTAAATCTGTTCGAAGCCAAATGATGCATTTTCCGCCTTCTATGTTTTGATCCAAAGCACTAGGGGTCAAAAATGACTTACGCTAGATCAAACCTCTGAAAAACCAACATTCGAACCCTTTTTCTTTTCTTTCTCACGGTAAGAACCCAAAGGTTGAAAGAAAATTCCTATTTGGTCACTTATATATATATATATATAGTATAAACAAATATCTAACCAAATATCTAATCATATATATATACATATATATATCAATTTAAAAATAAATTTCAACATCTTTAATGACAAAAGTAAATATAATATTTTCTCACCATAAAATATATTTCGTTTAATGGTACACACCATAAATATTCACAACTCTTTTATGGTAATCAAATAATAATAATAAAACCACAACACTATTACATGGTTACTAACGGATCACAATTCAATCAATTAGGTCCAAAATGAATGGAATTTAATAATTTAAAATAAATCCCCAACTGAGATTAAAGTATAAATTTAATTTGATTCAACTCGTTACAACCTTCCCCCCTTAAGAAATTTCATCCCCGAAATTTAAACTAGATAACCTCGCTGAATCAAAATCAATTACAACCGTAGAAACGCAATCATGGCATGATAACACAACTTCTCAATTAAACATAAGAAATTCACCATACTCCATAACAAATACAATGTACATCCTAACATCAAAATAACATTTCTATTACAACTCTCAAACACTGATAAAAAGGTTCAGATACTTCTCACGGACTTCAGCCTCACGTTCCCAAGTCGCCTCCTCAACCCCATGGTGTTTCCGCAACACTTTCACCAAGGGAATTGTCTTACCACGCAAGACTTGATCCCTAGTGTCTAAGATCCTCACTGGTCTCTCCTTATAAGAGACATCCTCGTCCATCTCTAACTCAGTCCAATCCAACACGTGTGATGGATCGGGCTCTTATTTCCGAAGCATAGAAATATGAAAAACATCGTGAACTCCAGATAGTGTTGGCGGCAAAGCTAATCAATATGCCACTTCTCCAATACGCTCCAAAATCTCAAAAGGCCCAATAAAGCGCAGAGACAACTTCCCCCTCTTCCCAAACCTTATCAAACCCCGCTTAGGTGAGATCTTAAGAAATACATGATCCCCAACCTCAAAAGATAACGGCCTCCTCCTATGGTCAGCGTAGCTCTTCTGACGACTCTGAGCTGTAACCAATCTTTTACGGATAAGAGCAATCTTCTCCGTCGTTTTCCGAACCAACTCTGGGCCTATCATAGGTGCATCACCCACCTCGGCCCAACACACTAGGGATCTACACGGTCGGCCATACAAGGCCTCAAATGGTGCCATGCCAATACTCGACTGGAAACCATTATTGTAGGCAAACTCCACTAAAGGCAAGTGTTTCTCCCAAGACCCCTTGAAATCAAGAACATAACCCCGAAGCATATCCTCAAGGATCTAAACAGTACGCTCTGATTGCCCGTCAGTCTGAGGATGATAGGCGATGCTAAAAGTCAACTTAAAGCCTAAGGCACTCTGTAGGCTCTGCCACAACCAAGCCGTAAAACATGGATCTCTATCCGAGACAATAGTCATTGGAACCCCATGAAGTTAGACTATGTCTCGAATATAAAGGTCAGCAAGATAATCTACGGAGTCACTCATGTGCATAGGTACAAAATGCGCTGACTTAGTCAGCCGATCCATAATCACCCAAATGGCATCACTACTCCGCTGAGTCCTCGGAAGACCCACAATGAAGTCCATAGTGACATGTTCCCTCTTCCACTCGGCTATAGGCAAGGGTTGCAACAAACTCGCTGGCCTCTGGTGTTCGACCTTCAGCTACTGATAAGTAAAGCATCTCGACACAAACAATACTACATCCTTCTTCATTCCCTTCCACCAAAACTGGTGGCTAAGATCAAGGTACATCTTTGTACCTCCCGGATGCACCGTAAGGCGTGAATGATGAAACTCACGGAGTACCTCCTCCCAATAAGACTCTAGCACAAAAAAATCGATCAACATATCTAATACTCAAATCAAAATGCATATTCAGACCCCTCTCCACCTTACCACTAGCAATCTTCTCTCGAATGGTCTCAACCTCAGGATCACCCCTCTGTGCCTCAATAACTCGGCTCACTGGTGTAGGTTGTGTAACTACAGTAAACAAGGTAGGCAACTCAGCAGACTCGCTAAGATGCAAGTCAAACTCGCCGATAGCACCCAACATCTCCCATTCCCGGACGGCAATACAAGCTGCATTGCCAAAGGATTTCTAACTCAAAGCATCGGCCACAACATTGGCCTTCCCGGGATGATAATTTAACTCGAAGTCATAGTCCTCCATGAACTCCATTTACCTTCTCTGTCTTAGATTTAGATCCTTCTGAGAAAACATGTACTTCAAACTCTTATGATTTGAGAACACCTCGAATCTCTCACCATATAAATAATGCCTCCAGATCTTCAAGGCAAAGATCACTGCTGCTAACTCTAGATTATGAGTAGGGTAGTTCCTCTCGTGAATCTTTAACTGCCGTGAACCATAAGTAACTACCTTCTCCTCCTGCATCAAGACACATCACAAACCTTCCCGAGATGTGTCACAATATATAGCATAACCCAAACCCTTCTCCAGGATAATCAAAACTGGAGCAGTAATGAGTCTAATTTTTAACTCCTGAATTGACTTCTCACAAGTCTCACTCCACACAAATTTGATTCCCTTCCTCATTAGTCTGGTCGATGGAGCGGCCAAACTAGAAAAGCCTTTCACAAAACCATGATAATACCCAACCAGCCTTAAGAAACTCCTGATCTCAAAGACGTTCTTGGGTTGCCCCCAATCTTGCACTGCCTCTATCTTGGATGAATCCACAGTCACCCCTTCCCCAGATACCACATGGCCTAAGAACTTCACCTCTTTCAACCAAAACTCACACTTCCCGAACGTAGCATATAACTAATGGACTCTAAGCAACTCCAACATAACCCGCAAGTGTTCCTCGTGCTCCTCCTCAGAGGGTGAATAAATCAAAATGTCGTCAACAAAGACAACCACAAAACGATCAAGATACTCATGAAAAACCCGATTCATCAGGTCCATAAACAAGGCCAGTGCATTAGTCAACCCAAAAGGCATGACTAGGAACTCATAGTGGCCATACCGCGCACGGAATACCGTCTTCGGAATGTCCTCATTCCTCACCCTTAATTGGTGATAACCCAATCTCAAGTCTATCTTTGAAAAGCAAGAAGACCCCTTCAACTGATCAAACAAATCGTCTATATGAGGCAATAAGTACTTGTTCTTAACAGTCACCCGGTTCAGTTTCTGGTAATCAATACAAAGCCGTAATGTACCATCCTTCTTTTTGGAAAAAAGGGCCGGTGTTCCCCAAGGCGAAGTACTAGAGCGGATAAAACCCTTGTTTAGCAATTCCTAGAGCTGAATCTTAAACTCACTCAATTCAGCAGGTGCAAACTTATACGGAGCCATGGAAATCAGTGTCGTGCCCGGCACTAGGTCAATAGAGAACTCAATCTCTCGGTGAGGTGGCAAACTAGAGAGATCCTCAGGAAAGACATCTGGGTACTCACAGACTACCCTCAGTAACTCAACTTGAACTACATCACTCTCTGCCCCCAAGAATGTAGCAAGAAAGAGGCTAAGCTCGCCCCGACAACGCAGGTCACAAACTGACAAGAAAGCCTTATCAACCCCATCTTCCAAGAAATAAAAGCAGTCACCGCTCGAGGTGTACCCTATAACCCTTTGACGGTAACAGTCTATAACATCCCGATACATAGACAACCAATCCATACCCAGTATAACATCAAAACTCAACATATCAAGCAAAGCAAAAGAAAATGGAAGTTGACGACTAGCAACCTCTATATCACAACCCCGATATCCATGTTCTAACATAATCTCGGCCCCAACCAGTAACTCTACGCAGAGTGGCAATGCTAACCGAGCCAACTCTAACCCCAATGCCGATGCAAATGCAGACGAGATAAAGGAATGTGATGCACTCGTGTCAATCAATACATTGGCAATAGAATTACAGAACAAGAAGGTACCTTTCACAACCGAAGGTGCTGGCACTAACTCTGGCATGGTAACAACATACACACGCCCAGTAGGTCTCTGATCCACTTGCTCCCCTCTCGGAGCATAAGCCGAATGTACAGACTAAACCGAAGAGGCTCCCAGAGTGGCTCTCGAGGCCTGTGCAGACTGTGCTGGCTGGTGACTCTGAGTCTGCCTCGATCCAGATGCATAAGGTGTGCTACCCAATTGTGGACAGTACCTCTTCATGTGTCCTGCTTGTCCACATTGAAAGCAAGTCAAAGACTACCCCCTTCTCTGACTCTAGCTCGGTGGGCAGATTGAAAACAGAGCAGACCACTGTCCTCCCCTCTTCTGTGGGCAAGAAAAGAACTTATGACCCAACTAGCCACACTTGAAACAAGAAAATCCTCTCTAGCCACCTCTCTCTGCCCCCTGAACTCGGCACTAGAAAAGTGGACCTAGACTATGCCCCATGAGACTCCTGTGGTGTAAAACCCCTCTGCCTCTTGCTGTCTCCGGCCTCACCCTGTATCTCCTAGCCTCTCTGAATGAAACCTCTTATCTCTCTTTCTCTCTCCAGCTCCTAATCGGGTTTCCATATGTGCCGCTGCCTCAACAAGACGGCTGTACTCCCTTGTCATAGACCCGCCCACACAGTAGGCAAGCTCATCTCTCAGTCGAGTCTCAAACTCGATACAATGGCGTTTCTCTATCACCACAAGCACAGGAGCAAATCTGGACAAACTAGCAAAAGTGACCTCGAACTTCGCCACCGGTGTGCCAAGCCGTTGTTTGAGGTTCTTGAACTGTTCCCTCAACCTCTCTTTTACAGTAACATGCAGATACTTCTCCTGGAAGGCGTTGACAAAGGCGTCTCCCAGGTCACCCCAATATGTCCTCACGCGTGTTTTCATCACTGACCCGCTTCTCTCTTCAGCTGAAAGGATGCCAAGGTCACTCTCAGAGTGTCATCCTCAATGTCTAGCATCTTGAACGTCTTAACCATCTGCTCTAGCCACTTATCAGCCTTCAGTGGCTCCTTAGGATCTCCCACAAAATATCCAGATTGGTCCAGAAGAACCCTCTTTTTAGCAGGAGTGGTCCTATCTCTGCAACTGAGGCAGTTGGGGCTTGTGCTAGGTTCTCAGCTCTCAGTATGTTCAGTACCCCTGCAATCTCTCGTGCCAAAGCACCCATGGCTTGTTGCCCAGCTAGCTCAGCCACATTTGCCTGCCCTGTCCCCTCCTCCTGTGCCGGAATCTTATCCGATATTGGCATCTCGTGCCTCATGGGCCTACCACGCCTACCACTGCCGCTTCCATGTCCTGACATCCTAATAAAGGTAACACTCAAGATTAGCACAATCACAATTGTGCCAAAGCTAACTCACTCACGTACTAAGGCAATGGACAACAGTTAATTCATTCCACGTAAACACATAGTCACATAAGCACATAAAGATTTTCTTTCTAGATAATGATTGTCCCATGACGTTGCTAGAGTTCTAATCAGAAATAGCAGTGATCAAGTGCTCTCTTGACTGGACTTCCAGAAACTCACAGACCCAATCAACATCTCAGAAATCAAACTCATACCCATATAATCACATAAGCATGTTATTACATAGCACCTTATTATACAGATATCTTTATCAAGCGAGATAAACCCACTATGGTACTAACCACTCCCCACGTACCCAAAGTATTCAAACCCGGTACGCTCTAATACCAAGTTGCAACGCCCCGAAAATTGGGCAGGGTATATCTATTTATACAACAAACCCACCTGATAGACAAATACGTATATATAGCTAACTATTCCATACATCCATTTCTATTTAATCCCAAATGCCAAATACATGTTGTTTACATCTTAATGCCCTAGTTCCAATCCGCAGCATGCATTTTACAACAAGTATGAAATTGAAGTCAAATAGATAATAAGTGCTTTACAAGCTTACAAATTTATCCAAGAATATTCTTGGTTACACAAAATAGAGTTTCAACTCAATGCAAATACAGCCTTGGGCTTACATTTAATAAATAACCATAAAACAAAAATGGAGCCTCAGCTCCGAGTCCACCCAAGTCAGTGCCTCGGTGGAGGCATATTACCTGTACCTGAAATGATTTCCCTTATAGGGTGAGCCACAGCCCAGTAGAGATATACTACACAACATATGGACCATGACAAGACTAAAGACGAATATGCTCATGCCATGCTCATAATAAAACACTTTATCTCTCTTTTTATAAAGCATGCAATGTTGAGATGTAACAACAGATATAAAACCATTTCTATTTTAAACCATATTTGTTACGTGAATACAAGCTCTGTGAATCTCTAGGTGAGTGTTGCAAATAGGTCCTAATGCACTACCACTGTCATTTTTAACCAGTAAACTGGAAGGCTCGACACCTAACCGTGCGGTTCTACACCCCCTATCCAGATTCACCAAGTATTCATCTTTTTGCAAATAGATAGATTTCTAAACATTTTTAAAAAACAGATACATTTCCAATGAAATGAATGTAATGCAATGTCCAATGCAACAAATGAGGAATGTGGTTCAATTTACCTAAGTCTCATGCACTTCTACAACAATCATGGCTATCCTCTACCAATAGTCCAAAACAGATATTTTTAAATATATATTTAAACAATTTAATTCCAAAAATTCAGATAAATACAATCTATTCCACATCTCATCAAATATGAACAACTACACTAGTTTTCATATCACAATCACGTCCGGTAACCTCTCAAGGTCCATTTCTAACCGTGTCAGTTTTATTCCAATAGATACATTAAGCAAAATAATACCGTTAATGCCCAAGAAAACATCATTTTATTTCCAAACTCATTCTCAAAGCATTATTCAGCCATGACATCCTATTTTGATCAAAAGCTTTAAAAGTTAAACATAATTCCTTTGTTTTCTTTAAAAATGCTCTTTTGGTCGCAAACTGGTAAAAATTTCAAAACCGATCGAGATAGAGTTCGTTTTTGTTCAAATTTAAAACATAGCTCTTTTATAACCTTACAAACATATTCTAAGTTTACACTTTCGCAATTTGGGTATCAACTCTTTATTTTTCTCAAAATTTCTCTTTCAAGCAAATAAATCACAAAATTTTCAAAAATTCTAATTAAATTATATACAACTCTAAGCTCCATATAATCAAGTAAAAGTGCATAAAGAAGTGTAGGAAAAATCCCTACCTCAAGCCAAGAAGCTTTCAAATTTTTTGGCAACAGAAATTAAATCTGCTCGGAGCCAAACGACACCTTTTCCGCCCTCTACGTTTTGATCCAAAGCACTAGGGGTCAAAAATGACTTATGCTAGATCAAACCCATGAAAAACCAACATTGGAACCCTTTTTTCTTTTCTTTCTCATGGAAAGAACCCAAAGGTTGAAAGAAAAATCCTATTTGGTCACTTATATATATATATATAGTATAAACAAATATCTAACCAAATATCTAATCATATATATATATATATATATCAATTTAAAAATAAATTTCAACATCTTTAATGATAAAAGTAAATATAATATTTTCTCACCACAAAATATATTTCGTTTAATGGTACACACCATAAATATTCACAACTCTTTTATGGTAATCAAATAATAATAATAAAACTACAACACTATTACATGGTTACTAACATGTCACAATTCAATCAATTGGGTCCAAAATGAATGGAGTTTAATAATTTAAAATAAATCCCCAACTGAAATTAAAGTATAAATTCAATTTGATTCAACTCGTTACACATTCCATACTTGTTTGCGGATCATGTATATATATTTAAATATGTCATCCACCCAACATAGTTTTTATTTTTTATTTATTAATCTTGAATAATAAATTTTTGTTTTTAATAGGTTTAAACTTTACAAATGGCATGTAATATCACAATTTCTGAAGAAATCAATACATTGGCAAATGGGTCTACAAACTAGGCAAGGAGATTTAATGGCTATATTATCAATGGTTGTCGATTTCATGTTAACACCATTGACAACAATCAGACAACACAAAATATTGTCATTGCTTTGAAGGCTGATACATTGAGTTATGCCAGTCGAAAGGACAAGAATTCTCGTGTGGGGGCTGTTTATTACTACAAACGGTTGACTGACATTATCGAAATTCGATACACTAATGACTTCAAATTTGTGTTATTTGAATGTGATTGGATTGATAATATTTGCGGAAAGAAGGAAGATGTCTTCAAATTCAAGTTAGTCAACTTTAAGCATTTGTTATACAAAGATGACCACCAGAACAATGAGCCTTTCATCTTAACATCGCAAGCAGAGCAAGTTTGGTATGTTCAGGATCCCTTCGATCCAGACTGGAATGTTGTTGTGAAGATGTCTCAAAGAGGATTATTTGATATGCAATCTAATGATCTTCAAGCTGAAAAGCTTTTGCGACGGTATGGACCACTTTTGAGACTGCATTCTACCGACGCAAGAACCTCTGTTTCCAATAGTACTTCTAGCTTTTGTTGGTTTGCACCATTATTATTATTATTATTATTATTATTATTATTATTATTATTATTATTATTATTATTATTATTATTATTATTTTATTTTTTTTTATGTTTTCTTGCTATGATTATTTAGACTTCATTTTTTTTTTGGCCGTTATTGCCTAAACTTTATTCTTCTAGCTTTTTTTTTTTGTTGTAAAGGTATTTTCTAGCTGGATTTTGGGTGCAAAGGAATTCTTATAGCTTGTAGTTTTTAAAATGGGAGAATTTCAATTTAGTGCAAGCTTTTAAAAAAATTTATAGATAAGTGATAAATTTTACAGACATTAATAATTAAAGTCATAAACATTTTCATAATTCTGTAATAATTTTTGATAATACCATTGATAGGTAATTTTTCCTTTTCAAATTGACCCATCTGGGTGGGTTGCCTACTTGACTTGAAAAACAGGTATAGACAACAAATAAAAGACAAATATGAGTTTCAACTTAGAATTGGAATTATATTGATTAGTATATTTAAAAAAAAAGAAGAAGTAGTAAATAGGATCATTGAAGTTGTACCTTTTTTATTTTTATTTTTTTATAGAAAAATTACAATTCAGTGGTAGTTTCACAAAATAATCATAGATTCATAAAAAAAATTTAAAATTTTAATTATTAATGTTTGTAAAATTTACTACTAATTTGATTTTCTTTAAACACACAATAAATCAATATTTTTCGTTATATATATCCAGAGGCGGACTCAAGGGGGGGGGGGGGAGTTTGAATCCTTTGCTGCCTTCCCTTGCGGTGGTTCTTATAGTGCCCCAAAACGACGTCGTTTTGGGGCAAAATTAAAAAAAAAAAAAAACAGAGAATCAGAGAAGAGAAAGAGAAAGAGGGGAAGAAGAAAGAAGCACAGAGGAAGAGAGAGAGGAGAAAAAGAACACCTCTTAAAACAGAGCCCCTGTTCTTTCTCTCTTGCCGGTGAACTCCTATTGCTTCTCCACCACTGTCGCAGCCCTCGCTTTTCGCCCGCCTACCACCTCCGCCAATGACCTCGTTTGTTCGTCTGTTGAAACAGATTTGGACTACCTGGAGTTGGGATTTACACAATCAGGGAGTAGAGAACACAAAAACAATGGATCTACTTAGACGGTGGATCTTTTCCATTTTGAACTGTTTTTGGAATCCCTCAATTTCATTCATAGATTTCTGCAAATGTTTTTTTTTTTTTTTTTTGAAACAAACAAAGTGGGTTTGCATGAAGTTGTTTTCAAATATTGTATCAAGCTTTTGATCTATGGGGATGTGAATAAATTGGCTTCCCAGATTCGAGCAGTTAGCTTTTGAGAGATGTATTGATCTAATTTTTAGTCAATTTTGATTTATCATTTGGGATGTTCGAAGTGTTAATATGTATATATATTTCTCTGATTTTTTTAACCTCCAACTTTTGTTCGAATGGTTATTAATATTGGTGTTCTAGTATTTGAATGGTTGTTAATATTGGTGAACTTGATTGATTTTCAAAAGATCAATTATTAATATTGGTGTTCTTTTGGGTGTTTGCCGATGTTTCTTTCTTTTTCCTTTCTTTCTCTTCTCTGGTTTTGTGTTTCTTTCTCCTTTGGTGTTCTTCTGGTTCTTTCTTTTTTCCCCCTTTTTTTTTTCAAGAGGTGTTCTTCTTTTCCTCTATCTCTTCCTCTGTGTTCATTTCTTCTTCCCATCTTTCTCTTCTCTGATTCTGTGTGTTTTTTTTTAATATTATTTTTTTTAAAATTTTGCCCCAAAACGACGTCGTTTTGGGGCACCACAGGGACCACCGCAGAGAAAGGTGGCAGAGGATCCAGACTCGAGGAGGGGGTGTAAGGTTGCTAAAAATTCCACTAATACTTGTTATTTTTTGGCTTCTTATGTAAATTGCATAAGATGGCCCCCCCAAAAGTAGTCTCCAGTTTTACTATAATGTTGAAATAGTTGTTTTCTTGAATGTAAATTTAGAAATGTTTGGTTAGGACATATAGGGGTGTTAGTTAATATTTATTTATTGTTAGGTATTTGTAATTGGCAATCCTGTTTGATAAAACTCCTTTCAGTTATAATTTTGTTTAATTTTTTTATTTCAGTGAGATTATGAGTATTTAGATGTGAATTTAACCTGAATTGTATCTATGTAGAGGAGTTTGTGACCTATGCAAAGGTGGTAGAGGATCCAGACTCAAGGAGGGGGTGTAAGGTTGCTAAAAATTCCACTAATATGTGTTGTTTTTTGGCTTCTTATGCAAATTGCATAAGATGGCCCCCCCAAAAGTAGTCTCCAATTTTACTATAACGTTGTAATAGTTGTTTTCTTGAATGTAAGTTTAGAAATGTTTGGTTATGACATATAGGGGTGTTAGTTAATATTTAGTTATTGTTAGGTTTTTGTAATTGGCAATCCCATTTGACAAAACTCCTTTCAATTGTAATTTTATTTAATTTTTTTATTTCAGTGAGGTTATGAGTATTTAGATGTGAATTCAACCCAAATTGTACCTATGCAGTGGAGTTTGTGACCTTAATCCTATCATGTTTACTACTTCGCTGACTATTATCGAGGATCGAGCGGTCGATTGTGCGCTCGAGCGAAGATGCAATCTTTTCAAAAGTTTCACTCACTTAGAAAAGTACTAGGAGTTGTATTTTTACACTCGAGCAGCCTTTCCTACGCTCGAGTGTAGATCCTTACTCTGAAACTGTCACAACCCAAACCCGCCCCTGTAGGTTTAGCATCGTAACCGGCCAATAATCCATGGATTACCAAAGGCCTCTTAACAGATAAACACATAGTAAGGGGCTACGGAAGCAATTATAAAAAGTAGACAAGGTCCAATGAGCTGTGATAACATACATGGGACAGAAGATTTCAATCCTTGCATATACATAAGCGTCTCGGTCAAAGGACATCAATATTTACATAACATTTACAAAAGTGTAATTCCCAGGACCCAACTTTACAAAACAGACAGAGACTAGCAAAAGTACAAAAACAGCCACGTAACTAGACTTCGGTCGAAACCTCCTCTAGAGGAACAACGGTTGGCTGACAAAAACAGAAATGAAGGCCGTCAACTCTGGCCCTGATCACGCGCCGGCTCACCTACATACATAATATAAACTATGAGCAAAAGCTTAGTGAACAATAACAGAGTAAAGGGGTTTCAATGAATGAGTCCGTACAGATTCAGAAATCATAATTCAGTTTCGTATCAAATTCATAATTTGTCCAGATCATATACAGAAATCATGAGGTATGCTTAAGTATACGTCATACATCCATTAGCATTAACAGAGCAGATACAGAACAGATGCAGACACGCGAGGGTTACGAATAACCAGTTCCATAAAGGAACCTCCGGATCCGGGTAACAGAGAATAAACACGCTGAGCCCTATGATGGAGCCTCCGGTATGGGTAACAGAGTGTAGACACATTAAGTTCCATGATGGAACCTCCGATACCGGGTAACAGCTAACAGATATCACATGATGTTAAGGATGTCACGAATACATATCAGAAATTGGACAATCATTCATTGTACAGAACATATCATTTCAGAAAACAGATCTTAATTCATCACATAGGAAAATAGGTAAAGTTGAACATAGCTTTACTATGCTATTACTCACTGTTGACCTTGAGACAGATAGACAGAACAGATTGGTCAAACGGTATGCGACACATGACCTACATAACATATAACAGACACACACTTGAAACACACGTTCTAATTATACATAACGTACCTCGTTGGCTCTTAGTGTGTTTCTAACCTTTAATCCTCATTATGGAATCTTCAACATGGCCTAGGAATGCCTAGGATGGAATGAGGATGCAAGAATGCATTGGAAAACATTTATTGAAACTTGCTGAAAATAAGGTCCACGCTCGAGCGGACATGCAGACAATGAAGCTCCGCTCAAGCGTGACTTTCCCCACTCGAGCGGACTGCAAACTTTTGAAAAAGTACTGGATGCGTGATTTTCACGCTCGACGGGCGCTCGACCTACACTCGAGCGTGAGACTCAGAACCTCGCTCGAGCGTGGATTCCCCCGCTCGAGTGGACTGTAAAACACAAGAACTTCTGGGTATATGCATTTCACGCTCGAGCGTAAACATCATCGCTCGAGCGGAAGTGCATGTACTCAGAGTGTACGCTCGAGCGTGAAGTTCCCCGCTCGAACGCGGATCAAATTTCTGGAAATTCCAAATTTGATCACCAAGCTCAAATTCAACCCCAAATGCATCAAACTCAATTTCCTGGGCCTCAAACTTTGGAAAACACTTAGTAACTCATAAAGCAACATGTTTAAAGCATTATTTCAAGAAATCATGGCCCAAAAGCATGCCAATTGTGCAACATTGAACTTGAAACTTGAGATTAATTCATGTACATGACTTGTATGCAATTCTTTGAACCAAGGTTCCCCAAAACATGACCAAATGCAATGTTCAACTCAAAAACATGATCAACTATGACAATATGACATAGAACATGAAGAATTTCTAAATCAAAACTTGGATTATGACATGCATGCAAGGATTCTTTAGAAAAACAACCTCAAATGCTATAAATTACACATGCATGTATGTATTGAGTTTCAATTCACTAATTCTTAGCTTAGTCCTTACATGAGTTCATTTATCTTACTAGAATTCTTGCACTAGTAATTCAATTTCATAGTTAAGAGGGTGAATGCCTACCTTAAGTCTTGGATTCCAAGTATGCTAGCTCAATTTTGCAAATTCTCCTCAATTCCTCTAATTTTCCAAGCCAATTCTTGATGAAATCAATTTTCTCCTACTCTCCCTCTCTCTCACGATTTTGGTCTTGGAGGTGGATGAGATGATGAAACAAATGCATAAATTAAGTCCAAACAATGTTTTAGAAAATGGCCCACTCAATGGCAAAACATGTAATTAACCTAGGCTCAAATAATTTAACATTAATTAATCTAATTTACTCATTCCAAATTGAATTTTAATTAACCCTACCATAAAATCATATAAATCCTAACTAGCATATAACACTAATGAATTTCTAAATCGGTCGCCGATAAGGCTTTCAATTCGCAAATCGAAACTAGGACGCAAACAGATCTTCCTACGCCTAACAGATATAAACACAACAATGCAACGCACACATGCATTTTGATTCAGAATTTCTCCTTAATTACTAATTAGGCATACTTAATCGTGGATTAACGTTAATCAGAGGTCGGGGTTGTTACAGTCTTCCCCCCTTAAAAGAGTTTGGTCCTTCAAACTTGCATTACTTTCATTCTGGAACAACATTGGGTCCAATGGGAACAAATATCTCTTCATCATGTTTCTTCGGTTTCCCAGGTTACATTGGTTCCTCCGTGGTTTTGCCAATCAACTTTTACCGATGGTATTTCTTTTTTTCTCAATGTTTTGATCCTGCGGTTCATAATCTGGATAGATTTCTACTCGTAGGTGTAATCATCTTTCAAAAGCACATGTGTTGGTTCAATGACATGGAGTGGGTCTCTCAAATACTCTCAAAGCATCGATACATGAAATACATTGTGCATATGCTCCATTACCGGTGGTAAAGCTACCCGATAGGTTACTAGATTGATCTTTTCAAGGACTTCATAAGGTCCAACATACCTTGGCGCCAATTTGCCCTCAACACTAAACTGAGTTTGATCCTTCATCGGGGTCACTTTAATGAACACATGGTCTCCAACTTCATATTCCCCATCTCTTCTTCGGACGTCAACATAGTTCTTCTGCCAACTCTGTGCAGTTTTCAGACATTGCTGGATCAGTTTCACTTTCTCGATTGTTTCTTGCACAAGTTCTGGTCCCAACAAAGGTCTATCACCTACTTCAGCCCAATATATCGGAGAACGACATTTTATTCCATACAAAGCTTCGTAAGGAGCCATTCCAAGGCTTGAATGGTAACTGTTGTTGTACACAAATTCAGCTAATGGCAAATAGGTCTCCCAATTCCCCTGGAAGTCTAGTACACACATTCTAAGCATGTCTTCCAGAGTCTGATTGGTTTGTTCAGTTTGCCCATCTGTCTGTGGGTGATAGGCACTACTCAACCTCAGTTCAGTCCCCAAAGCCTGTTGCAAACTCTGCCAAAATCTCGACACAAACTTTGAATCCCTGTCAGATACAATAGATACCGATACACCATGCAATCTCACAATTTTGTTCACATACAAGTTAGCCAATTTATCCGCATTATAAATAGTTTTGACAGGCAGAAAATGGGTAGACTTAGTTAAACGATCAACTATAACCCAAATAGAGTCCATACCTCGGGAAGAACAAGGCAATCCCACAATGAAGTCCATGGTAATGTGCTCCCATTTCCATTTCGGTATTGGGAGTGGTTGTAGTAAACCAGCGGGTCGTTGATGTTCAGCTTTAACCTGTTGACAATGTAGACACCTAGCCACAAAATCTGCAATACTCTTTTTCATTCCAGGCCACCAAAAATTTTGTTTTAAGTTGTGATACATTTTTGTGTTCTTTGGGTGCATGGAAAACTTACTACTGTGAGCTTCGGTCATCACACGTTTTCTCAAATCACAACAATCGGGTACACAAAGATGATTTTGAAATTTCAGCACGTCATTCTCAAACACAAATCCCGGCCTCGGCTTTGAATCAAATTCCTCTATGATCTTTTTCAAGTATTCATCTTCGTATTGTTTTTGTTTGATCTCGTCAAGAATTGTAGGTTGAGCGGAAATAGCAATTAAAATCCCACCTTGTCCTCGCGCATCAATCTCAATCTCCTTCTGTTCCAAGTCATCTAGCAGTTCTTTTCGATTGGATAACAGACATGACAAATTTGCAATGGATTTTTGGCTCAAGGCGTCTACCACGGTATTAGCTTTCCCTAGGTGATATAAGATCTGTAAATCATAATCTTTGATTAACTCTAACCATCGCCTCTGTCTCATGTTCAAATCCTTTTGGGTGAAGAAATATTTCAAGCTTTTATGATCGGTATACACCTCACAAGTTACCCCATACAAGTAGTGACGCCAGATTTTTAAAGCAAACACCACAACGACTAATTCAAGATCGTGCGTCGGGTAATTCTTTTCATGAAGTCGGAGTTGTCGGGAGGCATAGGCAATCACTTTTCTGTTTTGCATTAATACACACCCCAAACCTCTGTAGGAAGCATCACTATAAACTTGAAACCCATCAGCACCATTGGGCAAAGTTAAAATTTGTGCAGTCACTAACCTGGTTTTCAACTCTTGAAAGGCTGCCTCTCTTTGTTCATTCCAATCAAATGTCACATTTTTCTGAGTTAACTGGGTCAATGGCATGGCAAGCTTGGAAAAGTCTTTTACAAATCTCCTATAGTAACCTGCAAGTCCCAAAAAACTTCTAATCTCTGTCACATTTGTCGGTTTGGGCCAATCCACAATAGTTTCAATTTTCTGAGGGTCAACATAAACACCATCCTTGTTGATTACATGACCCAAACATCCCACACTATCAAGCCAGAATTCACATTTGGACAATTTAGCGTATAATTTCTTTTCTCTTAAAGTCTGTAGGGCAATTCTCAAGTGATTCTCATGTTCTTCCTTGCTTTTGGAGTAAATCAGGATATCATCAATAAACACAACAATAAATTCATCCATAAATGATTTAAACACTCTGTTCATAAGGTCCATAAAGGCAGCAGGTGCATTGGTCACCCCAAACGGCATTACTAAAAATTCATAATGTCCATATCTAGTTTTGAATACAGTTTTCTCTATGTCTTCAGCCCTAACCTTTAACTGGTGATACCTAGATCTGAGGTCAATTTTGGAAAACACTTGGGCACCCTGAAGTTGGTCAAACAAGTCATCTATTCGGGGTAGAGGGTATTTGTTCTTGATAGTTACTTTGTTCAGTTCTCGATAGTCTATACACAATCTGAAAGATCCATCTTTTTTTTTGACAAACAAGACTGGAGCACCCCAAGGTGAAGTGCTCGGATGGATAAATTTCTTATTCAGCAGTTCCTGAAGTTGAGTTTTTAATTCTTTCAATTCTAAGGTAGACATTCTATAGGGAGTCTTAGAAATAGGTTGTGTCCCCGGAAACACCTCAATAGTAAATTCAATTTCTCTATCAACTAAGTCCCCAGGTAAGTCATTCGGAAACACATCGGGAAATTCACAAGCAACAGGGATAGTTTCTACATTAGTACTGTCAGATGGTGCAGTCAGTATACAACACAAGTAACCCCTACATTCATTCTTAAGCAGTTTTCTAGCTTTCAGAGCTGAAATCAGATATGGAAGAGGTACTACCCCATTCCCAGTAAAAGTAAATTTAGGCATACCCGGTGGTCTAAACACAACAAATTTACTTGTACAGTCAATGGTAGCACAGTATTTAGTCAACCAGTCCATTCCCAAAATGCAATCAAAATAATCAATGTTCAAGGGTAATAAGTCAACATATAGCATCATATCGCCAATCATAATATCACATGCTGGATAAACATGAGCACACTTCATAGAACCCCTAGACGGCGTAGATACAGATAACACATATGTCATAAGTTCTAACGGTCTAGTCAATTTTCGAAAGAAAGCATGCGATACAAAAGAATGTGTAAAACCAGAATCTATCAGTACACATGCATTTTGAGAACATACAGAGAGTGTACCTGACACCACAGTATAGGTGTTTTGTACATCACCAGGCACTAAGGCGAACACTCAACCTTGTCTCAGAAGTTCTTTCCTAGTATTGGCTTTTGCATTTACTTTGGCCGTAGAGGCGGATCCAGCTGAACTTGCCGCAGAACAGCTAGTATTCTCAGACCTGAGTGGGCAATCTTTCACTACATGACCTGCCTGGCCACATCGGAAACAAGCACCGAACACTCGGTAGCACACATCCCTATGCCTTCTACCCCAATCAGAACAGACCGGGATAGACCCACTACTCTGGCTCGAGCTGCTTGTAGACCCCGTGTTTTGTTTCTTATTGACATATGACCGACCTCTTCTAAAACCAAACCCAGACCTTTTTCCTCTCCAATCAGTTGTTGTAGCTGCTGGGGCTTTACTTTGTTTCATAGCGACTATGGTGGCTTTCGCCATTAAGGATCTGTCTAAAACTTCCACATAAGTAGGCAATTTCAATACGCCTACTCGATCAAACACCTTTAAATCCAGTCCACCTTTAAATTTTCGTGCTTTCTTGTAATCAGTATCCACCATATGTGGAGCAAACCATGCCAGTTCGGTGAATTTGGCTTCATACTCAGCTATAGACATCCTTCCCTGTTTAAGTTCTTGAAACTCAGACACTTTCCGATCCCTGAAAAATTGGGGAAAATATTTTTCATAGAATATGACATTAAACTGTGCCCACATTATATTCCCATTGCTACTTCGAATCAGTAACCACCGCCTTCGGGCTTCATCCTTTAGAGTATAGGTGGCTAGGAGGACTTTCTGGACTTCTGAACAAGGAAACACTTCATATAGCTTATTCATTTCAAGTAACCACGTCTCTGCTTTCAACGGTTCAATTCCACCAAAGAATGTCAACGGCTTCATTTTCATGAATTTCTGTGTCAAGTTGATGATGTCATTATTATCTGCTTCGGCTTGTGCCGGCGGAGGTGGAGGAGGCAAAGGTTGTTGTCTTTGCTGTTGTGTCAAAGTTTCAGTCAATGCTGCAAGCATTTGTTCCATTCGGCCCATGCGGGCCTCTGAAGATTCATTTACATCACTTCTTCTTGCATTCTCCATGTTGCTATAGAGACATCAAACGATAATAAACATTGGCATAATCTTATTCGTTTCTTTCAATCCATTAGCTCAAATTTACATTCAGTTTTCACATTCATTTGGATTACCACACACTCACACATGCAGATGAAATGCCCCTAACTCTTACTAGGACATCCTAAGATCATATGGACCTGCGTGTGCGGTAGGACACGTGCTCTGATACCATTCTGTCACGACCCAAACCCGTCCCTGTAGGTTTAGCATCGTAACCGGCCAGTAATCCGTGGATTACCAAAGGCCTCTTAACAGATAAGCACATAGTAAGGGGCTGCGGAAGCAATTACACAAAATAGACAAGGTCCAATGAGCTGTGATAACATACATGGGACAGAAGATTTCAAAACTTGCATATACATAAGCATCTCGGTCGAAGGACATCAATATTTACATAACATTTACAAAAGTGTAATTCCCAGGACCTGACTTTACAAAACAGACAGAGACTAGCATAAGTACAAAAACAGCCATGTAACTAGACTTCGGTCGGAACCTCCTCTGGAGGCACAATGGTTGGCTGAAAAAAATAGAAATGAAGGTCGTCAACTCTGGCCCTGATCACGCGCCGGCTCACCTACATGCATAATATAAACTGTGAGTGAAAGCTCAGTGAACAATAATAGAGTAAAGGGATTTCAATGAATGAGTCCGTACAGATTCAGAAATCGTAATTTAGTTTCGTATCAAATTCATAATTTGTCTAGATCATATAGAAATCATGAGATATGCTTAAGTATACGTCATACATCCATTAGCATTAACAGAGCAGATACAGAATAGAGACAGACACGTGAGGGTTACGAATAATCAGTTCCATAAAGGATCCTCCGGATCCGTGTAACAGAGAATAAACACGCTGAGCCCCATGATGGAGCCTCCGGTACGGGTAACAGAGTGCAGACATATTAAGTTCCATGATAGAACCTCCGGTACTAGGTAACAGCCAACATATATCACATGATGCTAAGGATGTCATGAATACATATCAGAAATTGGACAATCATTCATTGTACAGAACATATCATTTCAGAAAACAGATCTTAATTCATCACATAGGAAAATAGGTAAAGTTGAACATAGCTTTACTATGTTATTACTCACTGTTGGCCTTGAGACAGATAGACGGAGCAGATTGGTCAAACGGTACGTGGCACGTGACTTACATAACAAATAACAAGCACACACTTGAAACACACGTTCTAATTATACATAACTTACCTCGTTGGCTCTTAGTGTGTTTCTAACCTTTAATCCTTATTATGGAATCTTAAACATGGCCTAGGAATGCCTATGATGGAATGAGGATGCAAGAATGCATTGGAAAACATTTCTTGAAACTTGCTGAAAATAAGGTCCACGCTCGAGCGTGGCTTTCCCCGCTTGAGCGGACATGCAGACAATGAAGCTCCGCTCGAGCGTGACTTTTCCCATTCGAGCGGACTGCAAACTTTTGAAAAAGTATTGGATGCATGATTTTCACGCTCGACAGGCGCTCGACCTACGCTCGAGCATGGATTCCCTCGCTCGAGCGGACTGTAAAACACAAGAACTTCTGGGTATATGCATTTCACGCTCAAGCGGAAGTGCATGTAGTCAGAGTGTACGCTCAAGCGTGAAGTTCCCCGCTCGAACGTGGATCAAATTTCTAGAAATTCCAAATTTGATTCCCAAGCTCAAATTCAACCCCAAATGCATCAAACTCAATTTTCTGGGCCTCAAACTTTGGAAAACACTTAGTAACTCATAAAGCAACATGTTTAAAGCATTATTTCAAGAAATCATGGCCCAAAAGCATGCCAATTGTGCAACATTCAACTTGAAACTTGAGATTAATTCATGTACATGACTTGTATGCAATTCTTTGAACCAAGGTTCCCCAAAACATGACCAAATGCGACGTTCAACTCAAAAACATGATCAACTATGACAATATGACATAGAACATGAAGAATTTCTAAATCAAAGCTTGGATTCTGACATGCATGCAAGGATTCTTTAAAAAAACAACCTCAAATGCTATAAATTACACATGCATGTATGTATTGAGTTTCAATTCACCAATTCTTAGCTTAGTCCTTACATGAGTTCATTTATCTCACTAGAATTCTTGTACTAGTAATTCAATTTCATAGTTAAGAGGGTGAATGCCTACCTTAAGTCTTGGATTCCAAGTATGCTAGCTCAATTTTGCAAATTCTCCTCAATTCCTCTAATTTTCCAAGCCAATTCTTGATGAAATCAATTTTCTTCTACTCTCCCCCTCTCTCACGGTTTTGGTCTTGGAGGTGGATGAGATGATGAAACAAATGCATAAATCAAGTCCAAACAATGTTTTAGAAAGCGGCCCACTCAATGGCAAAACATGTAATTAACCTAGGCTCAAATAATTTAACATTAATTAATCTAATTTACTCATTCCAAATTGAATTTTAATTAACTCTACCATAAAATCATATAAATCCTAACTAGTATATAACACTAATCAATTTCTGAATCGATCGCCGATAAGGCTTTCAATTCGCAAACCGAAACTAGGACGCGAACAGATATTCCTACACCTAACAGATATAAACACAACAATGCAACGCACACATGCATTTTGATTCTGAATTTCTCCTTAATTACTAATTAGGCATACGTAATTGTGGATTAATGTTAATCAGAGGTCGGGGTTGTTTCAGAAACACGCGTTTTAGTCAGACCGCTCAAGCGTCCATTCTTGTGCTCGAGTAGAGATCGCAATTCTGTTTACTATAAATCTACGATTAATTTAGTTTCTAGGGTATGGCTTCCAGACCTTCTTCTTGAGTATTAGGGTTTTCATCTAGAGCTTCTTTGCTTATTTTCTTAGATATCTGTGAGAGTTTATATCATGAATCTAGTGGATTATATCAAAGAGTTTGTTTATTTTGTTTTATACACAAAAGAGAGAGTTGTTTTTCGGTGGATTCCGTGGAATTTGGGTCTGAAGCTTTGGTGGATTCCGAAGTGGCTCATCGTCATGGATTCAACATCGGCGTTATGGATTCAACGTTGGACAAGACAATTCCGAGGTGAAGACGGTTGTGGAAGAGACACATTGGGGTCAATTTAATTTGGGCGTGAATTCGTTAGATAATTGAGAATACATTTGTGTAATTCTTTTTTGTCTTATTAGTTGATTATTTTGTGGCTTTGGCTCGTGATATTTTAATCACAATTGGAGGCGTTCCAATTGTGATTTTTTCACGTTAAATCATTGTATCGATGTGTTTTTGATTGTTTGATTGAGATTGTTATTTACTGGTTAAAATTGATATATAATTACAAATAAATATCTCAGGATTTTTAGATTTTTCAGTTGTGATCTATAATAGTATTCAGTGGTGTTTTTTATGAACTAAATCAACAACTTAAAATCATTAAAATATAAATAAAAAATCAATGGTTAACTATTATATTTTAAGAGTGTGTATAGTACTGCGTGGATACAGAATTTACTCCACACGTTTTAACAGTGTATAGTAGTCTTTTTCCTATAATTTTATCTCTTTAACTCTTAACCAACATTATGTTATGTATAATATAATAATAAAAAAAAAGAAAAAATTTATTTATATAATATTTTTTTGTTTTGTATGTCTATAAATTGAAAATGTAATGATATTTTTCAATTTTTGTACCTATAAAAGTATATGAAAAAGGAGTGGGAGCTCTAATTAGAGCTACTACTAATGATGTGCACTGCCACAGTATGTCTCGTGTCTTTTTTTTTATTATTTATTACTTTTTTATCTCATTAATAATGAGTTTAGAACCACCAAATTAATGATCTCTAGCATGATTGAAAAATCTATATGTTAGTAATAAATTACATATAATACTTTTGCTATAAATGCAATAATTAGAAGGGTCTTTGTCAATTATGAAAACGTACAATTTAGACCCTTCTCACTGTAATTCTTGCATCCCTCACTGTAAATATATATCCTCACCACGAGGACTTGACTGTCAACCACATGTTGAAAGAGGGTCAAACTCTCAACGAATAGTGAGCCATATCTTAGCACAAATAGTGGCATATTCAATGAATGTTGTGACACAGTTTCTCTCTCTAGCTTTCTCTCCTAGGGTTTCCATTTGGGCTGCTGCTTTGGGGGGGGGGGGCTTTGGCCTTTCTCGGGCTGCCTCTCTCCTCTTCTCCCTCTTTCTTTTATTTTCTGCAAAATAACTCTTGGGAGACTTCTTCCCACTCTCTCCCTCACTACAAGAAAAAGGGTCAAACAACACGGAAGCAATAGCGACGGCGCGCTTCTCGTCGCAAAAAATGGTTTTTTGCGACAGCAACTTATACCGTCGCAAATAAAGGCTTTAGCGACGGCGTTTGTCCCGTCGGTAATAAAACCACGAGGATAGTTAGTAAATGCCGAATTATTAGCGACGGCGTTTTTTACCTTTGCAAAAAAAAATTACTTTTGAGACGGCATATGTTTGCTGTCGCAAACAGTGGTCATTTGCGACGGCAAACTTCCGTCGCATAAATGGGCTTATTAAAACGGCGCCGTTTTATGATGTAATTAGTAACCATCGGCGACGGTGTAAAACAAACCGTCGCAAAAAGTTAAAAAAAAAAATGACCCCCGCCCTTCCCTTTCATCTTGCCGTTCGATGATTTCAGCCAAATCCCTAAATCTTCGAAACATTTTTTTTCCCCCAAATTCCTCAAACGAGCTACGAAGGCGAACGACTCTCTCTAGCGGTGGTGCGGTGGTGCGGCGGCGACGACAACGGCTCTGGTTGGTCTGGCGACGACAACGGCTCTCTCTGCGTATGCTCTCTCTCTCTCTTTCTCTCTCTCTCTCTGTATATAAATATATATATATATATATAGATGAATGTATATTCGACAACGGCTCTCTCTGCGTATACTCTCTCTCTCTCTCTCTCTCTCTCTCTCTTTCTCTCTCTCTTTCATAATGGACGATATATATATATATAAATAATTTCTTTTGAAAACATCTGACAAAATTGAAACGATAAAAAGAAAAGGAAATGAAACACATTTCAGGAATATGGGATAAGTTTGGAACCATATGGAGAAACGCAATTGTCACTTTATATTTTCAATTGCATGAAAGTTTGCAAGTGGAGGAATATGAACCCGTAGTGGCAAAAGTTTTTGATCATGTCAACCTTTATGCAATAATTCATTTTTCACTAACACATCCAAACACCAATTGGTGGCGTAGGAAAAAAGAGAGTAATTTTACTTCACTATATATTTTGAAAAAAATTTTAGATTAGTGGTAAATTTTATAAATATTAAAAAATAAAATTATAAAACTTTCATGGATTTGTAATTAATATTTATAAAAACCTCTGACATGGAGTTTCTCAACAAAAAAAAAAAAAAGAAAAAAAAAGAAAAGAAGGTAAAATGGTTATAAATGAAAGCTAATGTGACCATCAACCTCTAGTTGGCAATGCAAATTTGGTCGCATATACCTTTATTAAAGAAAGTTTTCTCTAATATCAGATGAACTAATACAATTTGTCCAAGATCTTTGAATACAGGTGAATAAAGAACATAAACTAATACGTTGACTTTAATTAACTCTTTAGCCAAATTAAAATTTTCCAAGCAAGCTCACATTTCATTTTAATATTTCTAAAGGGAAGATGGGTGGAAGTTTAACATCTAAAATGATTCTTAATTTGCTAGATTAAGCTAAGAAAACTATTCATATAAGATTAAAATATGTGAGAAAAATTTGTGATACCCTTGTTTGATTGTATCCCCACATGGGGGAAGTTGACTTGATATTTGTATTTATTCAATAATTCATACCCAATTTTACATAAAAAGACACTAGTTATGGCTATTATGGTCTCTTTTTATTTATTCTTTTGTTTAATCTTGGTGTACTATCAACGTACTATGATTCCTAAAGTCTATACCATTCACTAATAACAATTTTATGTTTTATTATGCTTTCCCTTAGCTACACCTTTTTGTCCTCTTATGTTGTTAGACAACATCATCATATACAAATAAATAAAAATAACCCACGTATACTTGGCATTAGTAAAATATATCTAAGTATTCTCTCCAAATTACCCTCATAATGTAATATATGTCACTTTTTGTCAATTGTTCCTCTCAAAAAGAAAATGAATGAAAAAAAAAGAAAAAAAAAAGGAAAGAAAATGTTATATGTAAGTAGTTTTTTAAATAATTTTTCTCATAACTATTTGAGAGAAATTGGACGGATAGGTATCATGGTACATGAATACGTAGGTATTATATTTAGAATTACTTTGATGAGATATTTTTGTGGATGTGTACAGATGATGGATAAGAGTTAGATTGATTTGGCAAATAGGATGTCGAGCGAATACATTAATGGGATTGATGAATTCGATGAAGGTTCGATGATCAGTTGTCCGTGTAGGAAGTGTGAGAATCGATACTATTTTGTACGAGAGGGTGTACGGGAGCAACTGATTTTGAATGGTTTTTTTAAAAAATACAAACATTGGATTAATCATAGGGAATCTTACGTATCTCTGCATAGTAATCGAGAGAATAAAACATTAACTAATTTAGACATTGGGGATGATATGATTGGAATGATACAAAGGGCTATGGGAAATCCACATGCTGGTACAAGTGCTGAGGGTGATGAACCACAGGGGCCTGATCCCCATGCATCTGAACCCCAGCTCGGTCCAAATGCAGAGACTGCAAAGTATTTCAAACTTCTTCAAGATGCACAAAGTGAATTGTATCCGGGTTGTCAGAAGTTCACATCTTTGTCATTCATTGTTCGATTTCTACATTTGAAAGTGCTTAATCAGTGGACAGACAAGTCTGTTGACATGTTGCTTAAGTTATTGAATGAGGCGTTCCCGTTGGGTGTGAAACTCCCGGACTCATATTATAAAGCTCAAAAGGTCACAACAGATTTGGGCTTCACGTATGAGACGTGGGATGCAAGTCCAAACAGTTGTATGTTGTTTCGAAACGAGGACGGCAATCTTGATAAATGTGTCATATGTAACAGTTCTAGATGGAAATCAAATGGTGATGGTGGTTCAAATGGTCCTAACAAAGGTGGCAAACAAATAGCTGCAAAACAGATGAGGTATTTTCCTTTAAAGCCAAGGTTGCAGAGGTTTTTTATGTCATCCAAGACGGCCAAGTTCATGAGATGGCATGCAGAGGAACGAACTGATGATGGTGTCTTCAGGCATCCTGCTGACTCCCTTGCATGGAAAGATTTTGACCATCGGAATATTGACTTTAGTAATGATTGCCGAAGTGTAAGGCTTGGCTTAGCATCTGATGGTTTTAACCCATTCAGGACGATGAACATAGTTCATAGCACTTGGCCTGTTGTGCTCATTCCATATAACTTGCCGCCATGGATGTGCATAAAGCAACCATTTCTAATTTTATCCGTGCTTATTGACGGCCCGAAAGGACCTGGTGACAAGATTGATGTGTATATGCAACCGTTGATTGAGGAGTTGAAAGAACTATGGAATGAGGGTGTGTCAACATTTGATGCATCAACAAATCAAATGTTTCAAATGCATGCAGCTTTACTGTGGACAATTAGTGATTTTCCTGCATATGCAAACTTGTCAGGATGGAGCACTAAAGGCGAATATGCATGTCCTTATTGCAATAAGCAAACTACATCGTGTTGGTTGAAGCATAGTAGGAAACAATCATACTTGGGTCATCGCAGATTTTTACATACTGGCCATAAATTTCGGAAGGATAAAGTATCATTTGATGGTAGTTGGGAAGTTAGACTCAAACCAAAATTGTTGTCTGGAACTGAGATGTTGCTATAATTAGAATCTGAGGGTATTTTAACCCAATACAAGAGGGATGACCTTAAGGAGAGGCATAGGAGACAGGTAGAGAAGGAGAAAGCTGGACATCGCACCCATAGTTAGAAGAAAAAAGAGTATCTTTTATGAATTGCCATATTGGGAGCACAATCTAATAAGACACAACCTCGATGTGATGCATATAGAGAAGAATGTTTGTGACAATGTGTTGTGGACAATATTAGGGGTTGCAGGAAAATCGAAGGATGGTGTTAATGCTCGGTGTGATTTACAAGATATGAATATTAGAAAACCACTACATTTACAGTTAAGAGGGTCGAATAAAGCCTATTTACCACCAGTACAATTCACGATGACCAAGGATGAGAAAGATTTGTTCTTGAAAGTGTTGAAGGAAGTAAGAGTTCCTGACGGGTATTCATCCAATATATCACGTCGTGTGCGCTTACATGATAGAAGCATTGGGGGTCTTAAGAGCCACGATAGTCATATTCTGATGCAACAACTTATTCCATTGGCTATTCGAAGATCGTTATCGAAGAATGTAATTGAACCATTGATTGAATTGAGCAATTTCTTTAGACAATTGTGTTCGAAAGTGAATCGAGTGACGGATTTGCAATATATTCAAGATCGTATCGCTATAACACTTTCTCATCTAGAGAAAATATTTCCTCCGAGTTTTTTTGATATAATGGAGCACTTGCCTATACATCTAGCTGATGAAGCCTTATTGGGTGGATCGATTCAGTTTCGATGGATGTATCCAATCGAGAGGTATTTTCTTACTTTGAAGCAATACGTGCGTAATAGAGCTCATCCTGAAGGATCAATTGCTAAAGGATATCTTATGGAAGAATGCATGAATTTTTGTGCACAATATGTCAATGATGTGGAAACCAAATCTAGTCGACCCGTGAGGAACTATAGTGGTGCTGATAATTTGGGTCATGCTATTGGTGAAAACACAAGCTTTTATCTTGATAATACTTCTTGGGTACAAGCTCATCGGTACATCTTATTCAATACAAGCGTGGTTCAACCATTCATAAAGTAGGTTAAGTCACTCACTCAATATTTTATTATGTTTTATTGAATTTTCAACTAAATTTTTTGTATTGCTAAAATTTCAATCTACACAGCAAACACCTTGAAGTGCTTAAGCTCAAAATACCTCGTGTCGACGATCATCAACTTCGGCGTGAACATTTTGAAACTTTTCACAATTGGTTCAAGGAACATGTATGTATTTAACTCTATAGATTCTAGTTACTTAAGTCGATCTACATTTCAAATTTTACATTTTCGTGTTAAATAGGTCCAAACTTTGCGAAGGACTACTGATGTCATATTTTCTGAAGAGATTATTCTATTGGCAAATGGTCCTCATAACCTGGCAAGGAGGTTCAACGGGTATATACTAAATGGGTTTCGGTATCGAGTAAAGGCCATGGATGATCGTCGAGCCACGCAAAATTGTAGTGTAGCTTTGAAGGCAGATACCATAAGTTATGCTAGTCGAAAAGACAAGAATCCTCGTGTCGGGTCTGTGTACTATTATGGACAATTGACAGATATTGTTGAGATTCGATATCCCAATGAGAAGAAACATGTGTTGTTTAAGTGTGATTGGATTGACAACATTCACGGAAAGAAAGAAGATGTCTTCAATTTCACGTTGGTGAACTTCAATCATTTGTTGTACCGAGATAATCGAATTACCAATGAACCTTTCATCTTGGCGTCCCAAGCAGAGCAAGTTTGGTATGTTGCAGACCCGTTACAACCAGACTGGCAAGTCGTGGTGAAGATGTCTCAAAGAGGTTTATTTGACATGAGTTCGACTGATCCACAAATCGAGCCATACATGAGCCAACAATTGGAAGAAAATATAATGCTTCGTGATGAAGAAGTTGGTTAGGTGAGGGAAGCCGTAGAAGGGGAAACAGTTGATGTTCAAATAGGCTGATATTTAATCAACATTAGTAATTTAATTAAGGCCAAGGTTGTAGTTAATCATCAATTTCTTAATTTATTTTGTCTTTGTAATTGTATTAGTTCAATTAATGTCATATTATAGTTGATGACAAACCATTGTCTATGTTTCTAATGTCAATTAATGTTATATTGCTTGCAGATTATTATGGGAAGGAAGAGGATGCCTGATCATCCCCGGCGCATGATGTCTGATGTGCTACATAACAGGACATCAGTAGCACCGCCATCAGAGGAGGCATCACATCGGCCACCATCGGAGGGGCCATTAGTGCCACCACCATCTGAGGGGCCATTAGTACCACCATATCGACCACCATCAGTGGTACCACAGCAGCTACCATGTACTCAGCCTCCACGCCTACCATCGGTGCGTCCACCATCAGTGGCACCACAGCAGCTATCATCATCAGCTTATGAGCCATCTGTAGGTATATAAATTTGCTTTGATTTGTATGAAAATTATTTACACATACATTTATTTATGCACATTATATATAACTTGTTTATTCTCAGTGTATTTTGTAGACCCTTCGACTTCTTCACAGCCCACCTCAGGTTTATTTGATATGATTTGTATTCACATTATTTAAATTTGCATTTGTTTATTACCATTGCATATTGTTTATTGTTGTTGTATCTCGCAGGTCATGTTAGTTCTTCATCAACCTCGATTAGGCGTGGTAGAGGATGTGCCAAGGGCATTAAAGAGTGGGGTACTGGTAAAAAGCTGGACATACAATTTGATGAAAATTACTGTCCAATAGGGGGTAACGTGGCTAAGTTAACTACTTAACTTGGCATTATTGTGCGGAATGGTAACATTGTTCCTCTTACTTTTCTTGACTGGAACAATGTGCCTGATGATATTGTTGATGCTATCTGGAAGGATGTGAAGGTAAAAGTATATTTTTTTCCACAAATTCGATTTCCAAATTTGTGTTATACTTTGCCTTAAACTTTGAAATTGTGTTTTATAGGACAATTTGAATATATGTCCAGAGGAGTACAAGCCAATCCGCATGAAAAACTGCAACAGCATATGGAAGGATCACAAGAACAAGATTAAGGCTAAGTATTTCAAGCCTAGAAGTTCTGATCCTAATCTGAAGGATGATGTTCCTATGCACATTGTGCCAAGCCAGTGGGAACAACTTGTGGAGTATTGGCGTACTTCCGATGCTGAGGTATACAAATAACTTATATTTATGATATGTAAACATACAAATCATATTTACATACTTACATTTGTTGAATCTGTTATAGAAAATTGCAAGTAGGAACGCTAAAAATCGGCGAGCTCACGGCATAGCTCATACCACAGGGCGTACTACTTTCTCTCAGATACGACATAAGGTTTACATTTTATTGTTTTATTTTTGTATATAAATAAACATTGTATATTTGCAAATTATTTGGATTCGAATTTTCATATTTCTAAAAAAATGTAGATGACCAGTAAGGGGGAGTCTACTGATAAGATGAATGTTTGGCTTATGACACGTAGAGGAGATGACCCAGAGGTTATCCAGACCTTGGTAGTTTCCAAACACCTTTGATTGTATTTAAAGTTTATTTTTTGTGTGTCAACCATCTTAATTTGGCATATACTTGTATGTCTTATTCAATACAGGATGAGTTTAATCGTCAACTCTCTATGCTACCTGAGGATGGTCGGACTTTGGAGGCTAGGAATGTCATTTTCCATGAGTTGATAGGTCATGACGGACATGGATATTGTCGTACATACGAGAGAATTGTGCCTCGGAGAGCGGTGTATAAAGATGGTGCTGGGCCATCACAGTCAACACCCCAGCCATCGTCTATTGATCAGATCACGCAGCAGGTTCGTGCAGAGCTAAGGGATGTGTTGAGGGAGGAACTGCGAGCAGAGTTCTCTACACATTTACAGCAGATGAGAGCTGAGATGATGGCCCTTGTGTCACAGGGGACGAGTGTAGATCCCAACAGACAGGTTCCATATAAATGAAATTGTTTGATAGTTCAATTGTCACTCAAGATTATGTATAAAATTTGAATATGATTAACACATTATGCATTGACTAACATAGGTTCCTGATGCATCGAGTGGCCACCGGGCATTTAGGGAATCTGCAGAAGACGAGAATCCATATACACCACCACCAGAAGATCAGGTATAAAATGTATCTTTGCATTCTAAGCTAAAATGTATCTTTGCATTCTTTACATTCTAAGTTAAGAGACTTGTGGGAGAAGACGGGACTAGTTAGAGCCGGATTTAGTACGAAACTTGGCACACACGACCACCTAGGCACGAGAGACTTGTAGGAGAAGACGGGGCTCGAATCGGGTTCCCGGTTTGGGAGTTAGAGCCGGATTTCACTTTAGGCAAACTACTTCCTTAAGAAACTTGAATTCGAGGCGTTAATGCTCCAAAATCACCAAACGACGTCGGTTTAGCACGAAACTTGGCACACGCGACCGCCTAGGCACGAGAGACTTGTGGGAGAAGACGGGGCTCGAATCGGGTTCCCGGTTTGGGAGTTAGAGCCGGATTTCACTTTAGGTAAACTACTTCCTTGAGAAACTTGAATTCGAGGTGTTAACACTCCAAAATCACCAAACGACGTCGGTTTAGCACGAAACTTGGCACACGCGACCGCCTAGGCACGAGAGACTTGTGGGAGAAGACAGGGCTCGAATCGGGTTCCCGGTTTGGGAGTTAGAGCCGAATTTCACTTTAGGCAAACTACTTCCATAAGAAACTTGAATTCGAGGCGTTAATACTCCAAAATCACCAAACGACGTCGGTTTAGCACGAAACTTGGCACACGCGACCGCCTAGGCACGAGAGACTTGTGGGAGAAGACGGGGCTCGAATCGGGTTCCCGGTTTGGGAGTTAGAGCCGGATTTCACTTTAGGTAAACTACTTCCTTAAGAAACTTGAATTCGAGGTGTTAACACTCCAAAATCACCAAACGAAGTCGGTTTAGCACGAAACTTGGCACACGCGACCGCCTAGGCACGAGAGACTTATGGGAGAAGACGGGGCTCGAATCGGGTTCCCGGTTTGAGAGTTAGAGCCGGATTTCACTTTAGGCAAACTACTTCCTTAAGAAACTTGAATTCGAGGCGTTAATGCTCCAAAATCACCAAACGACGTTGGTTTAGCACGAAACTTGGCACACGCGACCGCCTAGGCACGAGAGACTTGTGGGAGAAGACGGGGCTCAAATCGGGTTCCCGGTTTGGGAGTTAGAGCCGGATTTCACTTTAGGCAAACTACTTCCTTAAGAAACTTGAATTCGAGGCGTTAATGCTCCAAAATCACCAAACGACGTCGGTTTAGCACGAAACTTGGCACACGCGACCGCCTAGGCATGAGAGACTTGTGGGAGAAGACGGGGCTCGAATCGGGTCCCCGGTTTGGGAGTTAGAGCCGGATTTCACTTTAGGCAAACTACTTCCTTAAGAAACTTGAATTCGAGGCGTTAATGCTCCAAAATCACCAAACGACGTCGGTTTAGCACGAAACTTGGCACACGCAACCGCCTAGGCACAAGAGACTTGTGGGAGAAGACGGGGCTCGAATTGGGTTTCCGGTTTGGGAGTTAGAGCCGGATTTCACTTTAGGTAAACTACTTCCTTAAGAAATTTGAATTCGAGGTGTTAACGCCCCAAAATCACCAAACGGTGTCGGTTTATCACGAAACTTGGCACACATGACCTCCTAGGCACGAGAGACTTGTGGGAGAAGACGGGGCTCGAATTGGGTTCCCGGTTTGGGAGTTAGAGCCGGATTTCACTTTAGGCAAACTAGCTCCTTAAGAAACTTGAATTCAAGGCGTTAATGCTCCAAAATCACCAAATGACGTCGGTTTAGCACGAAACTTGGCACACGCGACCGCCTAGGCACGAGAGACTTGTGGGAGAAGACGGGGCTCGAATCGGGTTCCCGGTTTGGGAGTTAGAGTCGGATTTCGGTCTAGTCAAAATTATTTACTAAACTATCTTTCTAATTATATAGTAGTCAATTTTTTTTTTTATATTTTTCTGTAATTAAAATATTAACACCATTATATGGTTATTAATTATTTTTATCTTGTTTTTTTCAGATATTTCCTGAGTAGCAGTTTGCTTCTTGTGGAATGCGGGCGTATAAAGATTATGACCAACTTTTGTTTTTGTAACCCACGAAAGAATCAAGACAAAAACTTTTGGTTTTGATTTTGATTTATGTTATTTAAATTTGTGAACAAAATTATGTATGTAGTATGCGACATTATGTAGTGGCATAATTTTTATTGTTATGAATTTTTATTTATGTATTGTTATGAATGGAACAACATTATGAATTTTCATTATTTGTCAACTTTTGTTTATGTATGTATTTATATTATTATGTAATTTTTGGATTTTTTTATAGTTATTTTTCATTTAATACAGGTTATTTTAATTTTTTTAATAATTTCCCAACAGGTTTTTTTTTTTTTTTTTTTTTTTAGACGGCATAACAACCCGTCGCAAAAAAATTCTACGAGGCTTTTGCGACGGCAGCCATACTGTCGCAAAAGCTACCCAATGTAATTGAAAATAAAACCTTTAGCGACGGCTCAGGTTGCCGTCGGCAATAGTATTAGCTACGACACTTTTAGCGACGGCATTCTGGCCGTCTCAAAAAACCTATTTTAGCGACGGAAATACTGTACCGTCGCAAAAACTCAAATTTTCTTCCATTATTGGCGACAGAATATTGCCGTCACAAAAAAGGCAGTCTCCCGTCGCAAAAAACAATGGCGACGACACTTACCATCGCTAAAGCCCTTTTGCAACCCCCTTTGTCGCGACCCCCACTTGCCGTCGCAAAAAGCCAAATTACCGTCGCAAAAAGTATTAGAGACGGCGTACGGACCATTTGCGACGGCGTTTTGCCGTCGCAAAAAAACACTTTTTTTTGTAGTGTGAGGTTCTTCTTTTCCCTAGGGTGGAAATTTTTTTGCATTTTCTCCTCCTCCACCTCTTAACCGGAGCTCGATTTTCCATTTCTCCGCTGCCTCCCACTGTTCTGTGCCGCCACACCCACGATACAACGGATCTGCCGCCTATTGCCTCTTCTCGCTGCCGACACCACCACCACCACCACCACGCCGTGGCCTTCCTTCCACCAGATCTGATTCTTCCTCAGATCTCAGCTTTGGTTTTCTTTTTTTAGTTTTTTTCTAATTTTATTTCTGTTTTCTGTGTGTTTGAGTTCCATGGGTGTGATCGGTTAGCTTACCCTCTCTGGAGTGAAACTTTTGTGGTATCTCTGACTAGCCCTAGTGCTGATCTCTTATGATCGGTTCTGCTTTGCAGTACGGGTTAGGATCATGTATGATCATGTCTTTGATACTATTTTTAGCTTTGCTTATGTATTTATTTGCTCATTTTTCCTTTGATTTGGGTAAGCTCTACTTGTAAGTATGGACTCTTTTGTAAGTGCCGTTTTGGCTCATCTTTAATGGATTTCTCTTCCGATCAAAAAAAAAAAAAAAAAAAAAATGAATGTTGTGACCACATTGATTTGGAAGTAACTTCATTTAATTTACATGAAAAATTATATTGTTTTTGTTTTATAGGCTTTTCAACAATAATTTAATATACATGAAAAATTATATTGTTTTTGTTTTATAGGCTTTTCAACAATGATATACATGAGATCTTGAAAAGGAGTGCTAACCTTAAGGCCTTATTTCTGTCTTTGCATTTCTCCCAACAAATTTAATATCCAAATATCACAGCAATGTTGTACTTACATAGAATAATCACCTTTGTATTAGATTTTTTTTTTTATTTTTTGTATTTTTACTTTTTCACTTTTAATCTTTACATTTTGTATATATATATATTAAGGAAAATAGAGTTTCTAATTATAAGAGTCTTATAAAACTCAAAAGTCTGATACTATTTTTCTACATTTCTTATTTTTTAAATAATTAAAATATCTTATGTTGGTTATCTTTTATTGAATCAGTTATAATAAAAAAAAAATCTTATTATGCCTTGATTTACACATTTCAAAAGGAAAGTTAATTGATCCATTTAAAATTTAAATTTAGAAATTTGAAAAGGAAAGTTAACTAATCAATTTTAAATTTTATACCACTAATATATAGGAATCAATTCACAACTTTCATAGATTTTTTCTCTTGATATTTAATAATTTTATATGCATCAACATTCTATATATCTATATCATAGCAAACAGACATTTCATTAATAAAGGCAATGAGACCTCCAAAATTTCATCTGAAAATTTCAAATTTTAGTTATTAAATAAAAATATTAAAAAAATTATTGATTGTTGTCCTATCCTAAAAAATTTCTTAACTAATAAACCTATCTCACCAAAAGATTTTTACAAGATCATTGACCCGTGATCTCTATAATTTTGTTCCCTTTTTTTAATATATTTTTAGATAGGTAATTTTGTTTCCTTAAACCCCTAAACTATGCTTTCGTAGCCTAATGTAGGATTTTATACTTTTTATTTTTTTTAAATTTTTTATAGATAGTGTATATCGGATTTGGGGTGGTTGTTGTACAGGGTGCATAGTAGCCATTGTTGTGCAGCCAAATGGGCCCATTTTGGGGCCCATTTCGATAATCTGAACGGTTCACATTTTAAAATACATTAAGTAGAACATACTTGCAAAAAATCAAATTAATCGGATATTGTTTACCTTTTCATCCACTCACATTAGTATTTATTTTAATACTTTAAATCACAATTATTATTTATTTTTGTAGATACAAATGTGAGTGGATGAATGGATAAACGATCTCTAATTAACTTGATTTTTTATAGGTATGTTCTACTTGATATAATCTAAAATGTGAATGGTTCAGATTATCGAAATTGGCCCATTTGGCTACACAACAGTGGCTGCTGTGCATCCCGCACAACATCCACCTCAAATTTGTGTATATCGATACAAGAAAGGATTCAAAACTCCTTTCAAATATTGATGATGTGTTTGGTTCATGGTTTTGGGTAGAATTTTGAAAGGAAAAATGAAAAAGTGTGTGAAATCAAGTAAAACATAGTTATATTTCATTCATGTTTGACCTACTATTCTTTTTTTTTTCTTTTTTTTAATCATTTCAAGTTCCTACCTAAATTCATGAATCAAATAAAACAAAAAAGATTGGTACGTTACTTTTTCAAATTTCTTTATCTTTTTTTTTTTCTAGTAATTTTGAATTAATATTACTTTTTAAAGTTGTGTACTACAAATTCTTATCACACATATTTCTCCATATTATAATAATTAAAATTTGTTTTAGTTACTATCTCAAAAATTAGCTATAAAGTGAAAGAAAATGTGTAAATCTCAAAGTTTTATAATAAAAATTTGATGTTAGAATTAGTTTAAATGTAAGTCTCTTAATATTTATAAATATTTTGTATTGATTAATAAAAAAATATCGTAAACATTAAGATTGAAAGAACTAAAAAATCCCGAGATAGCAATCACAATCAAATAATCAACAATAAATCGGAACAACAATTTAATGGGGAAAAAAATCATACTTGGAGCATCTTCAATTGTGATAAAAAAAAAAATCACATGCCAAAGCCAGAAAATAATCTACTTAGAAGACAAAGGAATTATATACGAGAACTCTCAATTACTAAGCAAATCCTTGCCTGAATTGAACAAAACCCGATGTGCCTCCTCTACTACCGTCTTTACCTCAAAACTACTTTGCCCAACGTTGAATCCACAATACCGATGTCAAATTCACGACGATGAGCCATTCTGAGATCTACTAAAATTTCAGACTTAAGTTTCCCAAAATCTACCAATGAACACTTCTCTTTTTTTTTTGGGAATGAAAGAACAAAACCAACCCTTCATGTTTGTCAGTATGTAATTCGTTGATCAATTGATTACCTTTTATAGATCAAGAAAATTCATATATAAATACCCTCCAATATAAAACACTTTAGTATTTTACTCCTCTCTGAGAATCTGGACGAGTTTGACCCTAAAAATAGTAAACAGTGTACGTTATACTAAATAAAGCCACAAAAACTGCTCGAGTAGTGTGAGAAAAAGCAGTGCTCACATGTAGGCCAACCACTCAAGTGTAACATCTACCGCTCGAGCAATAAAACATATTTTCCAAAAGTTCAGAATGCAAGCAAAGATACTGGATGAATTGCTTTATCGCTCGAGCATACGAAAGACCGCTTAAGCAGTCAAACCATCTCGATCCCTGTACTTTCGTTAGCGAAGTGGCAAATAAGGAATGCTCAAGTCAAGATACAAAATATCCACACAAACTTCTCTATGCAAACACAATTCGGGTTGGATTCACATCTAAACTCTTATAACTCACAAATACAATAAAGCGAATATAAAAATACAATTGAATAAAATTTTGTCCAACGGGATTGCCAATTACAAAAAACTAACAAAAATTACTTTTATTTATTTATTTATTTATGATATTAAGTTATTAAAATATGATGTATTATAGGCTTAAATCAAGAATTGTTTTAAAAAAATCAACTCAAACTAGATTTTCTAGGCTCATTTTTAATATTTAATCTAATATTGGAACCCCCAAACTAGCTCATATCAGTCACGAATCAATAAAGACAATTTGTAATGATTAAGACAGTTTTTAATAAGTAGGTTAATGTCATATTGATATAAATATTGGGTCAGACTAGCTTTTAACTCAGTTTTAATGTTTAGTTGAATACCACTGGTCAATCCTAATCCATTTTTATGAAAAAGTTATGACACAAGACAATTTACAGTTTTCAATTTTGAGTAGTCAAATTTTTAAGCTTTACAAAATAAGAAAAAATTAGTATATTAACAAGTATAATTTACTACTGCCATATGCTAAATTGTAATGCCTCCAAAATACTTACAATAATCTAACTTCCAAATATGAGTACATAGTGATATTGATGCGATAAGAAGCTCTCATTAATCAAAGTTCATATACAAAAGGTGACGCATGCGATATACATTCATAAACAGCTCATCCTGAATCTACAATATGTGTGATGAATAGTGAAAAGTAATGAAAGCTAAACAAATATTCATCTGCCCTATAGGCTTATGTCTTTCTAAGTCACTGCTTGGTTATAATAAAAATGAATCTAGCTCAATACAATTAAGCCCTTGGCTATACAAGTAAATACAATAAAAAAGAAACTTTTGTTCCAAATCTCCCCAAACTACTGTCTTGGCGGAGACATATCTCCTGTAATAACCCATATTTTTAATTATTTAGTAAAATTTATACTAATAAGGGGAATATAATTATTTTAAAGAATTAGGGCCAAAATGTAATTATAGGAAATAAATGAGATAAGTATAGATCTGAGAGATTTAAATCCAAATCTGAAGGAGATTACCGTGGACACATGGTGGGTAATGACAGGGCTTGCCTCCTTATAAATGGGAGAAGATCAAGATCAGTGCAAAAGAAAAAGAAAAAAAAGAAAGAAAAAAAAGAAAAGAGAGATAAAAGAGAAGATAAATGCAAGAATAGTGGAGATAGGAAAGTAAGAAGTAAGAAGGTTTGTGATAGTGAAAAGTAAATACTAGAGGTTAATATTAAGGTGAGTTATATTATACATTGAGTTACCATAATATATTTTAGGTATGTTTTGACTAACCATAATTTATTTTATACAAGTTGTATTTTATTAGTTATATTAATACAAATTATATTTTATAAATATTTCAGTTACGTGAATTAATTTCTAAACTCTATTTGTTTAAAATAAAACCCATAGATATGTTTGTTTATATTTTAAAGAATATTTGACTATAACCTTATAAACAATTATGCTTAGTACCACCATGGGAGTCCCATGCCTTGGAGGACTTAAATAACCATTGACCTCTGTTTGGTCACTTTGTGGCCCTCTATTGTCATGGATCTATTGACCTCTGTTCTGTGCGGAAATAAGTGCTACACTATTGTGGGAGCCACCTCTTGAATCCGCATCACTGTTATGGCTGTCACTCCTGTGACCTCTGTTCTGTTCTATTTGGTACCGTGGTTATAGTTATTTATTTACATAATCTCAGTTTTGTTACTTAAATAATTATTTGTTCAGACTAAATTATCTTAAATATTTTAGTTACATAACTATCAATGGTTATTCTGTGTCCCTTATACTCTTGGCATAATATTTCTCACTCTGCCATGTGCTTATAGCTGTTTACCAATTTTTAGGAAACAATGCAATTCAGAAATAGCTTTTGAAAAGTCTTAGACGCGAGGCTGTGGAATAGATACACACAACACTTTTATGATATTTTTATATGTAAATATCGACCTTTTGGTCAATAAATTTTGTAATAAAAATAGAAACTCTAATAATTATTTTGGTACCCTCACTTAAATATTATTTCCGCTTGCATTTATTAGTTTGTTCAAGAATTGGCTGGAGGTAACTTTAGTTACAGGCTATCATGATGCTTAACCCTTGGGTACGAGGAGCGAGTCGTGACATCTCCAACACCTGAAAATGACTTTTTTCAAATAAGGTGAGCCAAAACCTAGTAAAAATAATCTAACACAATATATAAATCTTAACAAAGATATAAGTATAGTGTGCATGTGCAATGCCTATAATAAAATCATTTGTATTCTACAATAGCATAATATGCCAAATTCTATATCTCAATCCATTTCAAGACAATTTATTTCAGCTCAATTCATGAGTCAAATTCATTATTATCTAAATAATTCAACTGAGGCTACAACTCAGTGGTTCTTTAATCAATATAACCATTATACCAATACTCCAATCTGCCATTTTATGAAAATTTCGTTTGCGGGAATTGACACTCATTTACACGCGCGGTTTTCGAGACTTTCACCCGAAAAACACAGGCCAACTTAATTTAATGGAGTCCATCCCTTTCTTTTCCCAAACATGGAGTACATTTCCTTTTTCCTCCCAAATATCATACATATACAATGTATTAAAGCACAATAATGTTCAATGACAACAATTAGGAGATTAGTTGCAATTCACCTAATTGTTATTTAATTTCCACAACAATCATAGACATCCTCTATCAATAGCCCAAAACAGATATTTCTAAACAGATATACAATCTCCAAGACAAATAAATTATCCAAATTTCCATAGGTGAGAGATGATACACATCCAACTCTGCCATTTATATAATCATTCATCTAATTTCATATTCCCAATACCAATTTCATTATTTATACAAAATAATTATTTAAAACATTTTAGGGCGAAACCCCATCCTTTCCCAAATCTAACCCATGTATCAAAATCAACAAATTTAACACAACACATCCTCATATTTATACCCATAACCGTTCCCAATACCTCCATTTGAAAACCCCTCTTTTGATTTTAAACCAAAATCCTAGGTTTGTCTAAAATCCTACAAATCCAAACACTATTTACACAACCACATATAACTAAGTTAAAAATTATAGGAGAGTGTAGAAAATCCCTACCTTAAGCTTAGAAGACCAAAGCAACAATGGAGGAACTTCAAAGACGCCAAAACCAAATCTTGTTTGGACAAAAATGGAGTTCTTGACATGCTCTACCTTTTTAACAAAGGCACACGAGTAGAGAAACCAACGGATCTAGGTGAAAGTGTAAAGAGAATGTAGGTTTTAAAGAGAGAGAAACTCAAGATCTAGGGTTTTGAAATGTTTTAGAAAGAGAAAGAGATGAAAAATTGATATAGAATGAGGCTGCTGCGAACTGATATGTGCACAGTCCGCTTGAGTGCAAGAAGTGACGCTCATGTGACAACCCTCACCTCTGATCAGTGTTAAACTGTGATTGAGCATGATAAGTAACTGATTAGAATGAAATCCTGATCTGTTTGTATGAGTGTATTGTTTTAAATGCATTTCTATCTGTTTGATTACTGAATGATCTGTTCGTGTTTTTATTTCAAATTGCGAATTGAAAGCCTTATCGGCGACCGATTCAGCATTGTATTGCATTGTACCTATCAAGTTTCTTTCTCATTCATGCACGATATTGTATGCACGGTTCGTTCAAAGAAGTTTGGTTTAAGATCATTTCTTTAGTGTATCTATCACACTTTTCTTCATTCACTTTTGTGTATCAATCACATACATTCTCGTTTAGCGTATCAATCACACTTCATTTAGTATATCAATCATACTCTGTTCACATTGTGCATCTATCACACTTTGTGTTAATTTTCAGTATATCAATCATACTCTGTTCACATTGTGCATCTATCACACTTTGTGTTAATTTTCAGTATATCAATCATACTCTGTTCACATTGTGCATCTATCACACTTTGTGTTCACTTTCAGTATATCAATCATACTTTGCTCACATAGTGCATCTATCACACTTTGTTTGATTAATGTTATATGATAATTAGGATTTATAGGATTTTGTGGTATGTTTAATTAAAATATGATTTGGATTGATTAAATTAGTTTAAATAATGTTAAATTACATTAGTTTGAAATTATTACTTTATAGCCATTGAGTGGTTTAATTCAAGGCCATTACTTCTCTCACCCTTTTACACTTGTTTAGCATCAACCTTCACTTCATCTCCTAGACCAAACGTGAGAGAGAGAGAGAGAGAGAGAATCGGGAGAAAAATTCAGCTTAACAAGGAATCTTGCTTGAACTTGGAAAAAATTGAAGGAGAATTGCATAATTAAGCTTCTACATTGGGAATTGAAGACTTAAGGTAGGAAACTCACCCTCCTAATTATGAAATTGAGTTGTCACATGCATGGTTCATGAGAAATTAGTGATTTGAGTTAGAATTAGCTTAATGTGTTAAATTAAGAGTCCATTCATACATGCATGTCCTTATGTTGGGATTTTGAGGTTGTTTTCATGAAAATTCTTACATGCAAGTTCATATTTTAGTTGTAGTTCAAGAACTCACCATGTTTTAAAGTTCAAGCTTGCATTTGATTATGTTTTAGAGCATTAGAGTTCATAGGAACTCATGCATATTATGTTCTTGCATTATTCTTCAAGTTTCATTCAAAATTGTGTTCAATTGTCACACTTTGGGGCTTGATTTTGTAAAATGATCTTTGAAACATGTTGTACTATGGGTTTCTAAGTGTTTTCCAGAAAATTATCCCAAAAGAATCGAATTTGAAGCTTTAGAAGTTGACTTTTGTGCTTGAGGATCAATCTGGAAATTCCAGATTTTGGATCCACGCTCGAGCGGAGGACTTCATGCTCGAGCGTAGAAAGTCACGCTTGAGCATGAAATGCATATGCCCAAAAGTTCATCTGTTTTACAGTCCGCTCGAGTGAGAGAATTCACGCTCGAGCGAGGGTCTGAGTCTCACGCTCGAGCAGAAGTCGAGCGTCCGTCGAGCGTAAATATCATGCAACCAGTACTTTTCATGACTTTGCAGCCCGCTCGAGTGATGGAAGTCACACTCGAGCGGAGCTTCATTGTCTGCATGTCTGCTCGAGCGTAGAAAGCCACGCTCGAGCGTGGACCCCTGTTTTAGCAAATTTTGAAAAGTGTTTTAAAATACATTTTTGCATCCTCATTTCATCCTAGGCATTCCTAGATCAAGTTTAAGGCATCTTAATAAGGATAATGTTATAGAATCACACCAAGTCAAGTTAAGGGGCTAAGCTATTAATCCCAAGTGTGTAACTTAGTGTGTGTTCGTTCTGCAACTGTGTAGGGTTGGCACCCGAGGATGCTGACTAGCTTGTCTTTAGCCCAGTACTCTGTGAGTAACAATATTGTAAAGATACGTTCAATTATAATTATTTCTGAACAATTGTCTGTACCGCTTTCTGAATGATATTACTTACTGAATGAATGTTTGTCCTATTTGTAAACTGTATTCGTGGCATCCATAGCAACTTACTGCTACTGTACTGTTACTGCTACTATTACAGAGATCTTTATCAGTTCCTATCCTTGGAACTACTGTTACTATATTGATGGCCATCAACTGACTGTTCGGTCTGTTAAGACCTACTGTACTGTTTTGCTATTGGATGCACCACATATGACTACAATGGTTTCTAAATAACTGTTACGGCATGAAATATGAGCCACTGATTGAATAACTGATTTACTGATGCAAATGACTATTTTAATTAATGAAAGGACATTCATTCTTAACCCCTTTTCGCATATGTTATTCACTGGGCTTTAGCTCACTGTTTATATTTATATGTAGGTGTCCAGGCACCGAACGGAAGCTAGGAGCATCAAGTTGAGCTCTTGTTTTGTCAAGCCAACCATCGCGCCTCACTTCGAGGTTCCGAGTCGGTTCAAGCTAAGGCTGTTTTGGGGTGTTTCAAAATCACCCTTTTGTCTCTGTTTTGTATTGACTAAATAAGACTTGACTGTATAGGCAGGGTGATGGGATTAGATCCCTAACCTGGATGTTATGTATATATGTTGTATGTATATATGTTTTGACTATGAATGTGGCTCTGTTCATAAAAGTTTTTTTTCATTCAAATTTTCACAGCTCATTGGACATCTTTTTATTTACTGTTGGCTTCCGCCAGCCCCTTACTCTGCATTACTATCTTTACTGTTAAGCAGGCCTTTGGTAATCACAGATTACTGGCCGATTACGATGCTAAACCCATAGGGGCGGGTTTGGGTCGTGACAGAGTGGTATCAGAGCCAGGTCATAGCACGAGTTATACCACACACACGTGTCTAAATGAGCTATAGGATGTCCTAGAAAAGTAATTAGGGCATTGCATGAGCATGTGAAAGTGTGTGTGGCCGTGATGTGAATATATGTGCTAATGTGTTAATGTGCTTAAGTGAGCAACTTCCTATGTTTATTATTACCATATTGCCTATAGTGAAATAGAGAATGCAAGAAATGCTGATGAATCTAAATCATCTGAGGCAAGAAAGGTAAGGTTAGAAAGAATGGTTGAACTGTTGACTGAGGCCCTAAGACAACAACAGAACCAACAGCCCCCACCTCCTCCAGTACAACCGGAACCGAATGTTCATGATGATGTAATTGCTTTGACACAGAAGTTTAACAAAATGAAACCACCATCATTCCAAAGAGGCCTTGAACCACTAAAGACCGAAGCATGGCTTCTAGAAACAGAAAAATTGTTTAAAGTGTTTCCCTATTCGAAGGCACACAAGGTATTACTGGCTACCTTCACTTTATAAGAAGAGGCTAGACGGTGGTGGATGCTTGCCCGTGACACCAACAATTCTATGACTTGGGCTCAGTTTAAAGAATCTTTTTCTGAAAAATACTTTCCCCAGTGTGTCCGAGATCGCAAGGTAGCTGAATTTGAACGGTTGAAACAAGGTACCATGTCAGTAGCAGAATATGAATCTAAGTTCACTGAACTCTCCCGATATGCACCACACATGGTTGATACTGATTATAAAAAGGCCAGGAAGTTTGAGGCGGGCTTAATGTCGAGATACATGACCGAATCAATGTTCTAAAGTTACTTAAATATGTGGACGTTCTTGACCGAGCAATAATAGCTGAGTCGAATATCGAAGCATTAAATTAGACTGAAACACCAGTGACTGAGTGGCGCGGTAAGAGACGGGGCTTTAAGTTTAAGAAAGGCCGGAACAGTTCATTGAATAAAAATCAAAATACAGGGTCAACAAACAGTTCTAGCCAGGGAAGTGGTTCCATACCACCCTACTCTGAATGCGGCAAAAGGCATAAGGGAGTTTGATACAAGATTTCTGGTGCATGTTACAGGTGTGGCAAGGTGGGCCACGTGGTTAAAGATTGCCCTTCCACATCTCAAGGCAATAGTAGGGCTGCGGCTAGTGCCGCAGCATCAACTGTTACACCAAAACCCAACCCCAAAGCCACTGGAAATGAGCCTTTGAGGCAAGGCTGGGTGTTTACACTTGTACCGGGAGACATGCAGAACACTGAGACAGTTGTGTCAGGTATACTCTCAATTTGTGCCCAAAATGCTTATATTCTGATTGATTTGAGGTCTACACATTCATTTGTCTCGCATGCTTTTTCACGAAAATTAAATAGACCACTAGAACCCATGAACTATTTGTTAGCAATATCTTCACCTACTGGGGGATCCATGACTTGCGCTTATGTGTATCCTGCATGTGAAATTGTTATTGGGGATGCACTTTTGTATATTGATTTACTGCCTTTGAATATTGATCATTTCGATGTAATTTTGGGAATGGACTGGTTAACAAAATATCATGCTACCATAGACTGTGTAACGAAACAAGTTGTTTTCCATCCACCTGGATTGCCTGAATTTGTATTTAACGGAGTTGGTGTAGTACCTCCTCCATATCTGATTTCGTCCATGAAAGCTTTTAAATTGATTAAAAATGGGTGTAAAGGGTATTTATGTTGCATATTGACTGTACCTGCTGATACTAAAGCTAATGTGGACAGTATTCCTATAGTCAGAGAATTTCCAGATGTTTTTCCAGATGATCTGCCAGGGGGTTTGATTGATAGGGAGATATAGTTCACTATTAAAGTGTTATCGGGTACACAGCCAGTTTCTAAAGCTCTGTACAGAATGGCACCTACCAAATTGAAAGAACTGAAAATTCAGCTGCAAGAGTTGTTGGATAAGAAGTTCATCAGGCCCAGTACTTCATCGTGGGGTGCACCAATTTTATTTGTGAAAAAGAAAGACGGCTCGCTAAGACTCTGCATTAACTATCGTGAACTGAACAAGGTAACAGTGAAAAATAAATATCCACTGCCTCGTATTGATGATTTATTTGACCAGTTACAAGGTGCCCAGGTTTTCTCCAAAATTGACCTTAGATCCAGATATCACCAGTTGAAAGTTAAAATAGGGGACATTGAAAAGACTGCCTTCCGAACGAGGTACGGACATTATGAATTTCTTGTTATTCCTTTCGGAGTTACTAATGCACCTGCTGCATTTATGGACCTTATGAACAGAATTTTCAAACCATTCCTCGATGAATTTGTTGTTGTCTTTATAGATGACATTTTGATTTATTCCAAGAGTAAGGAAGAACATGAACGTCATTTGAGAATTGCTCTATAGACTTTAAGAGAACAGAAACTGTATGCAAAACTAACAAAGTGTGAATTTTGGCTTGATAATGTTATGTTTTGGGGACATGTGATTAGTAAGGATAGCATTTCAGTTGACCCACAGAAGATTGATGCAGTAGTGAATTGGCCCAGACCGACTAATGTTACTGAAATTCAGAGTTTCTTAGGTTTAGCCAGGTACTATAGAAGATTTGTGAAAGATTTTTCCAAAATTGCCCTACCATTGACTCAGTTGACTCGAAAGGGAACATCATTTGACTGGACCGATCAGAGAGAATCAACTTTCCTAGAATTAAAGACTCGACTTGTGACTGCACTGATTCTCATCCTACCCTCAGGTACGGATGAATTTACTATTTTTAGTGATGCTTCTTATAAGGGTTTGGGATGTGTATGGATGCAGAATGGTAAAGTTATTGCGTATGCTTCCCGACAACTGAGGCCACATGAAAAGAACTACCCTACTCATGATTTAGAACTCGCCACAATGGTATTCGTATTGAAAATTTGGCGTCACTACCTATATGGGGCAACATGTGAAGTGTACACAAATCACAAGAGTTTGAAATATTTCTTTACACAGAAAGAGTTGAACATGAGGCAGCGGAGATGGTTAGAACTGACAAAAGACTATGACTTACAAATTTTGTACCATCCGGGGAAAGTTAACACCGTTGCTGATGTACTGAGTCGGAAATCAATTGGGAATTTAGCATGTTTACTCACTAGACAGAAAGAACTGCTATGTGATCTTGAGAAAATCAAAGTTGAGATTGTTCTGTGAGAACAAGGTGGAACATTGGCTGCTATTTCTGCTCAACCGGCACTTATTGGAGAAATTAAAGAGAAACAACACCTAGATGACTTTTTGACAAAGATCATTGATGAACAGGAATCCAAACCAAGGCCGGACTTTAAATTTGAAAGTAATGTATTAAAGTTTCAGGGAAGGTTGTGTGTACCGAATGAATCTGAACTGAAAAGACGAATTTTGCAAGAAGGCCACAATTCAAAACTTTCCACTCATCCAGGAAATACAAAAATGTACCAAGACTTGAAACTTAATTTCTGGTGGCTGGGAATGAAGAAAAAGATCGATGACTTTGTGTCGAAATGTCTACATTGCCAACAAGTCAAAGCCGAACATCAACGACCCGCAGGCTTAGTTTAGCCCTTACCGATACCGAAGTAGAAATGGAAACATATCACTATGGATTTCATTGTCGGATTACCTCGCTCCAGTAAAGGTATGGATTCAATTTGGGTTATTGTTGATCGATTGACTAAATCTGCTCACTTCTTACCTGTCAAAACAATTTATAATGCGGACAAATTGGCTACAATTTATATTGATGAGATTGTTAGATTGCATGGAGTGCCTGTGTCTATTGTTTTTGATAGGGACTCGAAGTTTACATCGAGATTTTGGCAAGGTCTGCAAACGGCATTAGGTACTGAATTGAGACTGAGTAGTGCATACCATCCTTAGATAGATGGCCAATCAGAAAGAACCATCCAAACTCTGGAAGACTTACTGCGTATGTGTGTTCTTGATTTCCAAGGAAATTGGAAAAGTCATTTACCTGCATTCGCCTACAACAACAATTTTCACTCGAGCATTGGTATGGCGCCTTTCGAGGCTTTATATGGCAGAAAATGCCGATCTCCTATTTGTTGGGCAGAATTTGGAGATGGGCCGTTACTTGGGCCTGAGATCGTACATGAGACCACGTAAAAGGTGAAACTGATTCAACAAAGATTGAAAACCGCACAAAGCCGACAGAAAAGTTATGCGGATGTCTGAAGGCGATACAGGGAATACGAAATGGGTGATCATGTTTTTCTTAAAGTGACACCAATGAAAGCACAGACTCGTTTTGGGGCTAAGGGAAAGCTAGCACCGAGGTATGTTGGGCTGTATGAAATCATTGAAAAGATTAATCCGGTAGCGTATCAAGTACCGCTTCCTTCTGAAATGGAGAATATGCATAATGTCTTCTATATTTCAATGTTGAGGGATTATCTTCGGGATCCCTTCCATGTTATTGAGCCTACCCGTGTGGTACTGAGCGATGACTACACTTATGAAGAATGACCTATTCAAATTGTAAACTGACGAATCAAGAAGTTGAGGAATGAAGAAATTCCGTTGGTGAAAGTGGATTGGCAAAACCATGGTGGCGTTTATGCCACTTGGGAAAGGGAAGACGATATGATAAAGAGATATCCTGAACTGTTCCCCCCTGAATCCAGTGTTCTTCCAAAATGAAGGTAATCCGAGTTTGGAGGACCAAACACTTTTAAGGAGGGAAGACTGTGACAACCCTCACCTCTGATCAGTGTTAAACTGTGATTGAGCATGATAAGTAATTGATTAGAATGAAATCCTGATCTGTTTGTATGAGTGTATTGTTTTAAATGTATTTCTATCTGTTTGATTACTGAATGATCTGTTCGTATTTTTATTTCAAATTGCGAATTGAAAGTCTTATCGGCGACCGATTCAGAAATTGATTAATGTTATATGCTAATTAGGATTTATAGGATTTTCTGGTAGGTTTAATTAAACTATGATTTGGATTGATTAAATTAGTTTAAATAATGTTAAATTACATTAGTTTGAAATTATTACCTTATTGCCATTGAGTGATTTAATTCAAGGCCACTACTTCTCTCACCCTTTTACACTTGTTTAGCATCAACCTTCACTTCATTTCCTAGACCAAACGTGAGAGAGAGAGAGAATTGGGAGAAAAATTGAGCTTAACAAGGAATCTTGCTTGAACTTGGAAGAAATTGAAGGATAATTGCATAATTAGGCTTCTACATTGGGAATTGAAGGCTTAAGGTAGGAAACTCACCCTCCTAATTATGAAATTGAGTTTTCACATGCATGGTTCATGAGAAATTAGTGATTTGAGTCAGAATTAGCTTAATGTGTTAAATTAAGAGTCCATTCATGCATGCATGTCCTTATGTTGGGATTTTGAGGTTGTTTTCATGAAAATTCTTACATGCAAGTTCATATTTTAGTTGTAGTTCAAGAACTCACCATGTTTTAAAGTTCAAGCTTGCATTTGATTATGTTTTAGAGCTTTAGAGTTCATGGGAACTCATGCATGTTATGTTCTTGCATTATTCTTCAAGTTTCATTCAAAATTGTGTTCAATTGTCACACCTTGGGGCTTGATTTTGTAAAATAATCTTTGAAATATGTTGTACTGTGGGTTTCTAAGTGTTTTCCAGAAAATTAGCCCAAAATAATCGAATTTGAAGCTTTAGAAGTTGACTTTTGTGCTTGAGGATCAATCTGGAAATTCCAGATTTTGGATCCACGCTCGAGCGGAGGACTTCACGCTCGAGCGTACACTCTGAGTACATGCACTTCCGCTCGAGCGTAGAAAGTCACGCTCGAGCGTGAAATGCATATGCCCAGAAGTTCATGTGTTTTGCAGTCCACTCGAGCGAGAGAATTCACGCTCGAGCGAGGGTCTGAGTCTCACGCTCGAGCGAAGGTCGAGCGCAAATATCATGCAACCAGTACTTTTCATGACTTTGCAGCCCGCTCGAGTGGAGCTTCATTGTCTGCATGTCTGCTCGAGCGTAGAAAGCCACGCTCGAGCATTGACCCCTACTTCAGCAAAGTTTGAAAAGTATTTTAAAGTACATTTTTGCATCCTCATTTCATCCTAGGCATTCCTAGGTCAAGTTTAAGGCATCTTAATAAGGATAATGTTATAGAACCACACCAAGTCAAGTTAAGGGGCTAAGCTATTTCATCCCAAGTGTGTAACTTAGTGTGTGTTCGTTTTGCAACTGTGTAGGGTTGGCACCCGAGGACGCTGACTAGCATGTCTTTAGCCCAGTACTTTGTGAGTAACAATGTTGTAAAGATATGTTCAATTATAATTATTTCTGAACAATTGACTGTATCGCTTTCTGAATGATATTACTTACTGAATGAATGTTTGTCCTATTTGTAAACTGTATTCGTGGCATCCATAGCAATTTACTGCTACTGTACTGTTACTGCTACTGTTACAGAGATCTTTGTCAGTTCCTATCCTTGGAACTACTGTTACTGTATTAATGGCCATCAACTGACTGTTCGGACTCTTAAGACCTACTGTACTGTTTTGCTATTGGATGTACCACATATGACTACTATGGTTTCTAAATAACTGTTACGACATGAAATATGAGCCACTGATTGACTAACTAATTTACCGATGCAAATGACTGTTTTAATTAATGAAAAGATATTCATTCTTAACCCCTTTACGCATATGTTATTCACTGGGCTTTAGCTCACTGTTTATATTTATATGTAGGTGTCCAGGCACCGAACCGAAGCTAGAAGCGTCAAGTTAAGTTCTTATTTTGCCAAGCCAACCATCGCGCCTCACTTCGAGGTTCCGAGTCCGTTCAAGCTAAGGCTGTTTTGGGTTGTTTCAGAATCACCCTTTTGTCTCTGTTTTGTGTTGACTGAATAAGACTTGACTGTAGGTAGGGTGATGGGATTGGATCCCTAACCTGGATGTTATGTATATATGTTGTATGTATATATGTTTTGACTATGAATGTGGCTTTGTTCATAAAAGTCTTTTTCCAATCAGATTTTCACTGCTCATTGGACATCTTTTTATTTACTGTTTGGCTTCCGCCAGCCCCTTACTCTGTATTACTGTCTTTACTGTTAAGCAGGCCTTTGGTAATCACATATTACTGGCCGGTTACGATGCTAAACTCATAGGGGCAGGTTTGGGTCGTGACAGCTCAAGCGTTAGACACAATAAGTTGCTTCGCTCGAGTGCAAGAAGTGACGATCGAGCGCAAAATGCACACTCCTAGTGGTTTTGTAGACAGTAGATAAACGCTTAAGCTCAATAAAGGGCTCTCGAGCGCCCACCCGCTCGAGCATAGAATACACTCTCCCAGTAGTTTTGCAGACCTGCAAAAGTACTGAGAGTTCACAAATCCCGCTCAAGCACAAGAAGTTCCGCTCAAGCAGAGGAGCAAAATTCTGGGCAACAAAAGGTTTGAAAACCAAGCAACCAAGCATGTTCCAAACACAACCACTACAACCCAATAACCAAATCTAAGGATGTACAAGGGGAGCAAGACATAAACAACAATACAAAACTTTGAAACTGGAGTTCAGGATACAAAATGGGTCAGGTCTAAATTAGAATCGCTATATAAATTGAAATAACGAAATTTATAAAACGAAATATTTATATTTTATCGTAAATATAATTTTTGTATTTTTTTCTTTAGCGTTTACCAATTAAATAATGACATGTAATTTTTTATTAAAAACTTGTAATGCACAATTAATGACGTTAGAAGTAAAGGGAGATTTGTTAGAAAATCCTTTTTAAGTATTTGTATCCCAATTAATCCATAAGATATTCTTGTATTCCAATAAGTCCTATTATTTGAATATTTGATCTACCAAATCCTAATTCTCACATTTAAAGTATTCTATGGACATTTCTACCTTTACAAATATTTTTTGAACGGTTAGTCATTCAGTGATGTAAACATTCATATTTTACAATGTGAATATTCACAATGACAGTGTGAACATTCACATTGATGGTGTGAACATTCACATTGATGAGTTGCACACTGTAAATGTGAATATTATGAAGGATATTTTGGTAACTATGTCACTTATAGGATTTATTGGAATATAAAAAAATAATATGGACTAAATGAAACATAAATAGGTGAAAAGAGATTTATGAAAAAGTGTCCCTAGAATAAAATCCTTCTCTTATGTGTAGTGTGCAACTATGATAAAAATGAATAAAATTTAATTGATTATAAATTATTTTTATTACATATTTTAAATAAATTTTATATTATTATTTTAATTTAAAAATTAATTTTTAATTATTTATTATACCCATGTATAGCACAAATAATATGCTAATAAAACACATATATGTAGGGGTGGGTTTGCAATTTCTTGTCCAACTTATTTCCATAATAACAAGAATTGGCATAACTTGTCCGAACAAAATATTACCAAAAAAATGTAAAAATATTTGAAGTAAGAAATGGTAGGAGGAGATGCTAAAGGCCTACTTGAAAAGAAATAGGATTCACATTCTTAACTAATTCAAAAGATCTTTGTCTTTTTTGGTTGGAGAATATACTTCTATTATTATTATTAAATTGGTATTTTAAGGAGACTAAATTTAGAAATCTAACTAGATAACTCTTGGTGTAGCAGGATGGTTAGAGTTTCTAAATACATTTATTTAATTTGTTTATAAATTCATTCCTTGTATTATAAATTTTAGGGATAATTATTTTTTTTTTTTTAAAAAAAACTAAGGTTTGAACCTTTTAACAAAATAAATCATTAGTTTTTAATTTTCTCAATTTAAATCTTAATCTTTTAATTTGTTTTTAATATAAATTATTGGTCGATTAGTAAAATTGATGGAAAAAAAGTATTTTGATCTTTAAACTCAATGTAGGGTATACATAAAATGCCTAAACTATTATTTTTTATTGAGTGTAATGACTAAAATATTTTTTTTGTCGATTTTATTTAACAAAAATACATAAATGATTTAAATTAAAAATAAATCAAAATTTCAGGATTTAAATTGATAAAATTAAAAGTTCATGGTTTATTTTGTTATTAGGGTCAATTTTTTGAGTTTTTTTTACAATAATTTTCCCAAAATTTTATATTCTATGGAAAAATATTTGTACACATCATAAATTTCTCATTACACTCATAAAATGCATTTGTAATATTTATTCATTTAAAAAAAATTTATAAATAGAATCACCTAATCAAAGTCCATATTTAGGCCTTGGTCTAAGCGTGTGCGAGAAATGGCGTGGGAGACAAACTCGAAAATATGTCAAAAGGCATGGAATTATTGATCATGATCATGTTCATGTTTAATCATTCGGAATTGAATCAAGATTCTCTGTAAAAAAAAAAATGAAAATAATAAATTAAAAATAATTCTACTACTCTATATTACAAATTATTCCATTTTGGGGCCTGGTTCTTTTAAACTGACTTATTTAATTATAAATTCTGCTTAATTTTTTTATTTATCAATATTTTTAAAAAGTGTTGAGACAAAATAAGTATTTTAAAATTGTTGTGTACTAAAAAAGTGTAGGATTTATAGGTATTTAAGCCTATCATTTAAGATTAGCCCATAATTTACCCATTACATTTGTCACACTTTTCACTTCTCGGTGAAATTGAAGGTTAATTGTGTATGTTTTTGTGAAATATATCTATATTTTTTATGTTTATTAATGTTTGATATGATAGGGGGAAAAAAATTATTGTGATCAATCAAAATTACATTTGAGTGAAAGTTAAGTAGGGTGCCAGTAAGATGAATTGATTTGGGCTCAAGACTTGCCCAGGGTCGACTTGTTAGCCATCCAAACTCAATAAATTTAAAATAAATTGTCAAAAAGTTCAAATTATGGAGTGTATAAGGTATTAAGCTTAACGGTTATTTTTTTTGTTGCTGAGTGGTTGTGAAATAGTTTGGTAACAAGTTATTTTGTTGGTTTTGGTGGACATTTTATTTTCAGTTTTACCCCTTAATTTATCTGTTGACTTTTTTTGTCTGTTTGTTCAATTTTTTCCCTTTTACCTGTCTAAATTTTATTAGATGTCCAGTTTTTTCACTTATCTATTTAAATATATTTGTCCAAATTTTCTTATCTGTTTAATTTTTTCTCTAAATTCTATATGTTGATTTTTTATATTTTTAAATCTTTGTTAAAAGTCTTGTTCTAATTTTTCCTATCTATTGAAATTTTGAAATTCTATGTGTTGAATTTCTTGTCATATTTTTTCCAATCTATTTGAAATTTTAGTTCTAATTTTCCTACTTGTTAAAAATCAATACACATATCTGTTTAAATTCACACACAGATCTTATCTATTTTTCTACCTGTTCATCATCATCAACAACAACAACAATCACATATCATCAATAACAACAAAGAAACCAAATTTAAAAAAAAAAAAATTCCTATAGTCAACAACAACAATCATTAATTACAAAAAAAAGAAAAAGAAAAAGAAAAAAAGAAGTAGTTATGTGTGTGAATTTGAACCCCCATCGCCCAAATCCACTGCCACTATCATCGATCTGTATAAATTATCTAAGTCTAGGGTTAGGGTTTGAGAATGAAAAAATGAGAATATAAAAGAAGAGGAAGAATAAAGGAGATCTGTTGAGAGAAGAAGAAGAGAATAGGTATTTGATTATGGTTTTGAAGAGCTCTGGCAAACAACACTTTCTCTTTTATCTCTCACAAAATCGCTATGAAAGACGATGATACAACCATCGAGGTTTTCTCTAATTGAGTCATCATCATTGCCGGAGACGAGGTGGACAACAGTTGTGATTGGTCCGTTGATGATGAGATGACCTTAGATAATGATGATAATGGGGCAGAGAAACCAATGGCCTCACCATACTCTTTGTGAGGGAGGAGTCACCTATTGAGCTTCCATGGCTAATGGATCTCAGGCGACGATGACCAAGAGAGAGGTTGTTGGAAATCATATGTTGAAAACCATGTGGTACACATGGTGTGACCTAACCTTGAAGGCCACATGGTACACATGGTCCATCCACACATGGCCTAACCATGAGGGACACATGGTCTTGGATATGTGGTACACATGGTGTGGCCTAACCATAAGGTATACATTGTTTTCCATATATGCCTATAAGGGCTCATGCTCAACATTGTGTGTACACATCAAAAACTATAAGTTCTCTTTTTATTCATCTATTTTGAGACTACCATCTTGAAAGCCTAGGAATTTGGAGCGTGGATAAATATTAAGAAACTCTAGTAGCTTCTCAATTGATGGGGGTTTTCCAAATGAGGCTCATAATTCAAGTATCTGGTCTAAACCGTTTCCACATCAGGTAATATGATTACCCGTATATTTTTTTTCTTTATTGGTATCAGAGCTATATTGCTTGTTTTCTCCTTATATGATTTGCATGTCATCAATTAGTTTTATTCATGTTTAATTCAATATTATTGAATATCATGGCATGTTGAGAAGAGTTTTTGGAAAACTTCATCAGAGCAGATTTTTTTATCTCAAAAAATAGTACAAAAAATTTCATTTCATGTAACTAAAATTTACATATTTTGAAAGTACTATTCATGAGCTTTCCATCCATATAAAATGGGCCTTAATCAGAGTTATATCGAAAAGGTTATGATTTTTCAAAGATTTTTGGTCCAAATCGTTGTTTTTGGAGGAAATTTTGGAAAGTTATTTTTTCTTGTCATATTAATTATTGTATATATTTTGGTGACTCCTTTTAATATTGTGACTTTGTTTATTACGCCTTTTCAATCACTACTTTGGCTAACACAATGTTTTATCTTTGCATTACTCTTAAGATATGTCAAAAAGATAGTTCTACTATCTAAGATGGTTGGACTTAAAAGAGAGGCTATATTGACTCCTTTGACCTTCTGAAATCTTACTTGGTTATTGACCAAAAGGACTTTGTAGTGACGTTACCTTGATTTCAATTTTTTTTTAGTAGAACTTGGGGCGTCACATATTATGTATGGTTTCATGTTGTGGATTTAAGAGATGATGTTGCCTCTTATATAATCTTATTCAAAAATTCATTGGGTGTTATATTTTAACTTGTATAGAGGGAGATGATTATGAGCTTAGCAAAATTTTCGATCTCTCTATGTAAGTGGAAATATTGTATACCAATTGTGTTTTTGGGAATAAAATAAAAAATAAAAAATAAAAAAATGTATGCTAATGTCAAACTCAGTGCAATACCATCAGTGAAATGGCCTCTAAGAATGTTGTTGCTGACCTCACCAAAGGAAAAAAATTGAATGGGTCCAATTATGATATGTGGCATAGAAAAATTCAATACTTGTTTAATGAACAAAAAGTCCTAGATTCTTTGACCACCCTTATGATTTGTCCTAAGGAAGGGACCACTGCCCAATATCGTCGTGACATGGAAAACTATGAGAAATGGGTCAAGAAAGATCAATGTGCTATACTATGCTTAACAGCATGCACAATGATCTTATTAGGGAATTTGAGGTAAGCTTCACTGCTTATGGTATGTGGAATCAACTGAAAATTACCTATGGAATCAACTTAAAATTACCTATGGAACCACATTTGCAACTAGGTTGCGTGCTCTAATTTGAAATTTGAGCAATATGCTATGGATCCAAAACACTCAATGGTTGAGCATCTCAGAGCTATGTTAGCCATGATATGTGATTTGAAGGTTGCTAGTAATATTCTTATTGATGAGCAGCAGGTTACAGTTGTGATATGTTCCTTGCCCGATTCATGGGGGCAAATGAAACTTGTGCTTACACATAATAAGAATATCAAGAATTTCGCTGATATTTCTCGCCACCTTGAGCTTGAAGCAGAGTGTCTGGGGTCGCACCGCAGCACTATCCTCGTTGCTCAAGATGGGCAGCGTAAGACATTCAAGTCTAAACGTAACAAACAAGGAAGACATGGTGGTGTAGCTGGTAACCTTGGTCCAAAGCAAGGTAATGTGATGAACCGTCATCGAGGCAAGCTGTGACAACCCTCACCACTGATTAGTGCTAATTTATGATTAAGCATGTTAACTGACTAATTGACTGAAATTCTGAACTGATTGATTTAGTGTATTAGTTTAAATGCATTTCTATCTGTTGACCGTTAAATGATCTGTTCATGTTTTATGTTTTAAACTGCAAATTGAAGGCCTTATCAGCGGCCGAATCTGAAATTGATTAATGCTTTGTGTTAATTAGAATTAATGTGATTTTATGATATATTTAATTGAAAATTGATTTGGTATGATTAAATTGGATTAAATAAGCTAAATTACATTAGTTGGACTTATTTACTCTTTTGCCACCTAGTGGGCCACTTCACCAAATGTTGTTTGAAACTTAGTCTTGCTTCATTCTTCACTTCCTCTAAGAGACCAACGTGAGAGAGAGCTTGAGACTTGGAAGAAAATTGAGTTCAACTAGAGAGCTTAGTCTTGCTTCATTCTTCACTTCCCCTAAGGTAGGATATTTATCCTTTGGTTTATGAATTTAAGTTGTGACTTGCATGGTCCATGCTAATTTTGAAGTCTAGAGCCAAGATATAGCTTAAATTGTTGAATTGAAGCTTGTATCATGCATGTATGTTCATATTGTTGAGTTTTGAAGTTGTTTCATGAGGATTTCTTCATGCATGTTCATATTTTTGGTCTTGATCCATGAACTCACCATGTTTTGAAGTTAAACATTGCATTTGATCTTGTTTTGTAGCATTGGTGTTCCTAGGAACCTATGCATGTGTTGAATTTGCATTGTTCTTCATGATTCATGAAAACTTCTTTGAATTTGTGTTCAATTGAACTACCTTTGGGCTTTGATTTCTCAAATTGATCTTTGAAACATGTCATATTCTGAGTTTACAAATGTTTTCCAGAAAATTAGCCCAAAAGGATCGATATTAATGCCTTAAAGTTGAGTTTTGAGTTTGAGGTTCAAATCTGGAAATTCTAGATTTTGGACTCACGCTCGAGCGGGGAACTCCACGCTTGAGCGTACACACTGAGTTCATGCAGTTCGCTCGAGCGGGGAAAGGGACGCTCGAGCGGGAAATGAGTGTATCCAGTACTTTGCCCATGTTTACAGTCCGCTCGAGCGAGGACTTATGTCTCACGCTTGAGCGGGGATCGAGTGTCCGTCGAGCGTGAATTGCATGCATCCAGTACTTTTGCATGATTTTACCGTCCGCTCGAGCGGGGAAAACCACGCTCGAGCGGAGCTCCTTTGTTCTGCATGTCCGTTCGAGCGTAGAAAGCCACGCTCGAGCGTGGACCCCTGTTTTAGCAAATTTTGAAAAGTGTTTAAAAGTGCATCTTTGCATCCTCATTCCATCCTAGGCATTCTTAGGCCTAGTTTAAGGCATCTTAATGAGGATATTGATGTAGAACCACACCGAGTCTAATTAGGGATTAAGTTATTATTTCTCAACTGTGTAGCTTAGTGTGTGTTCATTCTGTAACTGTAGGGTTGGCATCCGAGGACGCTCTAACTGCTTATAGCCCAGTGCTCTGTGAGTAACAATGTTGTAAAGATATGTTCAATCATGAATATTTTCTGAATGAGCAACTGTACCGCTTTCTGAAATGATATTTCTTACTGAATGAATGTTTGTCCTATTTGTGAACTGTATTCGTGGCATCAATAGCAATTTACTATTACTGTACTGTACTGCTACTGTCACAGAGATCTCTGTTGGTTCCCATGTTTGGAACCACCACTACTGTTTACTGATATGATGGCCATCAACTGACTGTTCGGTCTGTTAAGACCTACTGTACTGTTTTGTTATTGGATGTACCATATATGACTATTATAGTTTCTGAATGACTGTTATGGCATGAATTATGAGCCATAAACTGAATGACTGATATACTGATAAATGACTGTTTTCAATATTGAAAGGACATTCATTCTTAACCTCTTTACGCATATGTTATTCACTGGGCTTTAGCTCACTGCTCATATATATATGTAGGTGTTCCGGCACCGGACCGTTGCTAGAAGCATCAGGCTAAGCCCTTGTTTTGTCAAGCCAACCTTTGTGCCTCACTTCGAGGTTCCAAATCTATTCAAGCTAAGGCTGCTTTTGGGGTGTCTCATATTCACCCTATCTATCTCTGTTATGTATAGACTGAATAATATTTGTACTGTACTGTTATGGTAGGGATTTGGTCCCTAACCTGAATGCCTGTAAGTAATGTATGTATATACTATTTTTGTTCTGAATGTGAATATGTTATGAAAAGTCTTTTTGCATACAGACTGTCACAGCTCATTGGACATCTTTTATTACTGTTTTGGCTTCCGCTAGCCCCTGTACTCTGTATTACTGTTTTACTGTTAAGTAGGCCTTTGGTAAACTCGGATTATTGGCCGGTTACGGTGCTAAACCTATAGGGGCGGGTTTGGGTCATGACAGAGTGGTGTCAGAGCGATACTAAACCATGAGTTATACCATACACACGTGTCCAAATGAGCTATAGGATGTCCTAGAAAAGTAATTAGGACATTACATGAGCATGAAAAGTGTGTGTGGCCATGACATGAATATGCGTGTTAATGTGTTTAAGTATGCAACTGCCTATGTTTATTATTGTCATAATTGCGTATAGTGAAATGGATAACGCAAGAACTACCGATGAAACTGAATCATCTGAGGCCAGAATGGCAAGGCTAGAAAGAACAGTGGAACTGTTGACCGAAGCCTTAAGGCAACAGCAACAACAGAACTAACAGCTCCCACCTCCTCCGGTACAGCCGGAATAGAATGTGAATGATGACATCATTGCTCTAACACAGAAGTTCAGTAAGATGAAACCGCCATCATTTCAGGGAGGCCTTGAACCATTGAAGGCCGAAGCGTGGGTGCTAGAAACTGAAAAATTATTTGAAGTGTTTCCGTGTTCTGAAGCACACAAAGTGCTACTGGCTACTTTCACCTTACAAGAAGAGGTCAGAAGGTGGTGGATGCTGGTCCGCGACACCAATACTGCTATGAATTGGCCTCAGTTCAAGGGAGCCTTCTTTGAGAAATACTTCCCACAGTGTATCAGAGACCGCAAGGTAACCGAGTTGTTGAGACAAGGTACCATGTCCGTGGCTGAGTATGAGTCAAAGTTTACTGAACTCGCCAGATATGCACCGCACATGGTTGACACTGATTACAAAAAGGCCAGGAAGTTTGAAGGCGGCCTTAATGTAGAAATTCTTGACAGAATCAACGTTTTGAAACTGCTTAAGTATGTGGATGTTCTTGACCGAGCAATAATGGCTGAGTCGAACATCGAGGCATTGAAATAGACTAAAACACCAGCGTCTGAATGGCGTGGTAAGAGACGGGGTTTTAAATTTAAGAAAGGCCGAAACAGTTCGTTGAACAAAAAGCAGAACACAGGGTCAACAACTAGTTCCAGTCAAGGGAGTGGTTCCATACCGCCTTGTTCTGAATATGGTAAGAAACATAAAAGGGTTTGTTATAAAATTTTAGGTGCTTGTTACAGGTGTGGCAAGGTGGGCCACATGGTCAAAGATTGCCCTTCTGCTCTTCAGGGCAATAGTAAAACTGCACCAAGCGCAGCAGCATCAACTGCTTCACCGAAACCCAACCCCAAAGCTACCAGAAAAGAGCCTATGAGACAAGGCCGAGTGTTCGTACTTGTACCGGGAGACGTACAGAATACCGAGACCGTTGTGTCAGGTATACTCTCAATTTGTGCTCAAAATGCGTATGTTTTGATTGATTCGGGGTCTACACATTCATATGTATCGCATGTTTTTTCGCGAAAATTGAATAGACCATTGGAACCCATGAACTATCTGTTAGCTGTATCTTCACCTGTTGAGGGATCCATGACTTGTGCTTATATGTACCCTGCTTGTGAAATTATTGTTGGAGATGCTCATTTGTATATTGATTTATTGCCTTTGAATATTGATCACTTTGATGTGATATTGGGAATGGACTAGTTAACAAAATATCATGCTACCATATACTGTGTAACAAAACAAGTTGTTTTCCGTCCACCCGGACTACCTGAATTTGTGTTTAACGGAGTTGGAGTAGTACCTCCCCCGTATTTGATTTCATCCATGAAAGCTTTCAAACTGATTAGAAAGGAGTGTAAAGGGTATCTATGTTTTGTATTGACTGTACCTACTAATGCTAAAATTGATGTGAACAGTATTCCTATAGTCAGAGAATTCCTAGATGTTTTTCCAGATGATTTGCCAGGGAATTTGATTGATAGGGAGATTGAGTTCACTATTGATGTGATTCCGGGTACACAGCCGGTATCTAAAGTTCCTTACAGAATGACACCTACCGAATTGAAAAAGTTAAAAGTTCAGCTACAAGAACTGTTAAATAAGAAGTTCATCAGGCCCAGTACTTCACCGTGGGGCGCGCCAGTCTTATTGTGAAAAAGAAAGACGGCTCACTGAGACTTTGTATTGACTACTGTGAACTGAACAAGGTAACAGTGAAAAATAAATATCCATTGCCTCGTATTGATGATTTATTTGACCAGTTACAGGGTGCCCAAGTTTTCTCCAAAATTGATCTTAGATCTGGATATCACCAGTTGAAAGTCAAGACAGGGGACATCGAAAAAACTATCTTTCGAACGAGGTACGGACATTACGAATTTCTTGTTATGCCTTTTGGAGTTACCAATGCACCTGTTGCATTTATGGACCTTATTAACAGAATTTTCAAACCATACCTTGATGAATTTATAGTTGTTTTCATAGATGACATTTTGATTTATTCCAAAAGCATGGAAGAACATGAATGTCATTTGAACATTGCCCTACAGACCCTAAGAGAACATAAACTTTATGCAAAACTTACTAAATGTGAATTTTGGCTAGACAGTGTGATGTTTTTGGGATATGTGATCAGTAAAGATGGTATTACAGTTGACCCACAGAAAATTGAAGCAATAGTGAACTGGCCTAGACCGACAAATGTTACCGAAGTCCGAAGTTTTCTAGGCTTAGCCGGGTATTACAAAAGGTTTGTCAAAGATTTCTCCAAAATTGCCCTGCCACTGACATAGCTGACTCAGAAGGGGATATCATTTGACTGGACTGATCAAAGGGAATCAGCTTTTCAAGAGTTCAAAACTCGACTAGTGACTGCACCAATTCTCACCTTACCCTTAGGTACAGATGGTTATACTGTATATAGTGATGCTTCTTATAAGGGTTTGGGATGTGTTTTAATGCAGAATGGTAAAGTTATTGCATATGCTTCCCGACAACTGAGACCGCATGAAAAGAACTACCCGACCTATGATTTAGAACTTGCTGCAGTAGTGTTTGCACTGAAAATTTGGCGTCACTACCTTTATGGGGCAACATGTGAGGTGTATACAGACCACAAGAGTTTGAAATACTTCTTCACATAGAAAGAACTGAACATGAGGTAGCGGAGATGATTAGAACTGATAAAAGATTATGACCTACAAATTTTGTACCATCTAGGAAAAGCTAACACCGTTGCTGATGCACTGAGTCGGAAATCGATTGGAAATTTAGCCTGTTTACTCACCGGGCTGAAAGAATTTCTATGTGACCTTGAAAGACTTGAAATTGAGATTGTTTTGCGTGAACAAGGTGGAACAATAGTCGCTATTTTTGCTCAACCGGCACTGATTGAAGAGATTAAAGAGAAACAGCAACAGGATGATTTCTTGAGGAAGATCATTGAAGAACGGGAATCTAAACCGAGGCTGGATTTCAAATTTAAGAATAATGTGTTGAAATTTCAGGGAAGATTGTGTGTACCGAGTGATTCTGAACTGAAAAGAAGAATTCTGCAAGAAGGCCACAATTCAAAACTGTCTATCCATCCAGGAAATACAAAAATGTACCAAGACTTGAAACTAAATTTCTGGTGGCCGGGAATGAAGAAAGAGATTGTTGACTTTCTGTTGAAATGTTTTCATTGCCAGCAAGTCAAAGCCGAACATCAACGATCCGCAGGTTTATTGCAACCCTTACCGATACCGGAGTGGAAATGGGAACATATAACTATGGATTTCATTGTTGGTTTACCTCGCTCCAGTAAAGGTATGGATTCAATTTGGGTTATTGTTGATAGACTGACAAAATCTGCTCATTTCTTACCTGTCAAAATAATTTATAATGCGGACAAATTGGCTGTAATCTATATTGATGAGATTGTTAGATTACATGGAGTGCATGTGTCTATTGTTTCTGATAGGGACTCGAAGTTTACATTAAGATTTTGGCAAAGTTTGCAGACAGCATTGGGTACTGAACTGAGACTGAGTAGTGCATACCATCCTCAGACAGATGGTCAATCAGAAAGAACCATCCAGACTCTGGAGGATTTACTAAGAATGTGTGTTCTTAATTTCCAAGGAAATTGGGAAAGCCATTTACCGTTGGCTGAATTCACCTACAATAACAGTTTTCACTCGAGCATTGGTATGGCGCCTTTTGAGGCTTTGTATGGCAGAAAATGTCGATCTCCGATTTGCTAGGCAGAAGTTGGAGATGGGCCTTTGCTTGGGCCCGAAATTGTACATGAAACTATCGAAAAAGTGAAACTGATTCAATAGAGACTGAAAACCGCACAAAGCCGACAGAAAAGTTATGCGGATGTCCGGAGGCGAGACAGAGAGTATGAAATAGGTGATCATGTTTTTGTTAAAGTGACACCGATGAAAGGCCAGACTCATTTTGGAGTCAAGGGTAAGCTAGCGGAGAGATATGTCGGACCGTATGAGATTCTTGAAAAGATTAATCCGGTGGCGTATCAAGTAGCGCTTCCTCCTGAAATGGAGCATATGCATAATGTGTTCGACATTTCAATGTTGAGAGATTACCTTCGAGATCCCTTCTATGTGATTGAGCCTACCCGTGCAATGCTAAGTGATGACTACACTTACGAAGAACGGCCTATTCAGATTGTGAACAGACGGATCAAGAAGTTAAGAATAAAGAGATTCTGTTAGTGAAAGTTGACTGGAAAAACTATGGTGGCGTGTATGCCACTTGGGAAAGGGAAGACCATATGATCAAGAGATATCCTGAACTGTTCCCTCTATATCTAGTATTCTTCCAAAATGAAGGTAACTCGAGTTTGGAGGACCAAACTCTTTATAAGAAGGGGAGACTATGACAACCCTCACCACTGATTAGTGCTAATCTATGATTAAGCATGTTAACTGACTGATTGACTGAAATTCTGAACTGATTGATTTAGTGTATTAGTTTAAATGCATTTCTATATGTTGGCCGTTAAATGATCTGTTCATGTTTTATGTTTTAAATTGCAAATTGAAGACCTTATCGGCGGCTGAATCTGAAATTGATTAATGCTTTGTGTTAATTAGAATTAATGTGATTTTATGGTATATTTAATTGAAAATTGATTTGGTATGATTAAATTGGATTAAATAAGCAAAATTACATTAGTTGGACTTATTTACTCTTTTGCCACCTAGTGGGCCACTTCACCAAATGTTGTTTGAAGCTTAGTCTTGCTTCATTCTTCACTTCCTCTAAAAGACCAACGTGAGAGAGAGCTTGAGACTTGGAAGAAAATTGAGTTCAACTAGAAAACCTTGCTTGAATTTAGAAGACTTGAAGAGAGATTGCATGTTTGAGCTTCCATATTTGAAATTGAAGACCTAAGGTAGGATATTTATCCTTTGGTTTATGAATTTAAGTTGTGACTTACATGGTCCATGCTAATTTTGAAGTCTAGAGCCAAGATATGGCTTAAATTGTTGAATTGAAGCTTGTATCATGCATGCATGTTCATATTGTTGAGTTTTGAAGTTGTTTCATGAGGATTTCTTCATGCATGTTCATATTTTTGGTCTTGATCCATGAACTCACCATGTTTTGAAGTTAAACATTGCATTTGATCTTGTTTTGTAGCATTGGTGTTCCTAGGAACCCATGTATGTGTTGAATTTGCATTGTTCTTCATGATTCATGAAAACTTCTTTGAATTTGTGTTCAATTGAACTACCTTTGGGCTTTGATTTCTCAAATTGATCTTTGAAACATGTCATATTATGAGTTTACAAATGTTTTCTAGAAAATTAGCCTAAAAGGATCGATTTTGATGCTTTAAAGATGAGCTTTGAGCTTGAGGTTCAAATCTGAAAATTCCAGATTTTGGACTCACGCTCGAGCGAGGAACTCCACGCTCGAGCGTACACACTGAGTTCATGCAGTCTACTCGAGCGGGGAAAAGGACGCTCAAGCGGGAAATGCGTGTATCCAGTACTTTGCCCATGTTTACAGTCTGCTTGAGTGAGGGAATGCACGCTCAAGCGAGGACTTGTGTCTCACGCTCAAGCGGGGATCGAGCATCCGTCGAGCGTGAATTACATGCATCCAGTACTTTTGCATGATTTTACCGTCCGCTCGAGCGGGGGAAACTATGCTCGAGCGGAGCTCCTTTGTTCTGCATGTTCGCTCGAGCGTAGAAAGCCACGCTCGAGCGTGGACCCCTGTTTCAGCAAATTTTGAAAAGTGTTTAAAAGTGCATCTTTGCATCCTCATTCCATCCTAGGCATTCTTAGGCCTAGTTTAAGGCATCTTAATGAGGATATTGATGTAGAACCACACCGAGTCTAATTAGGGATTAAGTTATTATTTCTCAACTGTGTAGCTTAGTGTGTGTTCATTCTGTAACTGTAGGGTTGGCATCCGAGGACGCTCTAACTGCTTATAGCCCAGTGCTCTGTGAGTAACAATGTTGTAAAGATATGTTCAATCATGAATATTTTCTGAATGAGCAACTGTACCGCTTTCTGAAATGATATTTCTTACTGAATGAATGTTTGTCCTATTTGTGAACTGTATTCGTGGCATCAATAGCAATTTACTATTACTGTACTGTACTGCTACTGTCACAGAGATCTCTGTTGGTTCCCATGTTTGGAACCACCACTACTGTTTACTGATATGATGGCCATCAACTGACTGTTCGGTCTGTTAAGACCTACTGTACTGTTTTGTTATTGGATGTACCATATATGACTATTATAGTTTCTGAATGACTGTTATGGCATGAATTATGAGCCATAAACTGAATGACTGATATACTGATAAATGACTATTTTCAATATTGAAAGGACATTCATTCTTAACCTCTTTACGCATATGTTATTCACTAGGCTTTAGCTCACTGCTCATATATATATGTAGGTGTTCCGGTACCGGACCGTTGCTAGAAGCATCAAGCTAAGCCCTTGTTTTGTCAAGCCAACCTTTGTGCCTCACTTCGAGGTTCCAGATATGTTCAAGCTAAGGCTGCTTTTGGGGTGTCTCAAATTCACCCTATCTGTCTCTGTTATGTATAGACTGAATAATATTTGTACTGGACTGTTATGGTAGGGATTTGGTCCCTAACCTGAATGCCTGTAAGTAATGTATGTATATACTGTTTTTGTTCTGAATGTAAATATGTTATGAAAAGTTTTTTTGCATACAGACTGTCACATCTCATTGGACATCTTTTATTACTGTTTTGGCTTCCGCCAGCTCCTGTACTCTGTATTACTGTTTTACTGTTAAGCAGGCCTTCGGTAATCTCGGATTACTGGGCGGTTACGGTGCTAAACCCATAGGGGCGGGTTTGGGTTATGACACAAGCGCTTTGGAAACAAAGATAAAACCAAAGTCAAGTGCTATAACTGTGTGAAGCTAGGTCATTTTGCTCGGGGAATGCCCTAATGCAAAGAAGGTAGACCTTTTCCTTACCTTTTTCAATACATGTGTTTGTTCACATCTATGTGTTGCTAATTCTCTCCATGGTTGAATTGTAGACTCATGAGTAACCCGCCACATAACCAGAGAAAGAGTTGGATTTGTGGATTACAGAAAGATACATGTTGGCAGGCAGTACGTTACCTTGGGTAATGGAACTCGTGAGGATGTCCTTGGAGTTGGTCTTTATCGACTCGAGACGTGTCTGAGGCACACCTTACTCCTCCATGACATGCTTTATACACCTGGTGTCCAATGTAATCTTTTATCGCTATTTTTTTGTTAGGACTTGGTTTTAGTTTTCATTTTGATGGTGATTAGTTAGATTTCTTTGTAAATAAAGTCTTGTATGGACATGGTTTTCTTTACAATGGTTTCTTTATACTAGATTTGGATTTTTTCGTATATTCTTATGTGTCTTATGATAATGACTCATTAAATTCTGTTAATTGGCATGCTAGACTTGGTCATATTGGCAAAGATAGAATGACTAGACTAGCTAAAAAATGTTTGTTAGGGATTTTGCTAATGTAAGTCTGCCTATGTGTGAACCTTGTTTGGCAGGAAAGGCCTGTAGGAAGCCTTTTGGAAAGGCACCTAGGGCTTTATATCCTCTAGAGTTAGTTCACTCTAACATTTGCGAACCTATGAATGTAAAGGCACGTGATGACCCTTCTTATTTTCTTACATTTATTGATGATTACTCATAATTCAATTATGTCTATTTGATCTCACATCACTTTGAGGCATTGGATTGCTTCAAGCGTTTTGTTGCACTGGTTGAGAATCATACAGCAAGAAATTGAAAATCCTTCAAACAGATCGAGGACATGAGTATTTATCACATCAATTTTAGGGACTGTGTAAGGAAAAAGAGGATACATAGGCAATTCACGATTCTAGGGACTCTGTAACAAAATGGTGTAGTAGAGAGATAGAATCACACTTTACTTGAAATGGTTAGATCGATGATGGCGCAAGCCAACCTCTATATCTTTTTGGGAGGGATGCTCTTTTGACTGCTGCCTATATCCTTAACTGTGTGTCTTCAAAGTCAATTCCAACAACTCCATATGAATTATGAAAAGGAGCAAAATAGATTTGGAGCATTTGCGGCCTTAGGGTTGTGCGGGTTTTGTTCACAGTATTTCTCATAAGCGTGGAAAGTTCGGCCCTAGAGCAAACAAACAAGTGTTTGTTAGATACTTCGAATGCTCAAAGGGTTATGTGATGTGTGCTGAACACCCTAATGGTGGAATGACTGAATGTGAGTCATAAGATGTCAATTTCATTAAGAATGAATTTCCTAGTATTGATGAAGTAAAGAAAGATCTTGCACTATTTGAGTTGCAAGATTTTGAGGAAATCACACCATCTTTTGGCGATTGTGGAGAATTTGAGACTTATCCTGAAATCACCAAAGATAGTGGGAGCGATTTACCTCCTAGTGGGAGTGTTCCACTAGAAAATGATTCACTAGGATCCTAGTTATGTAGAAGTGAATGTGGAACCATTCCTCGCTGTTGTTATGAAGTTGAGGGAGAATCTTTCATGTGTACTCTGTTGGATCTTGATAAGCCTGCTTCCTATGAGGAAGCATTAGTTTCACCTAATACTAATGAATGGATAGCTGCTATGAATGATGAAATGAGTTCTATGGTTCAGAACCAAGTTTGGAAGTTGGTTGACCTTTTACCTAAGCGCAAGACTATTGGTAACGAATGGATCTTAAAAATTAAGTGTAAGGCTGATGGGTCAATCGATAAGTATAAAGCCCATCTTGTGGCGAAAAGGCTATACCCAAAGTGAGGGTATAGATTTTGATGAGACATTCTCCTTGGTGGGAAGATTTGCCTTTATTCACCTAATTCTAGCTACTGTCGCGCATTTGGATTTGAAACTTTTCCAATTGGATGTTAAGACTGTATTTCTCAATGGAGAACTAGATGAGGAAATCTATATGAATCAACTAGTAGGTTTTGAGGTCAATGAATAAAAGTGCAAAGTATGCCGCCTCAAACGTTCCATTTATGGCTTAAAGCAATCATCTAGACAATGATACTTTAGATTCCATAAAGCCATCGTTTCAACTGGATTTGAGATAATGGAGGAAGACCATTGTGTGTATGTCAAAAGATCAAGAAAGGGTTTTCTTATTCTATCGATACATGTTGATGTATGTTGACGACATTTTGTTAGCTGGAAATGACATGGAGATGATTGTCATAACTCAAGAATGGTTGTCCTCTACTTTTGAGATGAAGGACATGAGAGAGGCAAATTATATACTCGGAGTTAAGATCCTGAAAGATCGCTCTAAGAGGCTTTTTGGTTTGTCTTAGGAGACTTACATTAAAAGGATCTTGGAACGGTTTTGTATGAACCATTCCAAACCCAGTGACACTCTAATTGAGAAGGGATGTAATTTGAGCATTGACTCTTGCCCTAAGACAGATGAGGAAAAAAAAAATGGAAAAAGTTTTCTATGCGAGTGCAGTTGGTAGTCTAATGTACACTATGATGTGTACTCAACTAGACATATGTTTTGCAGTGGGATTGGTTAGTCATTACCAGAGTAACCCATGACTTGTTCACTGGCAAGTAGTGAAGAGGATTTTTCGCTATCTTTGTGGGATGATGGATCTCATTCTTTGCTATCAGCGTAGAGATTTGAGACTAAAGGGATATAGTGATGTAGACTAGGTTGTTGAGAAAGATGAGCGCAAGTCTACCATTGGTTATTTGTTTCTACTTAGTCGAGCGACTATTTCTTGGTATAGTAAGAAGCAATCATGCATTGCTTTGTCTACGATAGAGTTAGAGTATGTTGCTTGTTCAACAGCAGTACAAGAGGCTGTTTGGTTAAGGAGATTCCTCAAACGCCTTGGGATCACGGCTCTTGCAGATAAAGCCATTATAATCTATGTTGATAGTATGACAGCTTTGGCATATTCTAAGGATCCCAAGTATCATGGTATCGAAACACATCGACATTCGATTCCACTTTATTCGAGATGTGCTTGCACGAGGGGAGGTAGTCCTACATCATATCTCCACTAGCAGGTGGCTAATCCACTAACTAAAGCCACTTCTAGAGATGTTTTCCAAAATCATGTTAGGAGTTTAGGACTTCGTAGGATTTGATGTTTTTGTGAATACCTCATTGACTTTGTTGGATATTTTTGAGTATCTTATGCATAATTATTTATTCATTTGGTTTTATGGCGTAATTGATACTATTAGCACACATTGTATATGATATCACCAGGTTTAGATCGACTTTCTCATACTGACAATCACCCTGGCGCTTGTAGAGCAAGCGGGATGAAAAATCAATTATCTTGGTGCTTAGAGAGCGAGTGAGGTAAATGTTTTGTAACTTGAGAAGTGAACAAAACTGATTTATTATGTCGCCTTAGCACTGGCTAAGATGAGACTTTAAAAAAGTCAAACATGAAGTTATCCACAGCTTTATAAAGCCTGAATATAGCCGAATATAAGGTTTTAGATAAGCGCTTGATGAGTGAATATGCTAAGAAACTCAGGTTAGGCGCTTGTATAGCGATTAGACTAAGATTAGTATGATGTATGCAAGTGACAAACCCAATTTAGTGGGAGCTCCACCGTAGCATACATATCATATTGTATGCGCTACTGTCGACCACGTAAGGGAGTGGCTAGATGGATCCCTACTGTAGCACTGTGTAAGCCCTGTTAGTTTATAGTGACTTAATATAGCACTTCTAACTTATACCTTCTCGTCAAGTCACACGCTCTATTTTTCCGTATGAGGGATGGATTGAATGAGAGATTAAGAAATGATGATTGAGCATATAACACATGATGTGGATGTGTGGATGTGTGGGAGATGTTGGAAATCATATGTTGGAAACCATGCGGTAAACATGGTGTGGTTTAACCTTGAAGGCCACATGGTACACACGGTCCATCCACACATGGCCTAACCATAAAGGACACATGGTCTTGGACATGTAGTACACATGGTATGGTCTAACCATAAAGTACACATGGTTTTCCATATATCCCTATATAAGGGCTCATGCTCAACATTGTGTGTACACATCAAAAACTATAAGTTCTCTCTTTATTCATTTATCTTGAGGCTACCATCTTGAAAGCCTAGGAATTTGGAGCGTAGATAAATATTGAGAAACTCGAGTAGCTTCTCAATTGACGGGGGTTTTCCAAATGAGGCTCGTGATTCAAGCATCCAGTCCAAACCGTTCCGCATTAGGTAATATGATTACCCGTATATTTTTTCCTTCCATGGTGAATTGGTGCTCCGGTTGTCGACAAACGCAAGGAGGTATGAGTGAATCTGGATTCTAGTGCAGCGAGTTGTTTTGCTATGAGAATGGTACTCTGATTGCCACGATCTAAATTGTTCGCTAGCGCAATGCTACCGATCTTCTTCAATGATACGTTGGCGAGAATAAGCCTCCGACGGCTTGGGAAGAAAACGAAAGAAGAGCTTTACAACTTCTAGTTGCAAATTTCAGAGGTGGAGTAGCGGAGGCGGTGGTGAGAAAGAAAGAGAGGAGAGGAGCTGTGGAAAGGGAGAGAGAGAGAGAGAGAGAGAGAGAGAGAGGCGCTGGTTTGTTTAGGGTTTGGTTTCGAAACCAAAAATATATATATATATATATATGGTTAGTTTGGTCATTTTATAAGAGGTGGTCCTTATGAACAAAGTAATTTAGTGCTAAACCTTTGAGAAAAGAAAATTCAAAATTGAATTTATGACCTGAGCGTCCATAAATTTAGCTTGGATAAAGCTTGGATTGCTCACAAAAAATAGGTTGCACCAGTGAGCTTAATTTTTTTACAAGCATTTAGATTTTTTTGGTAGTTTTTTTTTGGGGGGGGGGGGGGTTGCCCCCTACAATCCAATGATGTGAAAATTCCTGAAATTATAATGTGAATGTTATGAAGCATTGTAGCAATCATTCAAGTTCAGAGCTTGATGGCTTTACTATTTAGGCTTAAGTAGGGAATTCGTAAAATTTGTAATCCGATTCGATCCAGTCTAATTCGGTAGGTTTATATTAGTTTTTTGAATATGTAGTTCAGTTCTGGATTGAAAAATTAAAAATTCAGAGTCTACGGATCGGTTCCAGATTGAACCACACAGTTTCGGATTGGAATCGATCTGGACTGTATAGAAATAGCCTATATTTATATTATACACCATCCCAACATAGTATCTTCTCTTATTCTATAAAAAACCTAAACTCAAACCTAAACTCGTATAATATCTTCTTTTATTGTTTTTGTTTGTTAGTTTTTAGTTTTTAGTTTTAATTTATAATGATCTAATTATTTATGGTGAAACTAATTTTCTTATGGTTGTTTAAATTCTAGTACAGTATGTCGATATTATGGAAATACATGTTACTATTGTAAAACTAATATGATCCTATGTTTATGTTTTTATTAAATTAAAATGTTCTATAATTTGTTTTTTTATTTAATTATGTGAATCTGTGGTCCTAAACTGATCCAATCCGTATTTAAATAGATTGGTTCAAATTGGTTCCTCGATTTAACGGATTGGATTGATTCTAATTTTTTAAGAACTGTAAATAACGGATTAATTCTACTTTTATCCCAATTCAAACCAATCCGAATTATGCTCATCCCTATAACTATTTATTACAGAAAGCACAGAAAACAATCGGCCATATTAGGTGACAAAATGATAATATAAACATGCAGTGTTGGCAACACAACATTAGAAGTATTGTATTAATCTTTGATGGGCCACCAGAAAGAATGAGTATTGTATTTTTTTTTTTTTTTTAATGGTTAAATCCATTAAAGATTACTCGAATATTTGATAATTTGATTTATATCTTACTTTTGAGCCTTAAAAGGAGGATGATGCTTGGTTACATTAGTTTTTAAATTTTTTTTATTAATTTTTTATTTAAAATTTATTTTTCTAATTTTTTAAGATTCAAAATTATCAACTAAATTTTTATACTCAAGTTTTGGCTATCCTATCATTTTTAATTAATGGTATAGCTAATACATTTAATTTTTGTTTTGTAGATTTTATCAATTTTAGTTTTGAATTCATTTTTTTTTTTTATAGAAGCAATAGTTGAATGTATTGTTGATTTATAATAATCTTGTTAATAATGCATGTATTTGGAAAAGAATCTAATTTTTTTTTTTAATTTTATAAATTAATACATCAATAAAATATAATAAATTTTATAAAAATTCAAATTATTAAAAAAAAATCACTTTTTAGGTTTTTTCAATAGCAAGAAAATATTTAAATTATCATATTCTAATGATTTTTTTAATTAAATACAAATATTACAAATATCTTTGTATATTTGAAATTGTTCAAATCAAGTTTGAAATGAAGATATAATTTAATGTATATAAAATAGTAAATCATTCTTACTCATCATGAGTGATTCCTCATTTACCACATTATTCATAGGGTTTTTTTGATTTTCTAAAATTAATAGACTTAATATTGTTACCCATAATAACACATGGGCAGAATGATATTTTGGGTCTGATTTTTTAACAGATCGAGCCTTCTTCAGACAAAAAATAATAAATTATATGTGTTTTTAACTATATTATTAAAAATATAAAATAATTAACAAATATAATTTTTGTATATAAATCTAATAGATGATATAATATAATATTTTTGCAATTTTGAGCCAGCATTAGGTGTTTTTTACTTAAAAAATTACAAAATGATATATCATTTCGTATGAAATGTTTTTACAAAATATAGATATATAACTTTAATCTTTGTGAAAACCTTTTTTTTTTTTTTTTTTTTTTTGTAAACAAAGGGACGGACAAATGTGTAATGAGAGAATTGAAGACGGAAGTTTTCTTATAAGATGTTTACTAGCCTATCATCCGTATTATGTATGGATTGTGTTTATAATTATTTATATATATAAATTGTGATTTTTAAATATTTTTTTTAATGCTTTCTTTTTTTCTTTTTTTATATTATATTAAAGTTTAATATTTTGATAATAATCATATGTGTTAGACTTTTCAAGGAATTAAATATCTTTTTTTATTATTACATTATATTAAAGTTTAATATTTTAATAATAATCATATGCGTTGGACTTTTCAAAATTTTTTTTTATGCTTGTTCTTAATAAATTAAAGTGTTATTATGAGGGATAATAATCATATATGTTGGGACTTTTCAAAGAATTCATATGTGTTGAATTTCAAAGAAATTTTTTTATACTTGTTCTTAGTGCATTAAAGTGTTATTATGAGGGTAAGACTTGGGGGTTGGGAGAAGTTAATAAACGTTTTTTTTTTTTTAAATAAAAAAATCAAAAAATTTAGATTGGGAGATTGGAGCTCTCACAAGGCTATGCACGGAATAATTATAGATATTTATATTTGTTTTAGATTTTTTTTAATATATAAATTATGATTTTTAAGATTTTTTATAAAAATAATTTAACAATCTTATCACTAACCATAGTGTATGGGAGAAGTTGAAAATGGTAATGCAGTAACTATGTATGGATTGTATCTATAATTATTTGTATGGGGGGATTTTAAATGTTGATTAGGGGATTTTGACCAGATCAATATGTGGAAAGACATGTGGATTGGAAAAAGTTAATAAATGCTGATCAGGAGATTTTGACCAAATTAATAAATGTTGAGGTTTTTTTTTTTTTTAAATCAAAAAATCAAGAAATTTAGATTGGGATATTAGAGCTCTCATAATGCTTGGGGTTAGAAACGATATTTTCCTTAATATATACTAGTTTATCACCCGTGCTATGCACTGGATAATTATAGGTATTCATATTTGTTTTAGATTTTTTTTAATATATAAATTATGTTTTTTAAGATTTTTTATAAAAATAATTTAACAATCTTATCACTAACTACAGTGTGTGAGAGAAGTTGAAAAAGATACTGCAGTAACTATACATGGATGGTATCTATAATTATTTGTATGAGGGAATTTTAAAGCTGATCAGGGGATTTTGACCAAATCGATAAATGCAGACATGTGGATTGAAAAAAGTTAATAAATGTTGATCAGGGAATTTAGACCAAATCAATAAATGCTCAGTTTTTTTTTTAAAATAAAAAATTTAGAAAATTCAGATTGGGATATTGAAACTCCCATAGGCCTTGGGAGCTAAAAATCTCATTTTGCTTAATATATAGTATAGATAGATAGATAGATAGATAGATAGATATTGGCTATTTAATCAAATAAAATTGTATGTTTGATTTTGGTTGATTTAGGTGACAAGGCGGAAAGTAAAAAAATATTTTAACAGAAACGACTATTTGATAAATGAAAAAAAGAAAAAGAAAAAAGAGAGAGAGTTGCATTTTTATGTTTACAATCATCTATATATGTGAATTATGATTTTTTAATGTCTTTTTTTTTAAATGCTTTCTTTCTTCCTTTTTTATATTATATTAAAGTTTAATATTTTGATAATAATCATATGTGTTAGACTTTTCATGGAATTAAATATCTTTTTTTTTATTATATTATATTAAAGTTTAATATTTTGATAATAATCATATGTGTTGGACTTTTCAAGAAATTTTTTTTATACTTGTTCTTAATGCATTAAAGTGTTATTATGAGGGATAATAATCATATGCGTTGGGACTTTTCAAGGAATTCATATGTGTTGGATTTCAAAGAATTTTTTTTATACTTGTTCTTAATGCATTAAAGTGTTGTCCTGAGGGTAAGACTTGGGGGTTGGGAGAAGTTAATAAACGCTAAGGTTTTTTTTTTATTTTTAAATCAAAAAAATAGGAAATTTAGATTGAAAGATTGGAGCTCCCACAAAGCTTAAGGTTAAAAATCCCCTTTTGCTTAATATATAGTATAGATACTAGCTTATCACCACTGCTATGCACGGGATAATTATAAATATTTATATATGTTTTAGATATTTTTTAATATATAAATTATGTTTTTTAAGATTTTTTATAAAAATAATTTAACAATCTTATCACTAATCATAGTGTATGAGAGAAGTCGAAAAGGGTACTGCAGTAACTATACACAGATTGTATCTATAATTATTTGTATGAGGGGATTTTAAATGCTGATCAAGGACTTTTGACCAAATCAATAAATGCAGACATGTGGAAAGACATGTGGATTGAAAAAAAGTTGATAAATGCTAATTAGGAGATTTTGAGCAAATCAATAAATGTTGAGTTTTTTTTTTAATAAAAAATTTAAAAAATTTAGATTGAGATATTGAATCTCCCACAGACTTTGGGGGTTAAAAATCTCCTTTTACTTAATATATAGTATAGATAGATAGATTGGTCTAAACCCTCCCTTCTCAATCAATATAATAAATTAATTAATTAATGGGATTAAATTCTCTTAAATTGGCCATCAAATTTGAGAGAGTAATTAAACTAATGAGCTAGTTTTAGATCAATTTGGATAATTTGATTTATTTATTTTTTAAACTCGTTATGTAGAATATTTATATATAAAAAAAAATGATTAAAATATTCATATATAAAAAAAAATAATTAAATATCAATAGTTACATATTTTAATCACATTTATTTTAAAAAAATAAACGATAAATATAATTTTAAAAATAATTATTTATTTTTTGAGAAGTGATGTAATCACTGTTGATCCAATGACGGAGTGTCGAGATGATCCGAAGAGTCAGATCCAACTTCCCAAATGAAAGAAATAAAAAAAGAGCGGCTAAAAATCAACTTTCCAAAATAGCCCTACAAAAATAAACTCATGACGATGGGTATAGTATTCGTTTGACTTGGAAATGGTGAATAATGTGTCTGCATGAGTGGTGTCTTCCACTCTTACCTTTCTTGAGTGCCTCTCACAATTTGCCGCGTGGCTTATCTTTCTTGGATGTTGTGTGGGGTGACCTCTGGACTTGGATCAAGATGATTATTTTGGTTTCGACCCATGATTCGGTTAGGCCGTTCGAGCTCCGGCCATGGTCATTGGGTTGGGCCACCCTCATCTGTATCATTCGTCATCAAAAACCAATCCAAAGAAAAATTAAAAGCACATGCCAATCTTTTAATTTTCAACTAACGCTTGGTTCTTTGAAAATTCTTCACATATTTAGTGGATGATTTGTTTCTCAAATATTGTTTGTGTTGATCTACCTTTCATTTCACAAATAATTGGATATATATTGGAATTTAATTAGAAACTTCATAAATTAGAAATTTTCGTCATAAATCTTTAACTATTAAAAAACGTAGTGTGCAAGTATTTCCTTTATGTTTATGTCACTAGCTTGACTCTATTATTAATGAGTTAATTTAAGAGTCTTCCGTAAATTTAGCTTATGTTAGGCTTGGGTTGCCACAAAAAAAATGGGTCGTACTAATGAGCTTAAAATTTGTTTTTTTAGCTATTTAAATTTTTTGGGAGTTTTTGTTTTTGTTTTTATTTTTATTTTTATTTTTATGTTCCCTACAAGCAAAGGAAATGAGCCATTTAAATTTAGGATTGTCATCGGCTTTGGGATGGATTTTTATAGTAATCTACTCCCAACCCATATCATATTAGGGGTAGGTCAAATAGGGTGATGGTGAAAGTGAGGCAGGTGTAGGGCAGGAGACAAGATATTAATTTTATAAGTTAAAAAATAAAAATATTAATAAAAATTATGAATAATATAGTATATAATGAATAATAAATTATACTTAATGTTATGATATAAGATAGAAAATAAATACGTAAAAATTAATATTAAGTATAATATTTTAGTATTTTAACTTTATTATAATAAAAAAATTAAATTATAGGGTTCGGATAGAACGGAGCAGGAAAATCAAAACTTGTTCCTATCCCACTTCTTAATTGGGCAAAAAAAATTCGTGTGGGACGGAGTGGGGTGGGGATTTAGGGGTGGCGCGGGGGAAAATGTCCATTCATAATTTGAATCAATTCCCACCTTAGGCATTCAGTGTTTTCTTTTCACTTAATCCATATACCAGCTTCTCGCAATCTTATTCCAAAATACTAAAAGAAGATCAATATAAGATATTATGACCTAAATTGTAACATGAACATGTTTTTTCATACTTCAATAGACATAATATGTGACATGGATAGGCCCATAAGGCTTGCAGCCCACAGCAAACAACCCCAAACCCATCGCTTGGGACCCATAGCATAACCCGGTTGGCAAAGCCCAAGACAGCTGGAGGCCATCTGGGCATGGAGGGCCAATGACATTCAGGCACATGGCAGGTGAAACACAGGCCATATCAGCAGAAAAAGATCTACAGAGTTATTGCCACAACACATCACCATTAATGCAGCCCATCACAGCATTTATTACGACAAGACCTCCCCGTCGGAACAGAGCCCCCTCACCCTGAACAAGGTAAGCTACGGCACAGGCTTTCGGCGGAAGGGGACACGTCGCAAGGGACAGTGAAATGATTACCAAAGGATATAAGCAAGAATCGAAGACAAGAGGAAAGTTAAGCTTTTCTATCTCTCTCTCTATATATATATATATATATATTTCTTTCTTCCTCTACTGATTTGCTCGCCGAAGGGTTCACTGGAGGACTACCCCGTTCCCCTTTGGATTTGCTTGCAGGTCATCTGGTGGAATCATCCACCTAAATCGGAACTTGAAGAGCTTAGGCCAGACCGACCCATCCACCCAGGACGAATTGCATTATCAGTTGGCGCCGTCTGTGGGAAACTGTAGTTTATCCGTGCGCTAGTTGTGTTCACTATCGCCGGAGCCCCCCATTCTCCCCATCACCTTTTCCTCTCACCCGTCCAGGTGTATGGTCACGACTAGGTCCATGGCTTCTCACCATAATACCGCCGATCATCAAACAGACCCTTCCCATCCAAACAACCCACCACAGTACATCGTCGAACTTACCAACAGCATTAACCGTATGGCCGAGCAAAATCAGGCCCTGATCAATGCTTTACTCCAAAGAAACCTCCCCGCTCCACCTCCAGATATTCCACCCAACCAAGAAAGAACCCCAGTCCCCATTGCTCCACCACCCCCTCCGCTCAACCCAGAAGGTGTACAACCTCCTCCTTCTCCACATATGAGCCTACCACCTCCACCCCCACGACCGTCGGTCGTGGCACTAGCCCCTGAGGGCGAAGCCAGCAGCGTCCAGCCTCCATTAACCGACCATGGCGATAACATTCCCCTTTGGGACGCTGAACTCCGAGCTATGAAGCTCCAACTACAAGGGGTCATGCAGAACATTCAGCACAAGCCTTCAGTCACCGCCAACTCGCCTTTTGTTGCCTCCATCCGGGACAAACCATTGCCCGCCAAGTTCAAAATGCCCACCATTGACTCTTTCGATGGCACGACGGACCCAGTCGACCATCTGGAAACCTACTGCACCCTCATGATCCTCCATGCTTTCCCTGACGAGATCATGTACCGAGCTTTCCCCGTGACACTGAAGGGATTAGCTCGGTTGTGGTTTAGCCAGTTACCGGCGGACTTCGTCTCCACCTTTCAACACCTCAGTGACTCTTTCCTAAGCCATTTTATCGGAGCCCAGCGTCAGAGACGCCCAGCCACCCAACTCCTTAACATTCGTCAGACCGAGGGGGAGTCGCTCCGCAGCTTCGTCACCCGCTTCAACATCGAAGCCCTTCAAGTAGCGGAGAATGACGACAAGGTCATCCTCACGGCTTTCATGGCCGGCCTACGGTCGTCCGATTTTCTTTTCTCCCTCTCCAAAAACCCTCCAACCACCATGGCAGCCCTACTATCCAAAGCCCAGAAGTACATGAATGCTGAAGATTCCCTGGCCGCTCGGCAGGAGCCAATCACTAAAAATCCGACCTCCAGAGACAAGAGGAAAGACTCAAAACCAAGGACCGCCCAGTATAATAGCCAAACACCCCACTATAATGACCGACCCCACTGAGCTGACCGGTCGGCCCCGACCCGACCGTCCGGTCGGTTCGAGCGGTACACACCACTCAACTCTCCCATGGAACACGTCCTCAATTAGATCCAGCGGGACTACCCCCTCAAGTGGCCCCTGTCTTCATGAAACCCTTCCAATCGGAAAGATCAGTCCAAATACTGCCGTTTCCACCAAGACCATGGCCATACCACCGACGAGTGTATTAACCTCAAAGATCAGATCGAGACCTTCATACGTCAGGGTCGCCTCAGCCGATTCACAGACACCCACCCTCAGCAGAGGCAAAGAACTGACCTTCCCAGGAATAATCGCCGACATACACCACCCCGGAACCCAGCCCCACCTAACCAAGGCCATGATCGCCCACAGCCACAGCCTCGACCTCCAGGCAATCCCCCTCCACCAGTCGGAGAAATCAGAGTCATTTCAGGCGGCCTTGCTTGTGGGGGACCATCCCGCTCGGCTCAGAAGGTAGAGCTCAGAAAAATAAGGCAGGGCTCAGACAAAGCAGTGGCGATGGTGGACCGACCTTCCAAACAGTCAAAACAGTGGATCGAACCCATCACCTTCACGGACACCGACTGTACAGAAGTCCGTTACCCACATGATGAACCCCTTGTCATTTCCGTCATCCTCTCCAACTACAAGGTCAGACGAGTTCTCATAGACAACGGCAGCTCTTCAGACATCATCTTCCTCAATTGCTTCCGCCAGCTCAAGATTGGGAAAGAAAGCTTGTCTCCTCTCCAAACCCCTCTGGTCGGTTTCATCGGCGACCGTGTGACCTCTATCGGATCCATCGATCTACCTATAACATTGGCGAACACCCAAGGCAGACCACTAAGTTGCTCACCTTCCTTATGGTCGACTGCCCCTCTGCTTACAACATCATCCTTGGCCGCACGGCCCTAAACGCCTTCCAAGCTATCACATCCACATATCACGTTGCCATCAAATTTCCTACCGATCTCGGCGTTGGAACTGTCAGAGGAGAACAGACCGTGGCCAGGGAGTGTTATGTCGCCTCCCTCAAAGAAGTCAAGCTGAAAGAGGCCATGATCATCGAAGGGCTTGACGTCCGAGACGAGGACGAGCTGGTCAGAGGAGAACTTGTGGAGGAACTTGTTGAAGTTAACATTGATCCCACCAACCCCACCAAAACTGCCAAAATCGACAGCCAACTACCTTCCCAAGCTAAGGTCGACCTTATCGTTCTCCTGACCGAGCACAGAGATGTTTTCGCCTGGACCCATTCAGACATGTCAGGCATTGACCCCTCCTTCATAACCCATCGCCTCAGCATCGAACCCCACTTTCGACCCCACCGCCAAAAGCAACGCATTTTCCATCCGGAGCGCAACACTCTTATAGCCGCAGAAGTTGACAAGCTCCTCGAGGCCCAATTCATCAAAAATGTGGACTACCCTCGATGGTTGTCCAACGTGGTTCTCGTCCGCAAACACAATGGCAAATGGCGACTCTGTGTCCATTACTCTGACCTGAACCGAGCTTGCCCCAAAGACAGCTACCCCCTTCCTCGCATAGATCTGCTGGTCGACGCCACGGCCGGTCATCAAATGCTCAGCTTCATGGATGCCTTCTCTGGGTACAACCAAATCCTGAAGCACACATCTGATCGGGAACACACATCATTCATTACCGACCGAGGTACCTACCACTATTGTGTAATGCCGTTCAGATTGAAGAATGCTGGGGCCACCTATCAACGGCTGGTTAATACCGTTTTGACATGTTAGTCAAAATCAAATATTCCTCCGATCACCTCACTGACCTACGAGAGACCTTTGCCACCTTGTGCAAGTACCAGATGAAGCTCAACCCAGAGAAGTGGCCTTCGGCGTAGGATCTGGAAAGTTTTTCGGTTTTATGGTCAGTCAGCGCGGCATTGAAGCTAACCCTGAGAAGATCAAGGCCTTGGTTGAGATGCAGTCCCCTAGGACGGTCAAAGAAGTTCAAAGACTCACCGGCCGAGTGGCGGCCCTCAACCGCTTCATTTCCCGCGCAACAGATAAGTGCCTACCATTCTTCAAAGTTCTTCGGCAGACTTTTGAATGGACAGCCGAATCCGAAGAGGCCTTCCAACAGTTAAAGCAATGCATGGCCAATCCTCCCCTTCTTTCATAGGCAATCACGGGCGAGCCCCTTTTCCTCTACTTAGCAGTGTCGAGCACCGCAGTCAGTGCAGCTCTCCTCAGAAAAGATGGCTCAATCCAACGGCCGGTCTATTACATCAATCGGGCCCTCAGGGGAGCGGAGCAGAACTACCCCTTATTAGAAAAACTGTCCCTGGCCTTGGTCATCGCCTCCAGACGACTCCGCCCATACTTTCAAGCCCACTCCATAGTGGTCCTCACCGACCAGCCCCTGAAAAAGGTCATGCAGCAACCAGAACTCTCAGACAGACTAATGCAGTGGTCAGTAGAACTCAGCCAATTCAACATCTCCTACCGCAAGGGGCAAGCTGTAGCTGACTTCATCCTGGAGTTCACCAATCCGGCCTCGACCACTACCCCACCACTCCCACCAACTCCAACAGAGCCAGAAGATCCCTATTCTTGGACTCTCAATGTCGACGGTTTGTCTCGCAAAGAAGGAAGTGGGGCTGGCCTCATCCTCACCTCCCCCGAAGGCGGCTATTTCAAATGTGCCCTCCGTTTCTTGTTTGACGCAAGCAACAATGAGGCCGAGTATGGGGCATTGATAGCAGGACTCTGACTTGCCAAGGACATTGGGGTCAGCCACCTCCGAGTATTCAGCGACTCCCAGCTCGTCGTCGGTCAGATGATGGGGGACTTCGACGCCAAGGAAGACACAACGCGAGCTTACAGGGATATGGCACTCCCCCTCGCTCGTCTCTTCAATACCTTCCACATCAGGCACATACCTCGGGCGGAAAACTCCAGAGCAGATGAGATGGCTCAACTGGCCTCTGCTGACCATCCTAATCTCAGCCATGATGTCCGTCTCGAATATCTACACCACCCGGCCATTTCACCCGACCTGCAAGCTGTACAGTTCATCCAAAACGAACCCATCCCTTGGGCATCCGACATTCTCCTATTCTTGACCACAGGGACACTTCCAGACGACCAACTGCAGGTAGCCAAAGTCCGATCCCGAGCATCCAATTACATCATTGTTGACGGTGTATTGTACAAGCGCGATTTTTCCCGGCCATATCTACGGTGCCTCAATCCAGCTCAAGCAACTTATGTAATGCAGGAGATCCATGAGGGAATTTGTGGTAATCATTCAAGCGGCAGATCCCTTGCCCACAAGATACTCCGTACTGGGTATTTTTGGCCAACTCTTAATCAGGATGCGACCGATTTCGTGCTCAAATGCGATAAATGTCAACGTTTCGCCAACATCCCCCATGCTTCTCCTACAGAGTTAATCACACTCTGCAGCCCTTATCCGTTTGCCAAATGGGGGGTCGACTTGGTTGGTCCACTTCCCACCGGTCGAGGCCAGACCAAGTTCGCGATTGTCGCCATTGATTACTTCACCAAGTGGGTCGAGGCCGAACCCCTTGCCACAATCACCGAGCGGAACACCACCAGGTTTATCTGGAAATCGATCGTTTGCTAATTTGGCATCCCTCAAGCCATCATCTCCGACAACTGCAAACAATTCGACAACGCGAAGTACAGAAAAGTTTGTGCAGATCTCCAGATTCAACCATGCTTCTCTTCCCCCGGTCATCCCCAAGCAAATGGCCAAGTTGAGGTCACCAACCGTTCTCTTCTGAAAATCATCAAAACTAAGCTCGAAGCTGCTAAAGGCCTTTGGGCTGAGGAACTACCAAGTGTACTCTGGGCTTACCGAACCACTGCTCGCACTCCCACTGGGGAAACCCCCTTTCACTTAACATATGGCGCTGAGGCGGTTATTCCGGTAGAAGTCGGTCTGCCCCACCCCCAGGGTTTTACATCTGGATCTCGCCTCAACTGAAGAGCTCCATCGAACAGACCTGGACCTCATCGAAGAGCTCAGAGAGACTGCTGTCGTCAGATTGGCTTCGTACCAGCAGAAAATGAGAACACACTACAACCGCAGAGTTCGACGACGAGAGTTCTCTATAGGCGACCTTGTCTTGAGAGAAGCGACTCTTGCCACAAAGAATCCAACTGAGGGCAAACTGGCAGCCAAATGGGAGGGACCCTACGTTGTGAGAGCCTGACCACGACCAGACACTTACCAACTTCAAGACATGGAAGGCCGAGACCTTCCCCATCCCTGGAATGCGGAACATTTGAAGCGTTACTATCAATGAGTTCACACTTTTATATTGCCAACATTATTGTATTTCCCTCTTTAATACATAACGCAAATTCCGACTGAAGTTCTCAGCTTTTATAATTCAACTGTCTGTATGTCACTCCCATGACACTTTCACTTGCAGCACTTCAAAGCCTCAGCCAGTCTGAGCACTTCAAAGCCCCAGCCAGACTGCGCACTTCAAAGCCTCAGCCAGACCGAGCACTCAAAGCCTCAGCCAGACTGAGCACTTCAAAGCCTCGGCCAGACCAAGCACTTCAAAGCCTCGGCCAGACCGAGCACTCAAAGCCTCAGCCAGACTGAGCAATTCAAAGTCTCGGCCAGACCGAGCACTCAAAGCCTTAGCCAGACTGAGCACTTCAAAGCCTCAGCCAGACTGAGCACTTCAAAGCCTCGGCCAGACCGAGCACTCAAAGCCTCAGCCAGACTGAGCACTTCAAAGCCTCGGCCAGACCGAGCACTCAAAGCCTCAGCCAGACTGAGCACTTCAAAGCCTCAGCCAGTCTGAGCACTTCAAAGCCTCGGCCAGACCGAGCACTCAAAGCCTCAGCCAGACTGAGCACTTCAAAGCCTCATCCAGACCGAGCACTCAAAGCCTCGGCCAAACCGAGCACTCAAAGCCTCGCCTGAGCACTTCAAAGCCTCAGCCAGTCTGAACACTTAGTCACATTTTGAAGCTTATTTACAATTCCAGGACCACGTTTTTACTTAGTTAGACTCCGAAGATGCTCTCACGTATTTCATTTACTAATCAGATTATCTCCCACCCCACCCAGTTTGTTTCTCCAATCTCTTCTCTACAAGTTTACAATTAACTGTTTAGTTACGATTTGCAACCTACGTTTCTGTCCTCATCCATGGATTCTTCATCCGTACCTATTAAACTGGAAGTACTAACCCCATTCGAATATCATGTTCTACAATTTCATAATCCAATTTTTCAATAAACCACTATCATCCTTTCAATTTTCATACAAATCCAATCTCACTCTGCAGGAAGGAACTTTTAACTTAACTTTGCATGAAATTTTTATTACATAATTTTTATGACCAGTTTTTATGACAAGACTTCATTCATTTTAGACAATACAGGCCAACAGAGTCAATTGACAACATAAACGAAATTTTATTCATTTACAATGTGTACACAAGTTCATTACAATAAAACAAAAAAAAAACAAAAAAAAAAACAAAACAAAAACAAAAAACAGGCACAGAGAGGGGCGCTCTTCATCTCCTTTGGTTATTCCTCCTCGCTGGATGCAAGCTCTTTTTCTTCAATGCCCTCGTCCAGGGGGGTCTGGGCCACATCATCTTCACCAATCGTTACACTACTCAGGTCCAAGTCTGGGAACAGCTCTTCAGCTTTACGTTTGAACATCTTCCAACCGCTGTCCCAGAACTTAGCCATTTCGTGCTTGTAGAAGTCTGACTGCTGGAAGCTCTCAATAACCTCTGCCTCCGTCCTACCTCCAGCAGTCGTCCTTGATGGGCCTACCCCCCCAGATTCTTGACCAGCCAGATTCCTGGCGACTGCGGCATCTACTGCCATCTGAAACTCGGACGACCCTTTGTATTGCTCCACTGCTGCGACGCACAGATTGGGGTAGGCCGCCCTCTCAGAAGCAGCCTTCGCCCTCTCCTCGTCCAGCTCTCTCTGCAGGGCCCCCCTTTCAGCAACCGCTGTTGCCCTTTCCTCTTCCATCCCCTTCCTCAGACCCTCCATCTCCGCCATCGCTTTCGCCTTCTCTGCTTCTAACTCCCTCACGAGCCTCCCATTCTCCTCCTCTGCTTTAGCGCGCTCATCCTCCAACTCCTTCAACAGATCTCCAAATCTAGCATCTGCCTCATCTTTTTGCCTGACCAGCTCTTCATTACTGCTCATGGCCTTTTCATGCCGCTCGACCGCAACGGCGCAGGCTCTTTCAGACTCCTCCAACTTTTTCTGTTCGCCAGCCAGTTGGAACTCGAGCGACACGACCTTACGGCGTGTGTCCTCTAGCTCCAACTTAACTGCTTGCAGCTCAGTATGGGCAGTCTTCCAGTCGGCACTCTCCTTCTTCAACTTGGCCAACTGGGCCTTGGCCTCCTCTGCTCTTAGCTTGGCAGCCCCTGCCTTCCTTAGAAGGGCCCCTGCCAAGGTGGTCACCTCCATTTGGGCGGAGCATAACCCCCTCAGCAGGTCAGCCTCATTGAATCCGGAGGCCGAGCGCAGGGCTGTCTCCTCCACGATCTTCACCAAGCGGTCTGCCCCCGCCCTAGCTGGCCCTTCTTCTCCCTCCAACCTTCCCGCTACCGCGCGAGCGTGATAGATTGCCGTGGTCAGACGGACCCCTCCTTCCTGAGGTGCAGGGCCCCTTTGGGTCTGCTCCCTCCCGCTTGGCTCAGCCTTAGTCAACCCAACTCTTACTTGCACTGTTGGGGCAGCCTCCACAACCTCCAGTGTGGGGGTGACCCCCACCACCTCTGGGGTATCCTTGGCCACAGGGGCCTCCACCTCAGTTGGGGCCACCTTAGTCCTCTTGGCCCCAGACTCATCTGCAGCTCCCTCTGGGGCACTCCTCTTCTTTTTCTTCTTCTTCTTCAGAGCCTCGCCCTCCTTTCTGGCCTGTTCTTTTACAGGATCTACTGGGGGCAGTCGTGGCTCAAAACTGCTTAAGTCCTTCCCCCCTAGCGGCCTTGGGCGCGGTCGGATCCTCTCCCGCGCGATCGGTTGAGGCAGTCGGTCTCCTCGCGTTTCCTTCAACTTCGTGGCTTTGGCAAGTATGGCCTGATCCTCTGCTTCCTGAACTTCTTTTCTCGCCTCCAATTCTGCTCGGTCGAGGTCCCCACCCCTCGGCTGCGGTCCCAACCCTGCCTCAAACAATGCGGACGATTAAACAAGCTCGTCCCATTTGGCCTTCTCTCTCTCCCTCCACTCCTTCACCCTTCTCACCCTCTCTTCCGCCGCCGCCCCCAGTCTTGACTCCATCGACCTAATGGGCACCTTCCAGATGGTGCACACTCCCAATCCCCCATTGGCAGACACGTAGAACCACCGTGGCCGCCACCCCTTGATCGATGTCGGTAGCCCCGTCACCAATCCCCTCTCCATCACTGCTTGTAGGGTGCCCACGTCTCTTGCTGCCCCGAAGCCTTATAACAGGAAAAGAACTCGTCTACCGCCATGGCTTCTCCTCCATTCGCCTTGGGCCACGCGCTAGCACAGGCCAGCAGAATCTTCCATGCATTGGGCATCAATTGCCTCGGCGCTACCTCCAGACGGTTCAGTACGTCAACCACCACTTGGGGCAGTGGCAACCTCAGCCCACCTTTTAGCGCCTCCTCGTAAAGGGAAAACTCCCCTGGCCTGGCATCAGACGGCCTTTCCCTTGATGTTGGCAGCAATAACTCCACCTCAGCCGGAATCTGGTATTTTTCCCTGATGGCCTCCAAATCTACCGCAGTAATTGTAGATTTGTCAGCCTTAGTGTGCCACTGATCCGGCTCTACCTGGCTTATTGGCCTTGGAGCCAATATCATGTCCGACGCCTGCGATTGCCCCACCAGTTCCTCCACCCCCACCATTCATGTCTCCGTCCTATATCGCGCTGCTAACTCCTCTCCATCATCGTCTCCCAGAGGGTCCACCCTCACATTCACCACTTCTTCTTGTGCCATTTCTAGGGTTTGCTTACGAATCACTTCTGACGCAGGAGCAAGGAAGTTGAGAAAATGTTGCACAGGTGTGTCGTGCGCAATGAAGGAATTAACACTTGGGTATTTCGAGTTTTTGTAAAAAGGTAGGTGAAACGAATTATACCAAAGACCCACGGTTTACCCGTATTCCATGGATCCACATTAATTTTCGCCCGTTTACAAACTTTTCAACTCAACTGCCAAAACCGCCTTTTCAAAACCCCCCCTCGTGACCTATCGTTTCATTTCCGCTCCAACGCTTCACTTCCCCCACGATATTGCCACGTGTATGGCCACGATGCACTGTCCCCTCCCCTTACCCTGTCCTTTCCATTTCACATCATCACATGGCACGCCCCCCCTTTTTTTTTGAGCCCCGCGCCATCCTGGTCGGTACGCCTAATGGTCGACCCCTCCCGCTCGGCCACCCTTGCGGTCGGCACGCCTAACGGACAAACCCTCCCGCTCAGCCACCCTCACGGTTAGCTCCCTCCGCTTGGCCACCCTTGCGGTCGGCACGCCTAACGGTCGACCCCTCCCGCTCGGCCACCCTTGTGGTCGGCATGCCTAACGGATGAACCCTCCCGCTCGGTCACCCTCACAGTTAGCTCCCCCCACTCGGCCACCTTTGCGGTCGGCACGCCTAACGGTCGACCCCTCCCGCTCGGCTACCCTTGCGGTCGGCACACCTCGCGGTCGGCACACCTAACAGTCGGCCTCTCCACTCGGTTCGCACTTCTCTTCCTTATTACTATTCCCTTCGTTGGACTAAAGCTGCACTCGGAAATGGGGGACTACTGACATGGATAGGCCCATAAGGCTTACAGCCCACAACAAACAATCCCAAACCCATCGCTTGGGACCCATAGCATAACCCGGTTGGCAAAGCCCAGGACAGCTGGAGGCCATCTGGGCATGGAGGGCCAATGACATTCAGGCACATGGCAGGTGAAACACAGGCCACATCAACAGACAAAGATCTGCAGAGTTATTGCCACAACACATCACCATTAATGCAGCCCATCACAGCATTTATTACGACAACACCTCCCCGTCGGAACAGAGCCCCCTCACCCTGAACAAGGTAAGCTACGACACAGGCTGTCGGCGGAAGGGGGCACGTCGCAAGGGACAGTGAAATGATTACCAAAGGATATAAGCAAGAATCGAAGATAAGAGGAAGGTTAAGCCTTTCTATCTCTCTCTCTATATATATATATATATATATATTTCCTTCTTCCTCTACTGATTTTCTCGCCGGAGGGTCACTAGGGGACTACCCCGTTCCCCTTTGGACTTGCTTGCAGGTCATCTGGTGGAATCATCCACCTGAATCAGAACTTGAAGAGCTTGGGCTAGACCGACCCATCCACCCAGGACGAATTGCATTATCAATATGATATTAAAGAAACTTCATCAATTTGCCTAAAGAATCTGTTGGTAGTGTGGACTTGATCAATCTAGAAAATACAAAACTACTGCAGAGAGGGAATAATAATATGATAAAAGTGATATTGAATGAGAGAGACGAGCTGAAGCCAATCTATCTATCTATCTACATATATATTATATAAGAAAAAGAGAATTTTTAGTGAGCAGTCTTGTAAGAGTTTCAATATCTTATACTAATTTTCTTGATTTTTTTTTTAATTTTAAACAATTAAGAAAATTTCAATTGGCAAGCTTTTATTTGATAATCCCGTATTGAAAAAAGAAAAAGAAAAAATGAGTTGTTTTACTCATATAAAGTGAATCTTATACTCTTATCCCATTTAATATTGTAGTGTTGTGCATGTTTCAATTCAATATAGTTTAAATTTTAAAATTTTTAATTAATTAATTTTGACCTAACCAATTAGGCTAAATCATTTTTAATTTGATTGATTCGTTAGTTTAATCGCGATTTTAGCAATTTTATCAAAATATATTGATTAGATTTGTTTGATTCGAAATAAACTAAAAATGGATTTGATTAAATATTGAAAGACTGAGATTACTTGATTAGAAATAATCTTTCGTCCAAATAATTGTTAACTTTTATTTTATAATCCTACATCGAAAAAAAGAAGAAGGTGAGTTGCTTCACTTATATGAAGTGAATCTTAATAGTGTAGTATTGTCTATATTTTAATTCAAGACAGTTTAAATTTTAAAATTAAAATAATATTTAAAAGTTTTAATTAATTAATTTTTGTATAAGTTGATTGGTTATTTGACATAACCAATTAGGTTAAACAATTTTGGGTTTGACCGATTCGTCGGTTTAATCGCTATTTCTTATACTGATTTTATTAATTTTAAACAATTAAAAAAAAATCATTGGCTAACTTCCATTTAACCATATAAAATAAAATTCTAATTAGTTTATGATTTATTTTATAATCCCATATCGGGAGAAGAAGAAAAAACAAAGTTTGTTTCACTATCTATCTATATATTATATAAGAAAAAAATAGGATTTTTAGGGAGAAGTTTTCTAGAAGCTCCAAACCTTCATTCTAAAATAAACTGAATTTTCTTAATTTTAAACAATTACGGAAATTCTTCTTGGCTAGTTTCCATTTACATTTTATTCCCACATCGGGAAAAGAAAGAAAAATTGAATTGTTTCACTTATATAAAGTGAATCTTATACTTCCATTTATATAAGCAAAAGGAGATTTTTAATGAGAAGCCTTATGATCAATATCTCATACTAATTTTTTTTTATTTTCTTAATTTTAAACAATTAAGAAAATCCCAATTGGTTACCTTCAATTTAACTTTTATTTTACAATCCCACATAGAGGTTTTGAATTTAAAAATAATTTTGTATGAAAATTTGAAACTCTCATAATATCTCTCTTTAAAAGTATTCTTTTATAAAATATATAGATATATTGATAATCTCAACGTCCCTTTTATTGTTCCTTAATACAAAAATTATGAGATAATTATAATAATTTTAAATTTATATTTAAAACTTATAAATCCGGCCATGGTCATTGGGTTATTTTCATATGATTAATCTCGACCCATGATTGAGTTAGGGTTGGTTTGGGAAGTGGGTTGACTTTTTGACTTTTTTGGCTATTTTAACCTGGGCCAAAAAACTTGGTTTGGGAAGGACTTTTTGACTTTTTGATTTTTTTGACTTTTTTTGTGAGAGAAGAATGTAATGATTATGAGTTGGATGTGATGTTTTGTTTGTTATGGCTAAAATAACCTATTTTATCTTTTGTGACTATTTTAGCCACAAATCATCTTGTCAAACGAACCTTTAGGCCGTTCGAGCTCCGACCATGGTCATTGGGTTGGGCCTCCCTCAACTGTATCATTAGTCATCAAAAAGCAATCCAAAGAAAAATTGAAAGCACTTGCCAATCTTATAATTTTCAACTAACGCTTGGTTCTTTGAAATTTCTTCACATATTTAATGGATGATTTGGTCCTCAAATATTGTTTGTATCGATCTAGCTTTCATTTCACAAATTAGTGGATATATATTGGAAGCTTCATAGATTAGAAATTTTTGTCATAAATCTTTAATTATTTAAAAAAGGTAATGTGCAAGTCATTTCTTTATGTCATTAACTTGACTCTATTATTAATAAGTTAACTTAAGAGTCTTTCATAAATTTAGCTAAGGTAAGGCTTGGGTTGGCCACAAAAAAATGGGTTGTACTAATGGGTTGTACTAATGAGCTTAAAATTTGTTTTTTAACTATTTAAATTTTTTTGGGAGTTTTTGTTTTTATTTTTATTTTTATTTTTATTTTTATTTTTATGTTCCCTACAATCAAAGGAAATGAACTATTTAAATTTAGGATGGTCATGGGTTAGTTTTGGGATGGATTTTTATAGTAATCTAATCCTTTTAATTTTATTATAATAATAAAAAATTAAATTATAGGGTTCGGATAGAATGGAGTAGGGAAATCAAAACTTGTCCATGTCCCTCTTCTTAATTGGGGCAAAAAAAAAAAAAAAAAATCCATACGGGACGGGGTGGCGTGGGGTGGGATGGGAATTTAGGTACGGAGTAGGGAAAAATGTCTATCCATAATTTGAATCAATATTTTCTATTCACTTAATCTATACCATCTTCTCGCATGCTCAATTATAAAAGACTAAAAGAAGATCAATATCAGATATATATATATTTCTTTTTTGATTCGCAAAAAAAAACTTTATTGATGGGAAATAATATACAAAGAATGAAAAGACATCAATAAAGGGGAAGAAAATGCAAAGAGCATCACGGAACACCACCTCAATCCCAACTACGTTGGCACCGAGAAGGGAACCCTATCGTATGCTAGCACAAGCTTTGGCCGTTGGTGAGAAACCAACAAAAGAAACAAAGACCAAAATCAAAGGGCAAAAAGCATCAAAACAACCCCATCTACCAATTCCAAGCAGTTAAGACTCTCTACTGCCAAAACCAGAGCCAAAGGAAACATCATACAGACAGCCTGATCTAGTGAAGGTTGGACACAAGATCATGAACTGTATAATCAACCTCCAAGACCCATTTGGCCCACAAAGCAATCTGCACTTTTATTCTCCGCATAAGTCTTCAAAATCTGGAAAAGCCCCCTTGAACAGACAATCGTTTCTTAATTTCTAAACAGACCAAAACACAACTGAAGGAATTAACTGTCAAATTCTGGATACCTAAGGCTTCAACTTACCACCTGACCACCAAAGTAGCAGACCCTTTACTGAGCCAGGAATTACCTAGGTCTGATCCCACCAGTTTACCATGTGTGACCAACACTTCCAGACCAGTGGGCAAAAAATAGCACATGCTCTAGAGATTCCACCGCGAAATGGTAGAAAACACACTGAATATCTACATTGGCAACTAAAACCCTAATCCCATGTAGGAAGGATGAGGTCTTAACTCTGCCTCTCTAAGCCAACCAACAAATGAACTGCACTTTTAGGGGAGCCAAATTTTTCCATACCCCAGCAGGTACCTTCAAACCAGGCCTTTTTGCTGTAACCCACCATCTCTACACAGAGGACACAAAGAACTGCCCTGAACTGTTTGCTAACCAAGAGTAGGAATCTTCAAGATCGAACCTGATAGCAGGAGATGACACCAAATAACTAGACAACCTCTGCAATTCCTCTTCCTTCCAAGCCAAGAGATTTCTTCTGAATTAAAGCTGCCACACCCCTAGGTTGCTCTTCTTGGCACTGATTTGCTACAAATACTCTGCTTTCTCAGTGGATAAGCTATATAATCTGGAAAATTCCTCCTTCAGACCTCTGTTATTAAACCAAACATCAGACCAGAATTGTATCATCCTCCCATTTCTAACTTTTATTTTAAAATGGCCACCATAAAACTCACCTAATTGCTGGTTGACTGAAGTGAACTATAAAATATCCTGCCATACTATGGACACCCTATCTGAGTGAATCGTTGATGGAACCCAACCCCTACCAGCTCTACTATACCTTGAGCACACCACAGATTTCCACAGAGCTTTATCTTCACTAGCATGCCTCCACCACCACTTTAGTAACAAGCAATCATTCACCTCACCTAAGTCTCTCACTCTCAAACCTCCTTGACTTTTGCTTTTGGTAACCTCCCTCCAATGGACCAAGTGCACTTTTTTCTTATTTTCAGACCTACCCCATAGAAAAGTGGATTGGAGATTAACTAAAGCCTTGACTACCTCTTTAAGCATTCTAAAGATTGAAAGAAAATAGATTGGCAGATTAGAGAGGACAGATTTAATCAAAGTCAGTCTCCCCGCAACAGACAACAACTTCCTCTTCCAAGAAGACAACTTCTTCCTCACCTTATCCACTACTGGATGCCATGTGCATATCCTTCTAGGATTGGCCTCTAATGGTAAACCTAAGAAATTAAATGGCAATTTTTTGGATAGGCAGTTCAAACTCTGACCAAACACCTTAGTTTGGTCGTCATGGAAACCCACTCCACAAACTACACTATTATGATAATTGATCTTTAATCCAGACATCACCTCAAAGCACCTCAACACCCTTTTAATGTTCAGAACTTCCTCCTCATCACATTCACAAAATATGACAGTATCATTTACAAATTGGAGATATGAGATACTCAACTTATTAGGTCCAACTGAGGCACCTTTGAACAAACCCTTCTCTATTGCCCTCACCAGTAACAGGTTGAGAGCTTCAGCTGCAATAATGAACAAAAATAGGGAAAGAGGATCTCCCTGCCTTAACCCCTTATGTGGTTGAAACTCCTCTGTGGGTGCACCATTAACCAAGACAGATACCATAGCGGTAGAAATACAAGTCCCTATCCATCTAATCCATTTTTTACCAAATCCAACCTTTCTCAACATTAACAACAAAAATTCCCAATTTATGGAGTCATTGGATTTCTCAAAATCCAATTTTAGTATAATGCTTTTCTTCTTTGATCTTTTTCATCCATATACAACTTCATTTGCTATTAGCACTCCATCTAAAATGAACCTACCACTTACAAAAACTGATTGCACCACACTGATCACAGATGAGAGGACCCTCTTAAGTCTTTTGGATAGCACCTTAGCCAAAATCTTATAGACAGAGCTTACCAAGCTAATTGGTCTATAGTTCCCCAAACCTGTAGAGTTATCCTTCTTAGGAATAAGTACAATAAAAGAGCTGTTAACCCCTCTGGACAGCTTGCCATTTGTATGAAATTCGCGTATCAATTGAATTATCTCCCCTTTAATTATATGCCAATACCTTTGAATGCAAGCGAGGTTAAAACCATTTGGACTAGGGGCTTTGTTCCCATCATAATCCTGAAGTGCTGCCCAAATCTCAGCTTTAGAAAACACAGCTTCCAGATTCACTACAGCCTCAGAACTAATGACAACAAAAGGACCTGAGATTTTTGGCCTAGAAGTCCAGTTCTCAGAAAATTACTAACTAAAATGCCTGGCCACTACTTGTTTCACCTGAACTGGGTTCTCTAAGCTCACACCCTCCACTAAAATTGAGTTTAACAAATTCTTTCCCCGCCTTCTACTTGCCATAATATGAAAGAACCTAGTATTTTTATCACCAATATGAGCCCACAGTTGTCTAGATTTTTGATGCCACAACCTTTCCTTACTCTTACTGAGCTGCCACATCTGGCTTCTAACTTCTCTTCTTCTTTTAATTTCCTATTCATCCAAGGGCCTGGACTCTACCTTTAGATCCTAATCATGTAACTCCTCCTCTTCTGACTTTAGGAGAGTGTCTATGTTGCCAAACACTTCCTTATTCCACACCCTCAAATGATTTCTTAAAATGTTCAATTTTCTCATGACTCTATACCCTGCCCACCCTTGAACTTGTGCTTTCTCCCACCTCTTTTTGACTTTAGACATGAAGGAAGGATGTGATGTCCAGGAATTAATAAACTTGAAGGGCTTTGGTCCTTAATCCCTATCATCCTCCTTCAGCAAAACGGGGCCATGATCTGAAATTTTCCTAGGTAAACCCCATTACTTGAAAGAAAACTTTTCCATCCACTTTAGATCTAGTAGAAATCTGTTTATCCTACTCCACCTATCTCATTTCAATGCATTACACCAAGTATACTGTCTGCCTAGCATAGGCATATTAGTCAATTCCAACTTTTCTACGAACTCATTAAAGTCCTTTATCCCTCTCTCTCTTGTTGAGCATCTTTTCCTCTCACACATATATCTAATTTCATTAAAGTCCCTTCCTACACACCATGGATTTGGAAAATGTGGATGGACATTCACCGGAGAGTCCCATAATTGTCTCCTCTTTAGAACCTCATTTGGAGCATAGATATTCACAATTACACATTGAAAAGAATTACATGAGGTACTTGATAGAATGATGAAATGTTTGCTGCTGTAGCAGTCCTTTAGCTTAAAGACATGTGGTCGCCAAATACACAAGAGACCACCTGCACTCCCATTTGAGTCTACCAACATAAATTCCATCTCTTCATAAGGCCAGATGGTTTTCACAAAGTTTTTATCCATTGAGCTTTTTTTTTGTTTCTTGTAGTAATAGCACATCAACATTCTTATCCCTCACTAAATTCTTAATTTTTCCCCCTTTTTTTCTGGCCTTCTCAACCTTCTAACATTCCATGATAAAATCTTCATGATAAACTCACATCTTACATCCAAACCCTTATTGGCAAACAGTTAGGCTATGGTTGCCCCTTCATCACCTGCAATTTTTTTTAAAGTCATTCTCTTCCAACTCAACTACTTTGCTCACTACCTCCTCCTTTTTTCCTTGGCAGTCCATTCCTAGTAAAGTTCCCACCCTCACTGTTGACTTAGCCTCCTCAAGTAAGTGTCTCCTTCTGTTCATAGCATGACTCTGGGAAGTAGTCAAGAATGAAGCTGCTGCTACTGTTGTAGCTTTGAAGATGGCTTCTTTTTGGAAACCAAGTCTGCCAACCATGCCTTTTTGTTTGCAATGACCTCCTACTAAGCTGATGCCCCTTTTTTGCTTAATATCTTTTTTCAAGAATTACTTGTAACAACCCTCACCACTGTCTACCGATAAACTACCGATTACTGCTAAACTGAGACTGATTATGAAAAGTAATTGAACTGATTGAAATACTGAACTGACTGACTGAAATCTGAAACTGATTGATTGACTGTATCTGTTTAAATGCATTATCTATCTGTTTGACGGTTTGATTATCTGTTCATGTTTTATGTTTAAATTGCCAAATTGAAGGCCTTGTCGGCGGCCGAATCCGAAATTGATCGAAGTTTTATGATCATTAGAATTTATGTGATTTTATGGTATATTTATTTGAAATATGATTTGGTATGGTTAAATTAGATCAAATATTCATAAATTGCACCACTTGGACTTAATTACTATCTTGCCACTTAGTGGCCCATTACATGGAACATTTGGAGCCTTTGATACACATCATTTTTGTTCATCTTAGAGAGGGACCAAACCGTAGGAGATAAGTGAGAGAGTGAGAACTTGGCTTCAATTGAGAATTGGCTAGAGAACTTGAAGGAATTGTAGAGGATTTGTGCAAATTGAGTGTCTACACTTGAATACAAGACTTAAGGTAGAGTAATTACCTTCTTGATTGTGTATTTGAGTTGATTCTTGCATGGTTCTTGAGCCTCTAGTGATTTAAGCCTAGAATTGGTCCTTATATATTGAATTGAAGCTCATTCCATACATGCATGTGTAGACATCCCATTTTTGACCGTCCTCAAGACTTGGACGTCACCGCTTGAACACATGGTGATCATCCATGTTTGTGTTCGTCTTGAGTTCCTGGAGGTCTCGGCTACGCGCCTTGCCTCAGGATCTCTTGACTCGACTGTTTTGTGTCTGGTTTTGCACCAAACACTTGTGCTTTGCCTTGGAGGGGCAGAGAATGGCTTGTGGGCCATCCCCACATTCCACCGGCCACGGCTTGAGGCCACTGGCTGTGTTTTGTTGCCACCGGCCAAATGCTTGGCCGGCCGGCACTATAGATGGCCGGCTGGCTATCTTTTTTTAGTCAATTGCATTTTTGGCCGGCCGACTACTGTGCATCTGCTTTTGCAGATTTTTTTGTGCAGCTGACATACACTGTCACCCCCTCCATACACGTGTATGGAGGGATTGCCCTCTTGTTAGCTTCCTTTGAAAGCTTTACAAGACTAATTGTCTATAAAAGAGAACCTCTTCTCTCTTGTTCAGGGTTAGACAACTTAGAAAACATTTTCAGAGCTTGAGCTTTAGGGTTAGGGTTTACTTATATCCTCTATCTCTATATCTCCCTCTCTCTTGTGTTTAGTGTGTGTTTAGTCTCATTTTTGTGCACAAACACCCACCATCACACCTTTTCTTAGTTGCTGAGGTACCAGAGGTCTTTCCTTGAAGCTTTTGAACTGGTTTGGAACCAAAAGAGTTGCTGGAACATTGTTTATGAAGAGGGTCTACAAGGGTAAGACTTTTGTCCCTTTTTAACTCATTTTTGCAAAGCTTTTTAGCCTATCTTGCATCTGTTTTTGAGCTTAGCATATAACATATAAAAGTCTTGTTTTTGTCTGTTCTAAATAGTTTGTTAAGGGTGTTTTAAGCTTTGGGGTTGTTTGACCCCTCTTAAGGCTTTGGTTCACAAACCGAGACAAGGCACGAAAGAGTCCGGAAGTCCGGAGGCAAGGCTTGCAGCCGGGACTCTGAAACTTCAGAACTAGCACAATATGCAATATCACCGAGCGCTCAACTGGTGACGTCTGAGTCTTAAGGTCGGTCAAAAATGGGGTGTTTACAGTTGCCCCTCTTTGACAAAACTCGGAAGTCATAAGTGACGGGCGTGAATGTCAAAGCCCAGAGACGACCCATTTTTTACAAGGCCGAAGACTTAGACAAACAGGCGAGATAAACAGAGATGCGCCCGCAGGCGCGCCCACAGGCAAGGGGCAAGATAGAACTGACAATAAAAAAAGCCGAAGATACCTCATGATCATGCAAATGCAGCAAGCTGTAATGGAGCAAGTATTCACAATAGATGCAACAGTTTTAAGCAAGAATGCAAAGTGACAACTACATTTCATGCAGTTATGATGCAATCTTAGCGAGCATGTGTGATAGATACACAAAAGTGAAGAGAGTGTGCTGGATACGCTATATGAATAAAGTGTGATTGATACACTAAGTGAAGCAAAGTGTGATAGATACACAAAGTGTGATAGATGCACTAAGTGAACAGAGTGTGATTGATACACTGAAGGTGAACACAAAGTGTGATAGATGCACTATGTGAACAAAGTGTGATTGATACACTAAAAGTGAACACAAAGTGTGATAGATGCACTAAGTGAACAGAGTGTGGTTGATACACTAAAAAGCGAACACAAAGTGTGATAGATGCACTTAGTGAACAAGTGTGATGGATACACAAAAGGTGAACACAAAGTGTGATAGATGCACTAAGTGAACAGAGTATGATAGATACACTAAAAGCGAACACAAAGTGTGATAGATGCACTTAGTGAATAAGTGTGATGGATACACAAAAGGTGAACACAAAGTGTGATAGATGCACTTAGTGAACAAAGTGTGATGGATACACAAAAGGTGAACACAAAGTGTGATAGATGCACTTAGTGAACAAGTGTGATGGATACACAAACGTGAACACAGAGTGTGATAGATGCACTTAGTGAACAAAGTGTGATGGATACACAAAAGGTTAACACAAAGTGTGATAGATGCACTATGCGAACGAGTGTGATGGATACACTAAAGGCGAACATAAAGTGTGATAGATGCACTATGTGAACAGAGTATGATTGATATACTAAAAATGAACACAAAGTATGATAGATGCACTATGTGAACAGAGTATGATTGATATACTAAATGAATGAAGTGTGATTGATACACTAAACGAGAATGTATGTGATAGATACAGAAAATGAAAGAAGTGTGATTGATACACTAAATGAATGAAGTGTGATTGATACACTAAACGAGAATGTATGTGATAGATATGCTAAAGTGAATATGCGCATGGTAGATACACAAAATGAGAATGTGTGTGATAGATACACAAAAGTGAATGAAGTGTGATTGATACACTAAGTGAATGAAGTGAAGTGTGATTGATACACAAAACGAGAATGTATGTGATAGATACACAAAATGAAAGAAGTGTGATTGATACACTAAATGAAGAAAGTGTGATTGATACACTAAATAAATGAAGTGTGATTGATACACTAAGCGAATGGAGAGAGTGTGATAGATACACTAAGGGTGAATGAGGTGTGATTGATACACTAAAGAAATGAATTGTGATTAATACACTAACTGAATGAAGTGTGATTGATACACTAAATAAAGGATCTCAAACGGAACTTCTTTGAATGAACCGTACATACAATATCGTGTATGAATGAGAAAGAAACTTGATAGGTACAATGCAATACAATGCATGATGTTTAAGGAACGCAATAAACAAGCGTAGCGGCGCTTTAGAAAGCACCTCATGGGGTGAGTGGCGATGAACCGCTCTACTCTGACGGGGATCTCCCCTCGTGCTCTTCGAACACTTACCTTCAACTCACAGTACAAAGGCTCTGAAATACTGACAAGGATTCTTCACGTAGAACACTTTGGATGTTGCCTTTCTTCCTGATCATATTCACAACTTTCCCTATTCTCCAACGGGGTGACAGACTAGGTTGGTTCAGTATCCCGAATTGAGGTGCATACACGCTATCTTAACCTATGGGGCTTCCATACATATTTTAAGCCGAGGACACGCCCCTGGGTATTTAAACCAGACTTTAGTCCCGGAAATCCCGAACCTTTACGTTCTAGGCATCAGCCATTCGAACTCTAGTTTCCACCGTCGCAGTTGGTCTCCTAGGAACTCATTGCAAACACAGCCGAGATGTCCCTGGCATGAAACGGTACTCGAGGAGAGCACTTCTGATTGCCATTCTGGCTTGAAGCAGACTTGATCTTGAGCTTGAGGTAGAGGCACACTCGTACTTCAGAGCGATGGCAAGACCCGAAGAGGTACATATGGAATGCAGTCTCGGAACTTACTGAAGTTGAAACAAACTCAGATACCCGACATTTCCTCTTTTCTTTTGCTTTGTAGTCTGGAACCCATATAGCTTCAAATAGGTCCTGGTTTTGCTGTTCTGACGTGACCTGGGTTGAACCCTGCGGTTTTATGAAAGAACGAATCTTGTTTTGCACAGATGTGGAGAACGGCACGGTGTAGACGCGCCCGCGTGGGCCCTCGCTACAGTTCGGACTCGATTTGTGTCACGGTTCTTAATCTGAACCAAAGAGTCCAAATCTGGCAAATCGTTTTGAGAAAACAGATTTTTAGAAAAAGAAGTGCCAAACATGGACTGCTTTGCCAGATACAGAGTCGCCACCTAAATATTTTGTTTTAGGGAAATTTAGGAAACCCTAACTCGGTGCCGAAGGCCACATGTCTGTCATCACCAGAGTTGCCTCGGCTCGGGAGCTAGGGTACGATTGGGGAAGGTCAGCTATGAGCACCCCCTCTCGCCCGATCCGAAGATCGGCCTCTACTAACCGTGATATCTGTTTTTGAAAACGTTATGTGTTCTTATTCCATTTATTAGCCTAGAATTACTATGTTATGTGCACAGCAAACAAGTATAGACTAGATTGCCTAATTTGGAAATAAGCATTGCATGTCCGTTTGTTTTGAAAAAATGTTTTGGAATTTGCTACCAGCAAGTAGGCTAAAACACGGATTTCAACAAGTGTTCCCAACTCAGACAATCCAACCTTCACCCACAGGCATTCAAACAGTTTATCACATAAGCATCTAGCCACATGGTAAGCATGTTGTCATGATAGCATTCACACGCATGAGATATGCTAAAGTATAAATGCTTACCGAGTACTCCGAGCCAAAACAATAAACTAGTTAGCCAACATGCATGGTCCTAGTTCATGTCAAATTGACTAATGCAACACATGCAGGATGCAATTAGAATAGGCTCGGCTAACCTAAACATGGCATGTGAAAATGCACAAGTAGCATGTATTCAAGTTAGATTTGAAATACTAATGCAGTTAGCATGATGCGCCGAGCCTGGTACATGTAATACTGATGAATGATGCACGCATGCATAGCATAAGGTATGCTAAATTAAACATGTCCTATTACTAACCATCAAAGCAGGTAAATAAAAGGGGAAGAAAGACGTGGGGTTGGAAGACATACACACACTCACGCACACTTATTACATAATTGCCCTCACTCGGAGGGTCCAAATAAATATTACAGTCCGAATAATAAACGCATAAATTATTACAGAATTTCTAATTAATTAACAGAATGAATGCAAACAGAAAGGTGGCCACAGCCCCCGCCTTGGGATGCGCGAATGATGCATGCTCGAACCCGTCTCGCCCGGAAGGTCCGTACCATACCACTGCCACCTCTGTTTACACTGCCATGCTTTTCTGAAAATTGCCAAAGTTCTGGAATAGGTCCCCTGAACACTGTGGAACACCATCGGCTGTTTATGAAGTTATCGGCCCAAGAAGGATTGCCGGTCGGCACTAAACACTGCCGGTCGGCAGAAACTTCCTGCAGAAGACAGTTTTGACAGCAACAGAGGACAGACAGTATATGGTATGGGATTTCAGGCACATATGAGCATGGTCATGTTCCCCATCATGTATTGAACTCAGGGAAGCATGGCCCTCGATCCTCGAGCCATCAATTGTGCATGATAGCCTAAGAGATCAAGCTTGCCATTTGATGTAAAAATGCATGCAACACACAAATGAGGACCAAGGCCCTATCATGTCGAAGTCAAGGGCCTCGGCGACCGAGAGTTAAGACGCGTTACATCACTTATAGTATGAACGCTCCTTAACCCTCACACTTGGTTTGACACCCCAAACCAAGTAATGCAATGCATGTTATGCAAACATGATTCAAAGATACAACATGAGATTAAGATGCATGTCATGCCAAATGCCATGCAACTACCATGGCAAGTATGCAATGCTAGGCATGCAAGATGCAAATGTAATACAAACATGGACGATTTAAGCAATAGGATCATCATGTTACAATACCTAATGAAGCAATCATGCAACAAACATGAGACAAGCATGCAATGGTGGATTTAAACCATAAAGGGGCAGACCTCAATCCACCCCAAAACAGTGGCCAAAAGTGCCCAAAATGGTGGACAAACACTCATGCCAACACCCAAGCCAATGGACCTAAAGCTAAGGCACAAAAAAAGGGACATTTTACTTCCACTAACATGACCATGCATGGCATGAATTAGACAAACAAAACAGAATCTTAGCATGCAAAAATGGACTCCAAAACCCACTGATATGGCAGCTTAAGTGGCTCCAATGGGATGCATGCATCAAAACTCATTTCTAGGCATAAAAGGGCACATCCTCAAAGCATGAAAGAGATCACATATGCAGACATACAAACATGATTTATGGACTGAAATACGATCCTAAATGATGCCAAATCATGAGGATGGTCTAAACTACACATGTTAGAGGCCAATATACTCAAGGCTTACAAGCCAAAACACAAAAAGATGACACCAAACATGGCAAGCATGACTGAAACAGATGGCCAACAGGCCTTAAACATGGTAGAGTAATGCCAATACCTTCATGAAATTAGGCTAACACATGCAAGAATCATGGCTTAAACACAAGATGCATTTCTAGGCCAAATAGAGGAATGTAAAGCAAGTATGTTAAGCATGCAAAAGGGCACAAATCCGACCAAAAACAAAGATGACATGTGACTTAGAGACACCCAAAAACCTCTGGAAAAGGGCCAAAATCAGTCAAGCATGCATGTTGCCCTTTAAGCCAAAAGGCAAGGAAATGAGGCAATGAAGAGAGAGGGGTGTCCCTCCCCTATACAAGACTTCAAACCACCTTCCTCACCACTGAAAATCCACTGGTTTTCAGTGGTGAGAAGACTAAGACACTCAAGCAAACAAAGCCTCACCAAGGGAAGCACCAAAAAGGCCAAATAAGGCCCAAGAGGGTGAGTTTGAACTCAAACCACAAAACACCCTTAATGAAAGTTCTTAAGAATGAAATAATAAACTTTTTTTATGTTATGTACAAAGCCTAAATCAGCAAGCAAGACAGGTAAAAAACTAGTGCAAGTTTGGGGAAACTAAAGCAAAGTGATTATCCTTGAAGAAACTTTGAAGAACAGATGATCCAGCCACCTTCTACTGATCAAAATCAGTCCAAAACCTCAAGAATCAACCCTCAAAGCCTCTCAATCTCGGAGCAAGGTGTAATGGTGTGTGTATTAGTGTAAAAGTAAGGTAAAAATGCACTTTTGGGCTACCAAACACACACTAAGGGAGGAGAGAGAGGGAAATATAGAGAGAGATGATATATCTAGCAGATATATGTATATAAGCTCTGGTTTTTAGGTTTAAAACTCCCAACCTTTAACAATGGAGGAGGAGGGCTCTATATATAGCCTAAGCAAATAGTTCTTGGCTTCTCCAAGAAGCCAAGTGAAAGGGGCAAAGGGTGTAAAGGAGTCTAGGCTTCTTGGAGAAGCTAAAACAGCTGGCCAAGCTTCTCCAAGAAGCTTAGCCAAGGGTTCATCCTTCTAGAAGGAACCAAGGGGTTCAAAGGCTCATACCAGCCAAAATTGCACGGGGAGGAGTGATGGTGCATTCCAGCTGGCACAGCTGGCATGCACCATGCCTCAAGGGTGCAAAGGAGTCACACCGGCCAACAAAAGGGGTCGCCGGCAAAACAAAGTGCCGATCGGCAGTATATTATGTCGACCGGTCATTGATTTTAAGAAACCATGGCCGGTGGCACCCCTAAACAGCCGGTGATGTTAGGGGAAGGCCGGTGGAATGTGAGGGTGGCCAACAAGCCATTCTCCTCCCTTCAAGGAAAAAACACAAGTGTTTGGTGCCAAAACTGAACACGGAACAGTCAGATCGAGAGATCCTGAGGCGAGGCATGCAGCCAAGACTACCGGGAACTCAAGACGAACACAAACATGGATAATCACCGAGTGTTCAAACGACGACGTCCAAGTCTTGAGGACGGTCAAAAATGGGGTGTCTACACACAGCACTTGGAGCGCAAAACGATTTTATTTTGAAATTGATAAATGAGTTCTCGACCGGTATTGAGCCTACGACTGAACACAGCGCACTACGACTCAACAACGGAAAACAAAAGGTAAACAACCTAAACACAAATACAGACACTCAAAAAAAACGACTCAAGACAAGAATCGAGGTAAAACAAAAAGACACGACACTCAAACGCGCACAAGGAGCCTGTTTGTCTGGGTATTGTTTCCCACCCTTTCTCATTTGTGATTCTCACATCACTCGGCCTTCAAGCTCGGTTTTTCTCACAAAACCCTTTCCTCGCTTTTCCTCTCAGCGCACATCTCTCTATTCTTTAATCTTTTATTTTTTTATCCCTCCCCAGGGTGGTTGATGGATAAACAAAAAGTTGTGGGCTCTTGCCCCTAGCACTCAGCTAGATTCTTCCTTCTGCTTACAACAGTGAACTTTCCCACAGAGGGGGTTGCGTTACAACTGGGTGTGTAGCACATCTGCAGTTGACATCGGTTGACGATACTCCGCGGGGGAGTTTTGATGTAATCAGATGTGTCCAAACAAAGGAGTGGAATATCTCGATCCATTCCCGTTTGTGCTTCGCACTTGGCTTGATACCTCGTTGCTTGGAGGATGTGAGAGCTTTCTGCCCTTTGACAGTTTTAGTTGTGCCCTTTTCTGGTAGGGAGAGGCCCTTCTTGGCAAGTATGGCGCCCTTTCTGGCAAATGCATTGACAACAGGGAAAAGACAGGAAGCTTGACTCAATTATGCCCCTAGTTCATTATTTTGACCATTTTTTGTTTTGGCTTTCTACTAAAACAATTTTGACTAACGTGAGAGTTAAATTAACACTCTTGTTCGATTTTCTGATTTGAAATCATGCAAGTTAGGTTATGAGTATTGAAAATTTTCCTTTTTTGGGTCCAAGAAAAAGGTCCAGTTTTGGAAAAATGGAATAGTTTTCGAGAGAAACTCAGTCAACCTTAGTAAAAAATTCTCAAAAACTGTTTTTGCAAACGGCCACTGCTCGACGAGCATAGAACCCACTCTCGAGATGCACAACCTCAGATTCAAAGGAAAATTGCCCCATTACTTGAAGGGGCTGCATGGCAACGGAAAGTTGCCCCTTGTTTGAATAACGCCACAGCGCATGGTATGGCAACGGAAAGTTGCCCCTTGTCTGAATGGCACTGCAGGGCATTGCAATAAACCCTTAGGATGATGATCACAACCGAATTCTCGGATACAGAGAAGACAAAGATGACCAGAACCATCACATGGACACAGTCGGATTTGAAGTGCTTTACGGCTGGACTTCAGAATGAAGTTGCCTACGTATCCTAAAGACAGGAATCAAGCCTTACGTAGTTCGGGGTTAAGGTACACTCAGGTATTAACCTCTCCTTTTGCGCTCTAACTTTTGCCAAGGCCGCCCTTCCGGGTTTTCAACCTTGCGAGCTCTATTTTTCTTTTCTTTTTATTTCTTTTGTATTTTCTTTTTTTCTTTTTCATCTTTTCTTTTTATTTTCTTTATTTTTTTTGTCTTCTTTTTTTTATTCTCTTTTTTTTTTTTGTATTTTTCTCTTGCTCTAACTTTTGCCTGGGTCACCCTTCCGGGTTTTCGGCCCAGCGAGCCTCTCAAAGGGTAAAAGTGTAACAAGTCCATGTCAAACGGTTTTGAGATCCTGAAGTCATCTGAGTCTAGGAAAATGGTTATTGTTCGCTGACGATGCAGGAGTCCATCCAATAGGGGGTTGAATTTGCCCTTAGTGTTGCGGATAGGGACTCAATTGTTCTTCAGCAGAAACTGTCTTCTTTGCTCCCTTCTGGGATTTGGCATTCTTGCCGATCTTCTTTGATATGTGGAATGATCCATCTTCGGCTCCTCGAGCACATTTGCAATCCTTTGCCCCTAGTTCGAAGGGTGCTTCTGATCTAGCTTTGCAAGCTTCTTTTGATGATATCTGATCTTCTTGATCTGACTTTCTTGCCTCTTGTTCGAGGGCTGCTTTGAATCTGGCCACACAGGCCTCACGTTGTAGTTGACCATTGAACATTTCTAAACTTAAGTCCAAGGTTTGACAATGAGGGGTCGAGTCTTGAGGCTGAGAGCGATCCTAGGCTGCACAATCTTAAGAGCGATTCCACACAGGTCTTCGCAGGATCGCGCAAAACATTTTTTGAAATCTTTTAAGAAAACGATTAGTCGCTCCCGCTGAAGACAGTGTGGGACCAATCTGGATCAAGCCAGGATCCTTCTCAGTACTCACATTAACAAGCATGATCTCAATCATTAAAGGCTTAGCATGCCTCTCTTTCTCTCAATTGATCAAATTTTTTTTTTCAAATCCTGAGGAATTCTTTCCTCTTTGTTTTTACCGTAGTGTTCAAAAAGTTTTGAAAAACTTAGGTCAATGCAATGAATTCAAGGCACAGAAAAGTAGGTGAAAAGTACTGCCGTTCGATTCAAATTTTTTGGCACAACTGGCGCACGGCCGAAGCAAATACAAGAGTGTGAATATCACTGTTGTTTCATTGAGATCTGTTGGCACAACTGGCTCCTCAGTAGAAACAGACTCAAAGAAAGCAAAAAGACAAACACGAAACAAAGCAGTGATGTCCGAGATAATGCCCCCGGGATCACCTGACTCCTATACAACAGGACTGACTCGATACGACAAGACAGACCTCAACTGACTTAGTATGAAAAGACTGACTCAAAACAAAAGGACAGACTCAAAACAAAACAACAAGACTGACTCAATACCCAAGTTAGAATGTAACATTCGCCAAATGCTCAAAACAGTGCGTGCCATACGCCATATCTGGAGTAAATCGAGTGCTATCCGCAGGTGGTTCATCCCTTGATCACATCACATTATCCCCCACAAGTTCACTGATCAAGTGCCGATAGACTTTGCAGGACCTGGTGCGGCAATGACCCCGTTGTCAAACAGATCTTGTACATCATGGTGCAGACGAAAGCAACTGTCGGTGTCATGACCGGTTTGTTGATGGTAGGCACAGTATTTAGTCTGGTCATGCTTTGCAGAGGTAGGATAAGGTAGGGACCGTTGTTCCAACGGTTTCAGATGTCCTTTCCGGAGTAAGACCTCTAGAGCCTTTGACAAAGGCATATGAAGTGGAGTGAAAACCCTCTTGACTCGAGGTGGGTATTTGGTTCTTTATGAGCTACTTCCGGACGCACCGGTGAATGGGGTAGCTATTTTTGATGCAGTGGTGGTGACCATGCCCACTTCAAAAGATCTTGCAGCTGCATCACCACTGGTGGTCGCATTCGAACCGCGGGAAAACGCCCTCATTTGCTGCTCTTTCTCCTGGTCAATGAGGCACTGTTTTAGAGCGTCCTCGATCTGTACTCCCATCTCATGTAGGTCTGAAAAGGTGGGGAAGGGGAGAACAATCATTTTCGGCATAAGCTTGGGCTGGAGATTGCGCACAATCATTCGAATTTGATCTTTGTCGGTGGGCCTTAAAGTCATCATCGAGGCCTTCGCCCTCCACCGGGTCACGAAATTCGAGAAACTCTCTTTGTGCTCCTGCCTTGTTGTTTCGAGATCACAAGTTGTAATCTCAATTTGGGTGTTGTAAGAGTATTACGCAACAAAGGCCTCGGCCATTTCATCCCAACTTCGTTTGACATCATTCTCCAATTTCGCATACCAGATAGCGGCCACGCCAGACAGGGTCCGGCCGAATAAGGAAAGCTTCTGGGGTCTGGTGAGGCCCATCGGCCGTAGTATATCTGAGAATAAACGGAGGTGGACCATGGGATCTCCAGATCCGTCAAAGCGATCAATCTGCGGCATTTTGAATCTGTCCGGCAACGTTACAGCCACGTTGGTATATCCGTCCTCGATATCCGGGATAGCCTTTACCCCCTGGGATTTTTTGAATAGCTTCTCGAGCCTGCTCAATTTTAGTGCTGTATGGTCTACCTCGAACTCGAAGGGAGAGTCCGGTTGATTGACAGGCATAGGTGCCTTAGATAGCTGGGGCCAGAAACTGTAGACATCCCCGAACGCCCTGGGAGGATGAGTCCCGTTCTGTTCGTATTGGGGTCACTACAGCTCGGACTCTCAAATTGTCATGGTTCTAAATCTGAACCAAAGAGTCCAAATCCAGCAAATCGTTTTGAGAAAATAGATTTTTGAAAGAAGTGCCAAACATGGACTGCTTTGCCAGATACAGAGTCGCCACCTAAATTTTTTATTTTGGGGAAATTTAGGAAACCCTGACTCGTTTGCCTAAGGCCATGTGTCCGTCATCACCAAAGTTGCCTCGGCTCGGGAACTTGGGTACGATTGGGAAAGGTCACTTCGTGAGCATCCCCGCTCCCCCGATCAAAGATCGGCTTCTACTAACCATGATATCTATTTTTGGAAACATTATGCATTCTTATTCCAGTTATTAGCCTAGATTTACTATATGATGCGCACAGCATACAAGTATAGACTGGATCGCCTGAATTGGAACAAAACATTTCATGTTTGTTTGTTTGAAAATGGTTTGATGGTGCTAGCCGCAAGTAGGCTAAGACGTGGATTTGCCACCCTCAGGTGGGCTTAGAAAACATGATTTTGCCACTATCTAGTGGGCTTAAAACACACATTTGATGAATTGTTCCAATCCAAATAACCCAACCTTCACCCACAGGCATTCAGGCAGATATATCACATAAGCAATTAGCCTCATGGTAAGCATGCCATCATGGCAGTCACTCACACGCATGTAAGGATGCTAAAGCATAAAACTTACCGAGTACTCCAAGCCAAAACAGAAGCTAATTAGAAATCCATGCATGATCCTAATTATACAGAAATGCCTAATGCAACACATGCAAAAGTGCAACTATAGCAGGCTCGGCTATTCTAGACATGGCATATGAAATGCTACAGCTAACATGTATTCAACTTGGAATTGAAAATACAATGCAGTTAGTATGATGCGCCGAGCCCAGTGCATGCAAGACAGATGAAATGAATGCAAACATGCTATCATACTGTATGCTAATTGAAACATGCCCTAATCTAACCATCATAAACGGGTAAATAAAAAGGAGAAAGACGTGGGGTTGGAAGACATACATCACACACACGCACACTTATTACAACATTGCCCTCGCGCAGAGGGTCCGAATAAATAATATACAGTCCTAAATGAATAATTACAGTCCAAATATGTACAAAACCCTAATTAATTAACAAATTAAATTGGGAGAGCAATAAATTGGCATGCAAGCCAGGGACTGCCTCAAATCTGCTCCGGATGATGAATGATGCATGCTCGGGTTGCCTTTGTCGGAAAATCTCTTGTGATGTCCCGGTTTGCCTCTGTTTGCAATTGTTCTTGGAATGCGTGCCATGCTCCGGAAGGCTGCCGATTTTTGATTTGCTGCAACAGAGAGCAACAAAGGGGCATGGCAAAGTATTTTCACATATGTATGCATGACTACTCTTTGGGGAGTGTAGTCCTTGATCCTCGTGCCACCAATCACGCATATCGATGCATGATGGCCGAGGAGTCGAATTGCACGACTCAATATGAAATGAATGCACATATAAACACAACAAGACCTAAACTCCATCATGGATAATCCGGAGTGTCGGTGACTGGGAATTGAGACACGTTCCGTCACTCGAAGTACGAAACGTCCCTCGTTTCCCGTGCTCGGGCTAACTCCTATCCCAAGCACAATGCAATATGCATGACATGCATGAATGCAACTAATGTACAACCTAGCATGCATAATGCTATGAGATGGCATACACAATGCACGATATAACAAGGCATACACAATGCTCTAACATACAACTTAGCATACGCAATGCTATGAATCGAAATGGCATACACAAATGCATAATGGACTTACACCAACATGAGTGGACCTCATCCACACTCACATCAGTAGCCATTAGATGAAAAATGAGACTCTCGAAATACGTGCACGCATGCACGCAAATCGAGGACCGAACCTAAGGCATAGTATGCAACTCTAACAAGGCATGGCAAGGCATGAAATGTGGCACATAAGCATGTAATTCCAGCACTGAAATATGATACAAAGTAGTCCCGAAACATGAAAACATGGCACCCGATGCATGGAATGAACCCCGAAACTCGAAACTAGGCACATGGAATGACTTACAGCTATACAAAGCATGTATTATTTGATGATGAAGCATGAAGACAGATGCAAGACAGTCCAAAAACATGCATATTTCCAGTTGATAACAAGTCTCAAAAATGAACACAAATAGGGCTAATCTATCATGCAAAAATGGCCCTAAAAGAGAGATTAAACACAAAGGGACAGAAGCTCGCCCCAAATGGCAAAGAGCCCTTCAAAAAAGTTGAAGAGGGGCTCAAAAAAATTCACTTTACAGTTTACATCAAGCCACGAAAATAATCACAAATAAGGCCAAACTATCATGCAAGAAAAGGCCTAAAAGAGGGGTAAAGAGACAAGTGGTAGCTGTTGTTCTCAAACAGAGGAGAGCCCTTCAACAATGTTGAATAGGAGCTCAAAACAAGATATTTCACAGTTTATGGCCAAGTCCAAAACAACTCACAAATAAGCCTAAAATACTATGCAAAAATTGGCCTAAAAAAGAGATAAAGAGACAAGTGGTAGTAGGAGACCTCAAACAGAGGAGATCCCTTCAACAATGTTGAAGAGGGGCTCAAAAAAGGTTATTTTACAGTTTATTACCAAGTCCAAAACAACTCACAAATAAGCCTAAAATACTATGCAAAAATTGGCCTAAAAGAGAGATAAAGAGGCAAGTGGTAGTAGGAGACCTCAAACAGCAGGAGGTCCTTGATCAAACATGAAAAGGGGCTCAAAATATGACTATTTACAGTTTGGGTCGGAGCCCAAAAAATCTAGCAAGTATGGCTTAGATAGCATGCAAAACAAGGCAAGAAAGAGGGAAAATGGGACTCACCCTTGTAGAACCAAGCTTCAACAACTTTTGGGCCTAGTTTGGGAGCTCTTCACCTCTGGAAAGCAGCCTCAAGTTGCTGGAATGAGGGATGGAGGCCTTGTGCTATGAGGTGTAGGGTAAATGGTGTAGAACTTAAGGGGTTTTGGTGCTTGGAGTAGAGAGAGAGAGAGAGAGAGATTGAATGCAAGAGCTCCAAACAAGTTTTTGTAACCCTTTTAAATGCAGCTGGAAGTGCTGGTTTTATAGGGAAAGGAGTGGAGGAAAAAGGGGGGAAAATCAAATTCAAATTTCCCCCCAAAAGACCCCCTCTCGGATATAGGATCTGGGGGGAAACAGAGGTTGCAGCTGTAAGGAACCAGGTGAGAGGGTCATGGCTGGCCAGGTTCAGAAGGTTCAGGGGGCCGACCGGCCACCCCCCATGGCCGGCCGACCAAGGGTCAAAAGGGTCAAGGATAATTGCTGGTCGGCCACCTCAAAAAGGTGGCCTCCCATGTGTGCACAACACAACTATGTGGTTGAAACCCGGAGAATGTGAACCAGGAGAGAGAAAAACCCATTTTTTAGAGGGGTTCAAAAGGGTCAGGCACAATTACTGGTCGGCCACCAAATATTGGTGGCCTCCCAGGTGTGTACAACACAAATATGGGGTTTAGGGTTCAATAAAGTGTCCTCGGGGTGGTTAACATTGGCTTTCAAGTGAGGAAAACGGGCGTCGGAGAGCGATGAAGAAATAAAGCTGGCTTTTCAGAACAATTGCTGGCCTCCCACCCTCCTACAAGCTTCCTAACTATGAAAATAAGGTCTCCACAAAAAATGAACCAAAACGGATGCAAAACGGAGGTTTGGGGGACCGAAACGCGCGGCCCGGGGCCCCGAAAATGGGCTGTTAAGCACCGGAGGTGGCGTTTGACCACGAAGTTGGTCTCTCGAGCCACAGTGTTCCTCAAAAGGGAGGAAATAAGATGTGTACCGAAAACCGGAGGAAACGGAGGTGGTTAGGCGGTCCCGAAGCGAGGCACACGACCGTTAGCTCTGAAAAATAGGAAACCGGGCTCCAAACGGGAAAAATGGCCTACGATCACGAAATGTAGCCTACGGCCACTGAGAGATGATCTACGAGACCTCTCCCTCCCTTCGGGAAGAGAAAACAGAGAAAACATAGCCTGGTTCGCAAACCGAGGCAAGGCACGAAAGAGTCCGGAAGTCCGGAGGCAAGGCTTGCACCCGGGACTCTGAAACTTCAGAACTAGCACAATGTGCAATATCACCGAGCGCTCAACTGGTGACGTCTGAGTCTTAAGGTCGGTCAAAAATGGGGTGTCTATAGCCACCTCTGCTCAGCCCCCTTGGCTCCAATTGACCAAATTGTTGAGATTTTTGAAACTTTGCTCTTTTAACCCTCAGTGCCTTATTATCACACCACAAACCATCTGCCTTCTAGATCGCCATCTCTGCAGTCACCTCATAATCATATCTTTCAAACCCAAATCATTATCTTAATGCTTTCCTTCTCTTTCCTGGAATGAACACATCCTTAACTAGACCAAACTTTCGAAAGAGATTGAATAAGCCTTTAGGATCCATTGAGTTTGGAGTGTTATCTACGAATATAGTGACTAACACTGCCTCCTTGAGATATCCATGTTAGTTGCCCACTTTTCTCCTACATATCACTAGGTTTCAATCTCCTCTTTTCATTGCTTGCATTTTGTTCAACTTAATTAACACATCTGTTATGTCAAAATATACCATAGAGTGGAAACTCAAGCCAAAGCAACATGCTTATACTACAAGAGAGTAATCAATATCAGATATTATGACCTAAATTGCAACATGAACATGTTCTTTCATACTTCAATACACATAATATGATATTAAAGAAACTTTATCAATTTGCCTAGAGAATCTGTTGGTAGTATGTACCTGATCAATCTAGAAAATACAAAACTACTACAGAGACCTGATCAATCTAGAAAATACAAAACTACTACAGAGAGGGAATAATAATATGATAGAAGTGATATTGAATGAGATAGACAAGCTGAAGCCAACCTATCTATCTATCTATATATTATATACGAAAAAGTGAGTTTTTAGTGAGGAGTTTTGTGAGAGTTTCAATATCTCATACTAATTTTTTTTATTTTTGTAATTTTAAAAAGTTAAGACGCTACAACAAATAAGAATTTTAGAAACCAAATGTTTTGGTTTCTAAAAATGAAATTTTTTTTGCAAAAGACATTAGAGACCAATTTCTATCGTCATGAGTATAGTTGCTGAAAGGTCGTCTCGAAAAGTCCAAAACAAGGCTTTTAGCGACAAAATTTTGAAAATGTTACTAATAAATAGACTTTTAGGAAAAAAATAATTTGGTCTTAAAATGGTTTATTTTTTGAGATAAAAAATTTGGTCCTAAAAGAATAATAATTCATCACTAATATCTAATTTTTGTTGCTAAAAATATAATGATGACTCTTTTTGCAACAAAAATATTTGATCCCTAAAATATAATTTTTTCCTTAAATTTTGGTCTCTAAAACCTTAATTTTTTGAAGTGAGAAAATTTCCATTGGATAGCTTTTATTTGATAATCTCACATTCGGAAAAGAAGGAAAAAAATGAGTTGTTTTACTCATATAAAGTGAAGCTTATACTCCCATCTCATTTAATATTATAGTGTTCTACATGTTTCAATTCAATATAGTTTAAATTTTAATAATTTTAAATCATTTTTTATTTGATTGATTCGTTAGTTTAACTGTGATTTTAGCAATTTTATTAAAATATATTGATTAGATTTGTTTAATTTGAAATAAACTAAAAATTGATATGATTAAAGATTGAAAGACTGAGATTGCTTGATTAGAAATAACCTTCTGTCCAAATAATTGTTAACTTTTATTTTATAATCCCACATAAAAAAAAGAAAAAGAAAAAGAAAAAAGTGAGTTATTTTACTTATATGAAGTGAATCTTAATAATGTAGTATTGTCTATACTTCAATTTAAGACAAGAAAAATTTAAAGTTAAAACAATATTTAAAATTTTTAATTAATTAATTTTTGTATAAGTTGATTGGTCATTTGACATAACCGATTAGGCTAAACCATTTTAGATTTGACCGATTCGTCGGTTTAATCGCTATTTCTCATACTGATTTTATTAATTTTAAACAATTAAAGAAAAGTTCATTGACTAACTTCCATTTAACCATATAAAAATAAAACTCTAATTAGTTTATGATTTATTTTATAATCCCACATCGGGAGAGGAAGAAAAAGCAAAGTTTGTTTCACTATCTATATATTATATAAGAAAAATAAAGTTTTTAGGGAGAAGCCTTGTAGGAGTTCCAAACTTTCATTCTAAAATTATTGAATTTTCTTAATTTTAAACAATTAAGAAAATTCTCATTGGCTAACTTCCATTTACCTTTTATTTTACAATCTCACATTAGAAAAAAAAGAAAAGAAAAATTGAATTGTTTCACTTATATAAAGTGAATCTTATATTTCCATTTATATAAGCAAAACGAGATTTTAAATGAGAAGCATTATGAACAATATCTCATATTAATTTTTTTTTATTTTTTTAATTTTAAACAATTAAGAAAATCACGATTGGCTATCTTCCATTTAAGTTTATTTTACAATCTTACATAGATATTTTGATTTAAAAATAATTTTGCATGAGGTTTTGAAACTCTCATAATATTTCTCTTTAAAAGTATTTTTTGTAAAATATATATAGATATTGATAATCTCAATGTCACTCTTACTGCTCTTTTATACAAAAATTATGAGATAATTACGATAATTTTAAATTTGTATTTAAAACTTATAAATCCCGTGATAGATTGTTATAATTTTAAATTTATATTGTGTCAATTTTAAATTTAAATTAATAGATTGCTTTCCATATTTCGTGACAGTTTAAATTTTAATAAAATTAATTAATTAATTTTTGTGTAAGTTGGTTGGTCTTTTGACCTAACTGATTAAGCTAAATTGTTTTGTTTACGTTGGTTAGTCTTTTGTTGGATTTGGACTGTTTTGTGTTTTTCTGTTTCACATCGCACTTGTGAAATCAGATTCAGAACCACAGGAGTTCAAACTGTAAGACTATCGTATTCGAAAAAATTAAACCCCTCTAAGGAGAACGAAAAGCAAGTTACAGCTAGTTGGTCTTTTGACCTAACTGATTAAACTAAATTATTTTTGTTTTGAATGACCTGCTGGTTTAACAGTGATTTTAGTGGTTTTACCAAAATATATTATTTAGATTTGTTTGATTCGAAATAAACTAAAGAACTGAAATTGCTTGATTAGAAATAAACTTCTCGCCCAAATAATTGTTAATTGTTCTTTTACAACCCCACATCGAGAAAAAAAAAAATAAGTTGTTTCACTTATATAAAGTGAATCTTATAAAGGCGGTTTTGAAGGAGAAGTCTTCTAAAAACTCTAAACCCTCATTCTAAAATCATTGAATTTTTTTAATTTTAAATAATTAAGAAATTTTCATTGGTTAGCTTCCATTTACTTTTTATTTTACAGTTTCACATTGAGAGAAAAAAAAAAAGTGAATTATTTCACTTATGAGAGGGTAATTTTTGGGAAAGAATTGGGCCGAGCTGTGAGTTGGGCCCTGCGGCCCAAAGTGTGAAGGAATCGATAAAAAGCCGTAGTGTTACTTCGGCCCAAAGAGGTGAGATTACTCCGGCTCAAAGAAGAAAAAGTTACTTCGGCCTAAGGAAGAATAAAGCTACTCCGGTCGGAGGCAACTTGGAGTTAGGCCGGTCTCAGAATTAGTCCGGTCGCGATATGTACAGGGAAGGCCGGTTTCGGGATTAGTCCGGTCGTCACATACAATGGTTAGGTCGGTCAGAACTTGTTACTGGGAAGGTTGACCTAAGCACACCAAGGTTGAACAAGGGCAGCCGAAGTAATGAGTTAGAGGAGAAGACCGAGCTAAGGATAGTTCGGCCTTCCATGTGGCTCAGCATAGCCAGTGTTATTTCGGTTATGTTGTAGTTCGGCCATGAAGAAAACCATCCCACTTGGTTTAAGCAGTGGGGAGGGTGTAAAAGGATAAGCATTATCCTTAGGAGAATGAATCCTAGGAGGACTCTGCATGGAGAAGTACAAGTCCTACTAGGATTGTGCCACGGGAAACTTATAAAAGCCTACAAACATCACCTTGGAGGAGGTAATTGAACACAATCTTTTTGAGAACTTAGAGCTTTGTCTATTTGTCAAGTTTTCTGACTTAGGCATCGGAGAGGTTTCCGGCACACACCCGCCGGCTAGCTCACGTTTGTGTTTTCAGGTGACAAAGCGACGTCGTACGGAGGAGCGTGGACTTGGTCAACAGGATTATACGAGGAGAATTATTTCCTCCCCGTACAATTGGCGCCGTCTGTGGGAAGAACAGACAAGAACAAAAACCTCTTGACTAAGCTTCTCCTTTTCTCATTCAATGGCACACATTGAAGACTTGCCACAGTCCGCCGTCGACGGACTAACTCCAGAAGGGGGCGCAAGGCGTGAGGGATTACCTACTGTCCCTCCCATGACGGACTTGGAGCCCCAGCAACATAATTCCAGGAGGAGTGGCAGGGGAAGGCGGAATGGCAGCCCTCGTCACTCTCAAAGTCCCGACAGGCAAAGGAGGAGGATTGATCCTCAAGCCCTGGAAAATCGCGTAAAGGAACAAGATGAACTAATTCGAAGAATGGCGGCGGACATGGAGACTTTAAAACGCCAGATGAAGACTAAAAATGTGGCGACAGGAGAGGGGCGCAAGCATAAGACGCCCCCTCGCCACTCAGAAAGTCGTAGTAGGAATACTACACCCTCTCAAGGAGAGAGCAGAAGCCTCAGGACAGGCGACACTCACTCCTTATCTTCAAGGACTCGTCACTCCAGGTCTGAGAGGATGAGATCCGAAAGATCATACACTGAAGGAAGCACGTATTGGCCTTCACATTCACACCAAACCAGATCCAGACAAACCGAGCTACCCAGGTCATCCGACTTACGAACCGTGCTAGAAGAAAAAGCACGATGCAAGGAGGATGCCAGGGCAAGGGATCCACACCGAGTTTCGGCCTTACAACGGTTGGCTCCTCGGACACACGGAAGCGTCGAGGTTGGAATGCCAATACCGCGACCGGCCTACGAACCAACAGACAAGGCATTGGCAAGACTACAGACTTCGCCGTTTGTCCCAGCAATCGAAAACGCTCCCCTACCATCAGGCTTCCTTCAGCCGAAGTTCAATACATATGAAGGGAAGACGGATCCGTATTCTCACCTGAGCCACTTTCGCCAAGTCATGGCTGTGTACAGGCGAAACGAGGCCCTAATGTGCATACTCTTCCCATCAAGTCTGGGCGACTTAGGCTTGACTTGGTTCGAAAAACTCCCAGAGGGCAGCATAGCCTCCTGGGCCCAATTGGCAGAAGCGTTCGTAACAAGGTTTCGGACAAATACTAAAACACCGGTGGAGATAGACCAGTTACTCTCCATCGACATGGGTGAGAAAGAAACCCTCAGATCTTACAACAGTCGCTACTGGGAGACATTCAACCAGATTGGAGACTGCCCCACCAATCTGGCCATTGCGCAATATAAAAGAGGCCTACCAGTAGGGAACCGACTAAGGGATTCAATTACCATGACGCCGCCCCTCACCATGGAGGCCCTGATGGAGAGAGTGCATCAGCACATCAGGGTAGAAGAGGATGGCGCACGTGCAAAGGCGAAATCTAGCACTACCATAGTGCCAGAAAAAAAAGACCTCAGCGAAGGTCAATACAGTAGATAGACAGAACAAAAACGGGCGTGGCAGACGAGATAACGGAGAAGACCCAGACAAAAGATGGTTGAGAATCCGCACTGCCATAACAACGGTGTTCAAAAAACCAATATATCGGATTCTGAGCGAAATCAAAGATGAGCCTTTTGTCAAGTGGCCAGCCAAGCTTGGGGAAGCTCAGAAGAATTACGACGACAGATCACGGTGCACCTTCCACAAAGAAAAGGGGCACCGAACTGAGAATTGCACGCCACTAAGACAGCACTTGGAAGAATTGGTGGCAGCAGGCCACTTGGATGAATACATTGAAGGAGGAGTACAGCCGGCCCCCCAAGATCATAATGACCATCCCAATGGAATGCCAAACGATGCACCACCTCAAGGCATTATCAATGTAATTCATGGAGTTTTTGAACCTGAGCGCGTATGCGAGCTTAGAGGTTCGATCAAGAAGGCTGAGCACTTTAGGGAAATATTGAGTGCCCAACCTGCCATCAAGAAGGGGAGGACAGAGGCAACAAACGTCATGTCCTTTTCGGATAAGGACTTGGAGCGAATTTACTGCCCCCATAATGATGCCCTGGTTGTCACTCTCCGAGTCAAGGATTTTGACGTCAAGCGGATTCTGATTGACCAGGGTAGTTCATGTGAGATCATGTATTACGACACATTCAAGCAACTAAAGCTGCAGGACAAAGACTTGGCACCCGCAGTTTCTCCCCTGATTGGATTCAACTCCATGCCAGAGTGGCCTGTCGGCAAAATAATCCTTCCAGTCAGAGCTGGAAGTGTATCAAAACAGGTGGAGTTCTGGGTATTGAAGGTCCCCTCCACCTACAACATCATCCTGGGCAGAACATGGCTGCATGCCATGCGTTCGGTGGCGTCATCGTACCATCAGGTAATGCGGTTCCCCAATGACGCCGGTATAATTGAAGAAGTCTATGGCGATCAGATCATGTCAAAACAGTGCTTCGCCACAGCAAATGGAAGCCGAGCTGCCAAAGGATACGTTCATTCGGTGGAAGAACCAGAGAGTAATGAACTATTCGCTGACGTCGGCAAAAAAGCTGATCAAAAAGCGGTGGAAGACTTGGTGGAGGTAAAAATAGATGAGAAGAACCCGGATAAGTTCTTCTTGCTTGGCTCATCATTGTCCAGCGCTGAGAGATTAGAGGTCATGGAATTCTTGACCTCTAATATCGAAGTGTTTGCCTGGACACCGTACGACATGCCAGGCATTGATCCAAACTTCATCAGTCACCAACTCAATGTCCACCCATCCGCCAGACCAGTTATTCAACGTACACGCAGATCGGCACTCCACCACGCCGAAATAGTGGCAGAAGAGGTGGGCAACCTGCTGGAGGCAGGAGCAATAAGGGAAGTGCACTACCCAAAATGGATCTCCAACACCGTCGTAGTGCCAAAAAAGAATGGTAAATGGCGCGTCTGCGTCGACTACAAAACAGTCAACAAGGCGTGCCCAAAAGATAGCTTCCCTCTACCAAGGATAGATAAACTGGTGGACTTAACGGCAGGACATAACCGACTTAGCTTTTTGGATGCATACAGAGGCTACCACCAGATCGCCATGCACGAACCAGACCAAGAGGTCACTTCCTTCACAACACCAAGGGGGTTATATTGCTACAAGGTCATGCCCTTTGGCCTAAAGAACGCAGGGGCGACATTCCAAAGGATGGTCACCAAGATGTTTGAACCATTGTTAGGCAGAACAATGGAGGCGTACATCGACGACATGGTGGTCAAAAGCAAGGATGAGAATGACCATCTGAAAGACTTAGGCGAGATGTTCCAGATCCTGAAGAAACACAAGCTACGCCTCAATGCGTCCAAATGCGCATTCGGAGTTGGATCTGGCAAATTCTTGGGCTTCCTGGTGACCAACCGAGGTATAGAAGCCGACCCCTCTCAGATCAAAGCGATCCAGGAGTTGGAGAGACCAAACTCAGTCAAAGAAGTGCAGCATCTTACTGGTATGGCGGCTGCACTCAACCGGTTCATAAGCAGATCGTCGGACAGACTACGACCGTTCTTCCAAGCTTTAAAGGCCAAGTTTGAGTGGGATGAAGAATGCGACCGAGCTCTGGAAAGCTTAAAGGAATACATGTCTTCCCCACCACTTCTTGTTACTCCAGTACCTGGTGAAGAACTCTTTTTGTACCTAGCAGTCTCTCAACACGCAGTCAGCGCAGTGTTGGTTCGTGCAGAAGGAATACAACACTTGCCCATCTTTTATGTCAGCAAGACATTATTGGGAGCCGAAACAAGGTACTTACCATTGGAGAAACTAGCATTAGCATTAATGATGGCATCCAGGAAATTGGCGCACTACTTTCATGCCCACACCATAGTCGTCCTCACGGCCTTTCCCTTAAAAGCTCTGTTTGAAAGGGCGAACTTCAGTGGGCGAATTTTGAAATGGGCAGTAGAGTTGGGACAATTCGATATCAAGTTCCAACCGAAGACCGCAATAAAAGCTCAATCTTTGGCAGACTTCGTCGCAGAGTTTACTCCTGGAAGTCATCATATCTGCCCAGTCGACCTGACTGACTCAACCGAACTAGGGACGGAAGTTGACGCCGGAATAGCACAACCCCTAGTGAAAGATAGTCCATCAACGGAACTAAGGACGGAAGTTGACGCCGGAATAGCGCAACCCCTAGTGGAAAGTAGTCCATCAAGCACAAAGGCAGACCACATTAAGGACGACAAGGAGGAGCCAAACGAAGGCTCACCAGCACTTCAAACAGAGGACGAAGGGCAGACAGCCAATATGGACTTTGAAGAAAACACCATCCTTGACCCCACGGCATCATCTGACCCTTCCACATGCTGGAAACTATTTGTTGGAGAGATGTGGAAGCTCTTTGTGGATGGAGCATCCAACCGACATGGTGCAGGGCTTGGCATAGTCCTCATCTCTCCAGACGGCCTGGTTATAGAGCAAGCAATCAACCTTGGCTTCCCAGCATCCAACAATGAAGCAGAGTATGAGGCGCTTATCGCAGGACTCAAGTCAGCACACTTCATGAAAGCAGCCGAACTAATGGTATACAGTGACTCTCTGCTGGTGGTAAACCAAATTTCGGGCGAATACGAAGCAAAGGACGACAGAATGGCCAAGTACCAAGAGTTAGTCAGAACAGAGATCAAGAAGTTTGATGTGGTAAGGATAGAACAAATTGGCAGGGAGGAAAACAGCCGAGCGGACGAGCTAGCAGGCCTGGCCTCAATGGCAGATACATCGATCCCTCATCCATTACTCATCGACTTCTTACCAAGACCAAGTATAGAAGACCCCGAAGCAGAAGAAGTATATTGCACTGAATTAGGCCCTTCATGGATGGATCCCATCATCCGGTTCCTAAAAGACGGCATCCTACCAGAAGAGAAAAAAGAAGCCAACAAAATAAGGGCGAAGTCGCAGCGGTTTTGGCTATCTCCATCTTTGGCATTATACAAGAAGTCATTCTCTGGGCCTTACCTCAAGTGCGTTCATCCCAGCAAAGTAGAAGCCTTCCTGTTTGAAATACACGAAGGGGTATGTGGAAGTCATCAAGGGGGAAGGTCGCTCGCCTACAGGGCTATTTCACAAGGATATTGGTGGCCCTATATGCAAGCAGACTCAGAAAAATATGTGAAGAAGTCTGAAAAATGCCAGAAATTCGCGCACCAAATACATCAACCAGCAAGAGAACTCCTACCTTTAACTAGCCCATGGCCTTTCGCAATGTGGGGCTTAGACATAGTAGGACCACTTCCAACAGCACCCGGAGGCAGAAAATTCTTTCTCGCAGCAACAGACTACTTCACAAAATGGGTGGAAGCAGAAGCATTGGCATCAATCAAAGAAAAAGATGTGAAGAAGTTCGTTTGGCAAAATATTATCACTCGGTTTGGCATACCAAAAGCACTGATCTCAGACAATGGAACTCAGTTCGACGGCAGAATCTTCAGAAGCTTTTGTGAAGAATACAAGATAGAGTTCTACAATTCCACACCGGCGTATCCTCAAGCAAATGGGCAGGCTGAAGCATCAAATAAAGTCGTCTTGAATGGACTAAAGAAAAGGCTAGAGAAAGCAAAAGGCAAATGGGCGGATGAACTTCCTCATGTTTTATGGGCTTACCGCACCACACCTCGGCGATCAACTGGAGAAACACCATTTTCCTTAGCCTATGGTATGGAAGCAGTGATCCCACTAGAAGTTGGCCTTCCCACAATTCGAAGCGAAAATTTTGACCCAGACTTAAATGGAGAAGCCATAGCCTTAGAACTCAACCTTGCAGAAGAAAGAAGAGAAAGAGCGTTGGTCCACATCGCCGCATACCAACGAGAGTTAATCAAAAAATTCAGCAAAAAGGTTCATCCAAGACAATTCAAAATTGGCGATTGGGTACTGCGCAAAGTAATGGGAAACACCTTGGTCCTAGGAGACGGCAAGTTAGGCCCCAATTGGGAAGGTCCCTATAAGGTGGTTGGGTTAGCCGGCAAAGGGGCATACCACCTAGAAGACAAGGATGGCAAGGCAATCCCTAGGCCATGGAATACGGCCAATCTCAAGTTATTTTACTTTTAGCTTTTCTTTTTCAAACATGTAATTTTCTCTTCCTTCAATAAAATGAGCAATTCTTTTTAGCACAAATTATTCTTTGTAAAAGTTAGCTTTAGAGACTAAGTTTATTGCAAGCATTCTATTCCAAGTTAGCTGGAAAAACTAACTCAGAGGTTGGCTGGATTTAACCAACATCCTTCCTAAGCCCAGGAAAAGGATCTAGGCTGCAGGACATTTGGTCGGAATAACCAAATACTATAAGTTAGCTGGAAAAACTAACTTCCATGGTTGGCTGGAATAAACCAACACTTGTTACTCTTCAGCCGAAGTAAGTGTACGGCTGAAGAGTGGTTGGCTGGAATAAACCAACACTTGTTACTCTTCAGCTGAAGTAAGTGTACGGCTGAAGAGTGGTTGGCTGGAATAAACCAACTCCTGTTACTCTTCAGCCGAAGTAAGTGTACGGCTGAAGGGTGGTTGGCTGGAATAAACCAACACTTGTTACTCTTCAGCCGAAGTAAGTGTAAGGCTGAAGGGTGGTTGGCTGGAATAAACCAACTCTTGTTACTCTTCAGCCGAAGTAAGTGTAAGGCTGAAGAGTGGTTGGCTGGAATAAACCAACACCTGTAACTCTTCAGCCGAAGTAAGTGCAAGGCTGAAGAGTGGTTGGCTGGAATAAACCAACTCTTGTTACTCTTCAGCCGAAGTAAGTGCAAGGCTGAAGAGTGGTTGGCTGCAATAAACCAACACCTGTAACTCTTCAGCCGAAGTAAGTGCAAGGCTGAAGAGTGGTTGGCTGGAATAAACCAACACTTGTTACTCTTCAGCCGAAGTAAGTGTAAGGCTGAAGAGTGGTTGGTTGGAATAAACCAACACTTTGTACTCCTTAGCCGAAGTAAGTACATGGCTGAAGAGTGGTTGGCTGGAATAAACCAACTCTTGTTACTCTTCAGCCGAAGTAAGTGTAAGGCTGAAGGGTGGTTGGCTGGATTAGACCAACACTTAATACTCCTCAGCCGAAGTAATTATGTCGGCTAAGGAGTGGTTGGCTGGTAAGTATAGTTTAACCAACCAAAAACCGAAATAACATTTGGAGTGAATGGAAGACATTAATAACGCAAGCATACACACAATAACCGGAATAAGAGAAGTAAAATTTTCATTCAAAAGAGAAGTCATTACAAGGGGGCTTAGTTCGGTTACAAAGAAAAGAGTACAAAATTAAGAGAAAAGTTCATCTATCTCGGCATCAAAGGCAGCATCAGTGTCAGCTGGAAGACCGGTTTCTGGCGGCAGGACTCCTTCAGTCACAACAGTGGTATCGACCGGAGCCAGAGTTTCATTTGGCTGTTCAATAGTCAGATCTTCCACTCTGGACTCGGGCCGATCTATCTGATCCACATTCACAACCGAAGTATCCCCAGGGGCAGAGTCTTCATCAGAATCTTCATCATCTGAGCCCTCAAGGAACTGCTGTTGCATGGCCGTGGCATATTCCATCAAGGAGTTAGGTATGAAATAGGCTGGAGGGTTGAAAACCTCGGTCTGAGGATCATGACCGAGCTTCTCAACGGCTCCCCTCCAGCCGCACTTAAAGAAAAGATCCTTGGCAGCATTACATTGTTGGGCGTAAGCGTCCTCTGCTCTCTTGAAGCCCTGCTTGTCAGCCTGTTTTACCTTCTCCTTTATTTCGGCATCCTTCTTTCTTTCAAGTTTTAGCAACTCGCGCAAGTACTTGTCCTTCAGCACAATGGCAGTCTTTTGCTTTTCGGCCTCGGCCGAACTAACCATTCCGGTCAATCGACCGACCTCACCTCGGAGTTCGGCCATTTCCTTTCTGGCCGACTCTAGTTCGGCCGATTTCGCCTCTGCCTCGGCCGCCGCTTGCCTTGTCACTTTCCTCAGCTCCAGTACTCTCCTGTGGGTGATTTGGTTCTTTTGAATGGCCTGACAAAACAAACAACTTCCCTTTAACCGAAGAAAGAGTTAAAAAGAAAAAGAAACATAAACAGAAAAACAACCGAAGTCACTAACCAGAATCATGGATTTAGTAGCAGACCGGATGGACTTCAGCTCGGTGGTTAACTGTTTTTGGTGATGTTCCATGTCTTTGGGCAGACACACGCTCTTGGCCAGGTTGATGGCCAACAGGTGGTCTTTCTCAGCAACGACCGAGTCTGTGTCTAGAATGACTCGGTCGTTGAAGGTTAGTTTCGGTGCCCAGCAGCCGATAGTTCGGTCGGAAGACTCCGGTTGGGGGCTCGGTGGTAAGCTCGGCTGAATAGGAGTTTCTTCATCAATCAGAACTCGTTCGGGTTCGGCAGTTCGGGCACGTTTGGTTCGGCGGGAAGAGGATGGCTGTTGGGAAGGAAGGGCGACAACAGCAGGTTGCGGTTGGCTGGGAGGCGCCACTTCAGGCCTAGCTGTTTCGGTAAGAAGGGCCCTGACCCTGCTCCTTTTCGCCATCTCTTCTTCTGCGGTTAGAGGGACAAGTCTTATCTCGGGCAAAGTTGGGTCCGGTTCCGGTGCCTCTTCAAGAAGGAAGTCAGTCACCTTTGCTTTCCGTCGACCGCTATAACGGTAGGTCGGTTCGAAATTTAGAAGCTTGGCCCAATCCCTTTCTTTAACCCGAAAAGCGGCTCGCAAGACTCCGAGGTTAGGATAGCTATACAGGGAATGGAGATGGGCAAAATCTGAAAAAAAGAGAGAAGTGTTAGTTCGGCTAACAGACTAAACAACCGAGATAACTTACAAAGCAGAAGACCGAAGTAAAATTACCAGGCTCTCCCATTTTCCAATTTATAGGTCGGCCAGGAATTTGAGCTTGAAAATCCTCAAAGTTCCCAGAGACCCAAAAGAAATCGTCATCGTTAAGATCTTTGTCCGGAGTGTGCTTGATTATCTTCTCTCGGCGGCGGCGAATTCTAAGGTAGTAGACCCACCCAGCATTCTTTGAGCCGATAGAATACTGATGAAATATTTCGGCTAGGCCGAGATTTAGTCCGGTTTGATGATTTAATGCGGCTATTCCCATTATGATACGATATGTATTGGTAGACAGTTGGGTGGGGCACAACCTAGTCTGTCTAAGAAATTCGCAGATTAGCGGTTGAACAGGAAACCGTAGTCCGGTTTCTATTATGGATTGAAGGGTAAAAGGGACGAAGCCTTCATTGTCCCAGGGAGTAGCATCTTTCTTGGCCAATACCAGTTGGACATCATCAGGAATCTGGTAGTCCTGCCTAAATTCGGCCATGCCACCAGGGGTTTCGACTAAATATCTATACTTACCCATTTGTTGTATAAATTACGAATAAATTATTTCGGTACAAAAACTTGGCTCAGTAGCTCGGTTGAGCACACGCAGGAGTGTCTGGGCAACCTAAGTCTGCAAGGTAGAAAACAAAGGGGTTAAGCACAGATCGATTGACCGCGCTACAAATTATAAGCAAGATATACAAATCCTACTTCGGCTTAGTGGGCTGGTTCTACCTCGGCTCTTCAGAATGTTTGTTAGCACGGTTTTGAGCACATTAGATCGGTTTAACGTCTAGGGGCAGCTTTCTGAGTTCGGTCTAAAAAACTAAGAAAGCTGGTCTAGTCCCAAGGCCTAAAACGGTTACAGTATGAGGAAAGTTACTTCGGTTGAGCTCTTAGGGGCGGCTTTCTAAGTTCGGTTTAAGAACTAAGAAAGCCGGCTTGGCCCCAAAATCTTAGCTCGGTTATAGACCGAAGTACCTAGTTCGGTATGAGCAAGCTTGTTTGGTGATCCTATCTTGGCTAGAGTGGGTCAAAAGAAACTACTGATATTCCTACAAGTTCTAGTCCGGCTATGTTCTGAATCTATTCACATATATGACACAAACAGTATCCAAGTTCGGTCGGGACGTGATTCTGGATCAAAATCGAAATTTTTTCTCTAGGGTATATGACATATACATAGAGTTCTAAATAGAAGTACAAAAGCAAATCAGAAATGGACAAACTGTTTGCAAAAAACATACAGAGCATGGAAAGCAAAATACGAAAACAAAGAAAGCAAGAAGGATAGGCTTGCTTACCTGTATAAGAGAGAAGCTAGAAATGGAGGCAATGGCAGCAATGGAGGCACGAACACAGTAAAACTCAAAAACTCAGGAACCAGGGGAGAAGAGAAAGTGAAGAATCGAAGGTGAGTGATTCAAGAAGGAGAAAGGCTGTTTTGTGAAAAGGGAGAGAGAAAATAGGCGGCAAAAAGAGGCAGGAACAGTACGAAAATTCTGAAGGACGGCGTGACAGTTGGCCACAGCCTATCAGAGTTTGCCACGTGTCACGGGAATGGGAAGCGATACAGTCGCTGTGATTGAAGAGACGTTTTTGACCGGACATAGTTGTACCCGAGGTAAACTTAGCTCGGCTGGAAAGGCTAAAGGATTTTTAGCTCGGCTGGAAAAGCATGACAAACTCTAGTTCGGCCAGAAGGCTGGTAATCCCAATCATGTTGCACAGATGGAATTAAGGGGCAATTGAGAGGGTAATTTTTGGGAAAATTGGGCCGAACTTCGGGTTTGGTTTTGAGGCCCAAAGCGCAGTGGACTAGGTAAAAAGGCCATACAGAATACTCCGGCCCAGAAGGGCAAAATTACTCCGGCCTTGGGAAGACAAAGCTACTTCGGCCCAAGAAGACGAAATTACTCCGGCTCAAGAAGAGACCGTTACTTCAGCCCGAGGAAGAGTAAAATTACTCCGGTCTGGAGGCAATTCACAGTTAGGCCGGTCTCAGAGTTAGTCCGGTCGCAGTATGTTCTAAGAAGGCCGGTGTCGGAATTAGTCCGGTCGTGACTTATATTGGTTAGGCCGGTCCGAACTTGTTACTTGGAAGTTTGATCTAAGCGCATCAAGGTCGAACAGGGCAGCCGAAGTAAAGAGTTGGAGGAGAAGACCGAGCTAAGGATAGTTCGGCCTTCTGTGGCTCGGTATAGCCAAGTTTACTTCGGTCAAAAGGAAGTTCGGCCGTAAAGAAAACCATCCCACTTGGTTTGAGCAGTGGGGGAGAGTGTAAAAGGATAAGCATTATCCTTAGGAGAATGAATCCTAGGAGGACTCTGTATGGAGAAATACAAGTCCTACTAGGATTGTGCCATATGAAACTTATAAAAGCTCACAAACATCACTTTGGAGGAGGTAATTGAACACAATCTTTTTGAGAACTTAGAGTTTTGTCTATTTGTCAAGTTTTCTGACTTAGGCATCGGAGAGGTTTCCGGCACACACCCGCCGGCTAGCTCACGTTTGTGTTTTCAGGTGACAAAGCGACGTCGTACGGAGGAGCGTGGACTTGGTCAACAGGATTATACGAGGAGAATTATTTCCTCCCCGTACAACTTATATAAAGTAAATTTTATACTCCCATTTAACTTTAATTTTACAATCTCACATTAAGAAAAAAAAGAAAAAGTGAATTGTTTTATTTATATAAAGTGAATCTTATACTCTTATTTATATAAGCAAAAAAATATTTTTAGTGAGAAACCCTATGATTAATATCTCATACCATTTTTTTTTATTTTCTTAATTTTAAACAATTAAGAAAATCCACAATGTTTAGCTTCCATTTAACTTTTATTTTCTTATCTCACGTAATGGTTTTGATTTTAAAAATAATTTGTATGAGATTTTGAAACTCTCATAATATATAACTTTAAAATAACTACAATCTCATATTCAGAAAAAAAAAGAAAAAGTGAGTTGTTTCACTTATATAAATTGAATCTATACTCTCATTTAATATTGGAGTATTGTGTATATTTCAATTCAAGATGGTTTAAATTTTAAAAGAAAATTAAAAAGTTTTAATTTATTAATTTTGTTGTAAATTGGTTGGTTTTTTGAGTTAGTCGATTAGACTGAATCATTTTCGAATTGGTTGATTCACTGGTTTAACTGCGATTTTAGTTGTTTTACCAAAATATATTGTTTAGATTTGTTTGATTTGAAATAAACTAATATTGACGTTATTGAAAATTAAACGACTAAAACTACTTGATTAGAAATGAACTTCACGTCCAAACAACTGATAACTTTTATTCTACAATCCCACATTGGGAAAAGGAGGAAAAAAACGAGTTGTTTTATTATATAAATCTTATGCTCCCATTTAATACTGGAGTGTTGTGTATGTTTCAGTTCAAGACAGTTTAAATTAATTAATTTTTGTATAAATTGATTGGTCCTTTGACCTAGCCGATAGAGTGAACCGTTTTCGGTTTGACTGATTCGCTAGTTTAATCACGCTTTTAGTGGTGTTATTAAAATATATTGGTTAGATTTGTTTGATCGAAATAAATTAAAAATTGTTTGATTCGAAATAAATTAAAGATGGACCAATTAAAAATTAAACAGTTGAGATTACTTAATTCGAAATAAATTTTCCACCAAACAATTGTTAACTTTTATTTTACACAATCTGATGTCAGGAAAAGAAGAAAAAAAAGTGAATTATTTCACTTATATATTATATAACGAAAGTGAGGTATTTAGAAAGAAAACTTCTAGGAGTTCCAAACACTTATTCTAAAATTATTATTATTATTTTTTTAATTTTAAACAATTAAGAAAATTTCCAGTGACTAGTTTCCATATAACTTTTATTTTACAATCTCGTATCGAAAAAAGAAGAAAAAAATGAATTGTTTCATTTACATAAAATGAATATTATACTCCCATTTATATAAATTATTGAATTTTCTTTAATTTTAAATAATTAAGAAAATTCTCATTGGTTAGCTTCTATTTAATTTTTATTTTATAATCTCACATCGAGAAAAAAAGAAAAAAGTAAATTGTTTAACATACATAAAGTAAATTTTATGCTCCTATTTATATAAGTAAAATGAGATTGTTTAATGAGAAGTCTTATGATCAATATCTCATATTAATTTTTTTTTATTTCTTAATTTTAAACAATTAAGAAAATCCCGATTAGTTAGCTTTCATTTAACTTTTATTTTACAATCTCACATAAAGTTTTTTATTTTAAAAATAATTTTGTATGAGATTTTGAAACTCTGGTAATATCTCTCCTTAAAAGTATTCTTTTGTAAAATATATAGATATATTGATAATCTCAATGTCACTCTTACTGCTCCTTAATACAAATATTATGAGATAATTATGATAATTTTAAATTTGTATTGAAACTTATTAATTATGGGATAGATTATTATAATTTTAAATTTATATTGTGTCAATTTTAAATTTAAATTAATAAATTACTTTCCACATTTAGTGACAGTTTAAATTTTAATAAAATAACATTTAAAAGTTTTAATTAATTATTTTTTGTGTAAACTGATTGATCTTTTGACGTAATTGATTAAGCTAAACCATTTTTGTTTAATTGAGTTGCAGGTTTAACCGTGATTTTAGCTATTTTACATGTTACGATAATTCTTTTTTACTCATTAAGTTTTTAGAATTTCTTTAATTATTTCCCTTTCAAAAACCAATATGACAATTTTTTTAAAAATCATATATTTTTATTCTAAAATAGTAAAATATTAAAATTATGTCATTTTTTTATAACAAATCATAATTTTAATTATTAATTGTCAATACAATAATTTTAATTTATCTATGATATATGATATAGTAAATAAATATTTAAAACAAAACTCTTAAGCTTATATATAAAATTTTATTTATAAAAGGTAAAATATAAAAAAATTAAATATAATTATTATATTTTTAATAAAAAATATATTATTTTATTCCGTTCATAATACAGGTGATACAGTAGCTCATATATATATATATATATATGCATAACAAGATTTCAACAATCAAGTCATAATAAGAATCAAAACTGCAAAACCTGATCATAGGCTCAGTTTTTTTGCATCAACAAAATACTCTATGAATTTCAACCATTATTATTAACTAATGCCATAATTTATTTTTGTAAAAATTAACCTACATAATCCGATCAGAGAGAGACGGCAACCTCCTAAAAAAGTTCAATGCGGGAGTTGGCATTCGATCTCTAAAAATGGGATGCCGAAGATAATAGAACCCAAATGCCATTGCCACCATCTTGGATGGTACTAGGTACAAAATCAATGCAACAATTAAGCACAGCACCACAAATATCCCCGTGGCATGTGGGTCCCGCCATGTCACCAACGATTGTGCACGCTCCCCTTGCGTCGCGAAATAACCTAATACTGTCTGGACACGTGCCCCAAGCATCCTCAACTTATCGTACCTCACCCGAACCACTTCATGCGGCCTATTACTCGGCATCCCATCAAACTCCTCATCGAGCTCATCGCGATCGATCGACTCAGCCAACGAGATCTTCGGATCAAAGTGGGGTAGTGGGTCCCTCGACTTGAATCGATAATTCCACACTCCGATCACGAACACGTAGAATGCCAATGTGGGGACAATCAGATCAGGGAACCACACTAACATCACTAGCAATGCGTGGACTAGCAACGTGGCAGTCGGGTTCTTCCATGCACGCGTGTCATTCACCCATTTGACCACGTCAGTCACCCCAGCCACCACGTTGATGATCCTGCACCAATTAGCACGCACTTTCCGCATGCTGAAAGCGTGCGAGTCCGCATCGAGCATACACGTCACCACTTCTCGTCGAAGTGGTGGCTCAGATCTTGCCAAGTGTGCGGCCGTGATCTTCACAGCTGTGGTCCTCAACATCTCTTGTTGTCCCTCGCCAAGTGGCTTGATATGGTGCATTAATGGAAACAATGGTTGTGAGTACACGTGTAAGAAATCAAGCGTCGCAGTTTCACGAACAAACCGTACAGCCAACTCCATCTCACCCAATTTCTTCAACCCAGTATGAGTCAACAAAATTAACGGATATGTAGTCTTGTACACCTTACCTTTTTGCAGAGTAGATATACGTATCCGTACCTTCCCAATACGAAAATCTGGACGCGTGGACTCTTTAGGACCGTCCATCTCGAATACTTCCCAACTATCAAACACCCCAACAGTCAACACCGTTGATGGATCATAGACCTTCCACGTGTACTGTTCGTTCCACTTAGGTTCCAAACTATCAGAGATCGTACGTGTACGTACCCATTTGTTCCCATACTTTGCCACAGCATAGGCGTCGGTGGATCCTTTACCGTTGATTGTCTTCATGGGTAGTAAGTTTTTGCATCCAACGATCCCTAGCTCGACTCTCCCCACCGGGGGTTTCCAAAGTTGCCTCGCGGTCGGACGATAGTCGCTGCATACGTGGGCCGCCTCGTCCATCACGTGATATCCACCGTCAAAGCAGACCCGTAGCTGGATTCTACCTTTGTATTTCTTCTTTTCTTCGTTTGGATCATCGAAACTAAACCACCTTGATGCGACCAGGCGATCATCAACACGACGCTCTATGGACATCAGTGGTATGGTAGCAACCCCCAGTCTCACCGATTCTTTTGGTTGCCGATTTTCTAGAAAAATTATTAGTTGGTGGTCTGTGAACGGCTCGGCGGCTACGAACATCAAATCCTCATTCCATGACGGAGATCCGTTACGTGTAATGGAGGGTTTGGTTTTCAGAACTTGAAAACCGAGTTGGGCTTTGATTTGGAGAGACAATTCTTTTGACGGAATTAACGGAAAGATATCTTGGGCTTCGAGCACCGTTAGTCTCAAATACCATAGCTTTGGCGATTGGTACACTTTTGACCGAGAACCGGGGTTACCGGCTGTGTCCGTCTTCCACGCATCATGAAATGATTCGTCTTCCTGCGTACCAACCCACGTGGCAAGCATCAGATCGCTCATGTGAGGTCCACCACCTTCAGATTCCAATCTGTACCACTGTGGGGCCAAAGGGCTATCTGGTGGGTCTCGCAAGGGGATCTCGGTCACATCAAAACATAGCCCACCTAAGAAGTTATGCCCTGCCACGTCGGATCCAAGGTCTGCTGAGCTGGACTTTAGTGGATCCCAAACCGAGACTTCCAAGTCGGAGGAGGACTCATCAGGTGCATCGCGGGCGAAGGCAAACGTCTGGTCCCACTCAAATAAAGGGGTTTTTCGAGCGGGTCTGGATAGTACTTGACAACCCGAGACTCTTATTCTCACAACCGGGTTCCCATTTGTAGGAAGTGAACGGGCTTTCACGACCCGAACAAAGAGGTAATGCATTTTGTTGACAAGATCAAACGAGGTCCGTTCGATCGAAATATCCGAAGCGAAGCTACTGACTGAAGCGACTGAAGATAGGCGAGGGATAGGCCTAGGACCGTTGAAACCAAGATTGTTAACATCGGACACTGATCTCGTTATTAAAATATCCGGCTGTATTGGCTGTTGCCGCAGTGCTGGTTCCACTGGATTCCCACCTCCTTGTTGTGGGGGTTCAGATTCCGGCGGCTTTTCCACTTCAGCCGCAGCATTTTCCGGTGGTGGAGGTGGAGGTGGCGGCGGCGGTGCTGGTGGCGGCTGTTCTTCACTGGGTTTCTCACCGCCATTCAACGGCGGCTCCACTGTCGGCGCCGGAGCTTCTTCAGCCGGTTTGGGTTCCTCCGCCGGTGGCTTCACTTCCTCCACGGCCGGCGGCGGCGGCGGAGGTGGTGGAATTTCCTCATCCGCATAATAAATCTTCAAACCCAAGTCACCCTTAATCCAATTAAACAAGTGTTTCTTCTCCAGAGTATAATAAATCAAAGCCTCCTCACCACTGCTGACGAATTGAATCGCACTGAGTCTGAGTCGACCCAGAAAGTTGTTCCGACTAGTCGGTCCGATCAACTTGTCATGGTAAACCTCGACCTCGAGTATGTCTTCGAACACGTTGGAGGTTTTTCCAGCATTGAAATCAAGCTTTTCGTTCCACGTCGGGTTGAGGGTTTTAACCGCCGTAAGGGTTCGACGCCTCTGCCCGTAGTAGTCGAGAACTACATAGGGACTCGACGTCCCGAGTCCGTCTTTGGGTTGGAGATCTCGAGCGTCGATCACTTCAACTATCAGTTTTCTAATTTTAGACATGGTGTGAAGATTGAGAAGAAGAAGTTGTGTGTGTAGTTTGGGTTTTGGGAATTTTAGGATGGATTATCACATTGTTTGTGATATGGGTTTGAGAGTTACAGTGTGTTCATACAGATATATATGTGTCTGTGTGTGTGTATACGCGGAGAGAGAAGTGGAGTTTTTGGCTGGATGATGGAAGGGTAAAGAAAGGAGGAGAGAGACAAGAAGAAGAAAAAGTGCTTGACTTCATGTGCAAGGGAGCTTTATTCTTTAGCTAAAACCGACTTATCTTTTGCTGCTTTGCTTTGATTGTTTAGAAATACTTTTTCGCAAGACTTGAAAGATTCTTCGGTGCTTTATTTATTTGTTTAGGATTGTTTTTTTGTTTTGGGAATTTTTGCCATACCTTGAGATTGGGTATGATGAGCTTTATCGGCTTTAAGTTAGTGGAATTGCTTCCCTGTTATGATGATGTGGCCTCTGATCATGGGATTAGTATCTCTGCAATGTAGATAAATGGCGACTATTATGAGCCCGGATCCTTTGATATAGATTTTTGCAATGCTCATGCTGTGCTTCATAATGACGTCGTTTTGAATTTTTTTTTTTTTTTTTCTTTCTTTTTTCTTCTTCTTTTACCTTTTTCTTGTCTCTCTAAGTTGAGAATTCTAACCCACCTTGTAAGCAAGAACAGAGAAACGTTTGAGAAGAACGATGGTGGCGAGGCGAAGTGAGATCGGCGGCGATTCTTAACTAAGAGAAATGCAATTCTTTATTTCCCCAATTTTCTAACCAAAGAGAAATGCATTTCTTTTCTCCTCAAATCACCAGGATTGTAAGAGCCATTTTCAGTTTTCAGAGTACATGGTCCCATAGTTGGAAACTCTGCTTATTTAGCATAAATTGATCAAAACATCATTGTGTTAAATTTTTAACAAGAAATTACAAAGAAACCATATCTAAAGGGCTGAAATAGCAACAATTAAAAACAAAATCAACACAATTTTGACACCTAAACAATTACCCACTATCAGAATTCTTTAATTCTTTTAACAAATCATGTGAAAACGCGCATATACATATGGGAATTGATGAGCTTAAAATCGAAATGCGAAACCAGAATCCAAATTCAAAAACCCAGATCGATCTCTGATTGTTTCATTTTGTGGGTTCTGTCTTGTGCTTTGTAGGATTGGAGATTTGCTGGTTTGCTGGTTTCCTAGTGCTTTGTTCTTCCCTCCGATCGTCTATGGAGGATTGGAGATTTAGGGATCTTGGAGTTGGAGTTGGAGTGAGATATGTGAGTGTGGGATAAGAATCGCCGCCAATCTCACTTCGCCTCGCCGCTGATCTCACTTCGCCTTGTCTCTCTGTTCTTATTCTTGCTCACAAGGTGGATTAGAGTTGTCAACTGAGATAGACAAGAAATAGGGCAAAAGAACAAAAAAAGAAAAAAGAAAGCCATTGCAGGAAACCATAGCATAGGATCCGGACTCGAGTATTCTATGTCTTAGTTTGATTTTTGTAATGTGAATGACTTCTGTCCAGTCTTTAATCGGATTGGACCGTGCCGTTAGGCCCGTGAAGGCCTATCACGGGTTTCGTTTTGATAATCTGAACCGTTCAATGTGTAGAACTCGTCGAGTACTATATGCCTATAAAAGATCATGTTGATCGGATATCGATAGCTATGTGATCAAAATAGATTTTTATCAACCGTTAATTTATTCACCGTCCATTTTTTTTTTATACAAAACTGATTTGATCACATAGCTATTGATATCCGACTAACGTGATTTTTTACAGGCACATAGTACTCGACGAGTTCTACACATTAACGGTTTAGATTATCAAAACGGGACCCGTGATGGGCCCCACGGGCCCAACAACACGGTCCAGTCCGATTAAGGACGGGACAGAAGCCATACCCTTTTGTAATTTTTTTTATTAGAGTTAATTATTTAAAAGTCTTATTTATAAATGTTATGGTAGTTCAGGTTCTATTTAAGATTTTTTGAACCAATAAGTCATATTTACTAAATCTGATAATATTATTAATTTTTTTCAATTTTTAAAATTAAGAATATTATCAATTTTGCATAGTAATGTTCCAGAGAATTGTTTTACTAATTGATGAAAAAAATAGAGCATGAAATTAAACGTTTTTGCCTCTCTACTTATTGGTTTGATTCAACTATTCAATAAAAGCGAGAACATTATCATTTTTTTTTTCAGTTTTAAAACTGAGAATATTATCAGTTTCTTAACTTTTGAATTTTTTTTGTTGTTGTGCACATCAATGTTCTATCATCATGCTACCTTATAGACACAATTTTTTTAGTTTTGTACAAAAAATAATTCAAATTTTCCAATTTTTTCAAAAAAAAAAAAAAAACATTAATTTTTTTTTTCTCAAATTTTTTTTAAAGTTTTTTCAATTTGAAAGTTGATATTTTAAAGTTTTGAAAATCAAAGTAAATATTAAATTATCATATTCCTTTATAGATAATCATAAATAATGAACAATCATTATTTGACCGTCAATTTTGACTATTAAAAATTTAATGGGACTTGAAGGTTCAAAAAATCTTAGTTAAAACTTAATGGAATATAAGTTCATAAATCAAGATTTGTGTGTAAATGCCATTTTTATCATGATATATTGTGGTGTTAGATATTATTTTAATTATGATTTAAATGGTTTTTAATTATACTTTTATTTGATATTTAGTTGTAACTTTTATATACATATTTTTAGATGCGTACCATAGCATTACCCATTTTATACATTGGTTATACAAAAAAAACTACACTCAAATTACTTTTCATAAATTTAAAATCATCTAAAAAATATCCACCACACAATCTATTTTCTAACAAATTCGTGATAAAAGAAATTATAAATTTATAAAAAATCTTCATTGCTTTTTGAAAATATAATTTCACTCGTTTAAAGTCATGGGTTTCTGATTTATTTCCTTTTATTAATGACATTTGTGATACTTTGATTCATAGTTTTATGTAACGGTATCAAGTATCGATGGTCACAATTTATTAAGATTTACTTTCTTGTGAATGTGGAAAACCTTTGTACTATTGTCTCAATTCATTTGTAGGTTTAAATCATGCGAAAATCTAAATATATATTATGAACATTATACTATGAACATTTGAGTAGGTGACAATCTAATTGAACAATAATACTATGAACATTATATGATGTGATCTGTGATATTTTTTAGATAAGCACATAGTTATTCAAGTCTAAAAATTATATTTATTTTTTAAATTCGATAATGTGACAATGCATTAAAATTTCTGAAGCAAATCTCTTTCTCTTATATCTTCTCTAATTATTTATTAATAATCTCATTTACACATCATTAAATCTAAAAAGTAAATTTGTATATAATTTTTCTTATTAAATATAATAAAACCTACATGATCAATGTAATTTAGCATGCAATAAATGTAAGTGTGTTACATAAAAATGTAAACAAAATGTGATAATAAAAATAATAATCCTAGCATTATTGCTAAACAATAAACACGAATTGAAATATTACTTGATTTTTATTTTTTATTTTTTATTTTTCATCAGCAAAAAGAAAGTAATGTATTGATGAAGATCAATGGATTAATAGCCACTTGATGCATGCAGGCCATGTCAGTATCTATGCTGGGTATAAAAGATGGTGAATCAATGAAACATGGGTATTTCGAAAAATATGTCATACTTGTACCGAATACTTATTGATGTATGCACATCGTATGGTACTTTTGCATACGTACTGGTACATAAAAAACGTACTAAAATTTTTTATTCTAAATTTTTGGTGTACCCAGACGTACTTAGTATACACTCAAGTCGTATCGTGCCTCAGTTGAAACAATATTTTTTTCTATTACAGAGATAAAACTCCTTTCCCTAAACTTTTTTATTTTTAATTTTTAATTTTATACTTAGCATGATTTAAAATTAAATTATAATTTATAAGTTATTTAATATATTGACATTTAATTTTGATTGATACTTTTATTTTTGACATTAAATATTAATTATAGGTTGAATCTTAACAAATTAAATTATTTAATTAATTTTTATATTATTTTAAATTAAAAATAAATATTTTTTTATAAACATATCAAACTATTTTCATATTTTATTTTTATTAAATTTTAACGTATCGACGTATCTGTATCATATCAATACTAATACTTACACTCATACCCGTGCTTCATTGGGTAAATCTATCCTGATTTGGAGTGCATCCCTATCTGCTTGACAAATATATGAGAGTGAGGTAGAGAGAGAGAGAAGAATGATTTAGGGAGTCGGAAGTGAATGGGTTAACTTTTGACAAAGATAGATATCTTTTTGTGTCACCGACCGTGATTTCGGCATCCAAACATGCTTTTTATTTTGTATTATTATTTGGACACTTGATGTGTGGAAATTGGGGATTGAGTTTTGACAAAAGCAATAAAACAATGACGAGCACCCCACGATTACTTTCTCGCAATTCTATGAATCATCATCATCATCATCATCTACTTGGACCTCTATCTTCAGCAATGTCCATAAGCAAGTGGGTCTTTACTACATATTACATTTACAGTGTTCTTTTGGAGGGATTGTTGGTCAAAATTCTTTTATAATTATCGTGTTTTTGTGATAAGGACAATTAGAATTTTATTACTTTCTAAACTCCAAAAATATAATTCATTTTCATTTGGGACAAAATTTCACATTGCATGATTTTTATAGACGATTTTGCACCTCATTATATATATGTGTTTTGAATCATATCTTTTATTAGATTTTACATGTTTGTTAAGAAAATTTTTATTTTGTTATTCTGTTTCATTCATGGTCGACTACTTGCCTTGTGCAAATATATTCGGTGGATTGTAGTCATTGTTTGTAATGCGATGAAATATCAAATTATAAATTTGAGTAGGTTGGAGCTTCCGATGATGTGTTTGTGTATTGCATTTGTTTTTTTGGAATCATTGAGAGTTTGATTGAGTTTGAAGAACTTCATTGAATCACTGTTTGAATTAGAGATAGAGTTTTGTTCGATCACTTCATTCGCTCAAAGTTAATGTTAGAGTCGGAGTTTTGTTCAATCATTATTTGATTAAATTTACTTTGATTTGCTTTGATAATATATGTTAAGTGTTTCATTTTGTTAATGCTCTGTTTAAAAGTGACAGCAAAATTTTACTTTATTTTACTATAATAATATGTAATTTGTCATTTATTTGTTGATACTCTGTTTTGAATTAATAGTAAAATTTTACTCTATAAAAGTTATTATTTCATTTTACTTTGTTAAATTTATGTTTTTGTAATTGTTTATTAATAATTATAGTGATTATAGTGTTTAGAGATGATGATGGTATTTTACCATTTAAAAAGTACAATCTTATAGTAAAATTTGTGAATAAGAGTAAAATTTTACTATTAACATTAATTTCGATGGTAAAATTTTTATTTTATTTATAAAAAAATATAGTTAATATAGATTTTATTTGATAAATCTTGACTAGAGAATTGCAATGACACCAATTTTATTAAAATGTGACATTTAAATAAAAAATTATATCATTTTAAAATTAAAAATATTAAATTACTAACTAAAGATATTTTGTTAATAGTAACACATGCTGGACTTTTGAAAAACAAAAATATTTTGTGCTTGTCCTCAAGGCAATAAAATTTTATTATGAGAAAATTTTGATCAAATATATATATTTTTACTTATTTTATTTATTTTTTGTGTTTTTTCATTTGGGCCAGAAGTTTAGTTTTCAAATTTTCGGGACAGTTATTTCAAGTTTTATTATTATTTTTTTTCTTGTTCATTTAGACATTTTTGCTTTTTAAAGAAGGGTTCTGTTTAAGTGTGCAACCCGCTCAAGGTTGCACACTATATGCAACCCAATTGTTAGCCGTTAGATTACAATAATTGATCAAGATCATTGAATTGTTTAATTGTGAAAAAGTTGAAACCGGGGCAACCGGTTAATGCTCGTATTTGCATGATTGCATCCCACTCACTCTCTGTATTTCCTCCCTATCTCTCTCTGTTCTCCTCTCCGTGTAAGGTTGGGTCAGTGTAACTGTTGATTTCCATTAACAGCGAGAAGCCCCTGCCGGGTTCGATCCATTGACGAAGCTCTGTAGGGAACAGTATAACGGGCGATTTCCAACAACAACGTAACTACAAGCCTGTGTTGGTTCCATTGCTGAAGTGAAGCCCTTCTCTCCAACTAGATATGAGGTATGGAGCTGTCTCCCTCTCTGTCTCTCTGGCCTCTTCACTTCAGCTATTTTCCGTCAACTAAACCCCCATCCTAACTTCAACCGCTCTACGTTTCGCTCAAACGGAAACCCCTCCATTGGCAACTAACCTTTCTCTTTCTCAAGCGAGTTTGTGTTTGCATAAACAACTAAACCGTGTGAAAATGTCATGTTTGTGTTTGTGTTAACATTTTTCGGTTATCAAGTAATTGTTTGTACTAATGTCATGTGCAGTATGGCCCGAGCAGAAGTTAAAAGGGAAGGTGATGATTATGACATTCCAAATGAAGCAAATGACATTCGTTTGATGAATGAAAGTCGGGTGGAACCTTATCATGGTTGCAAAGCTGGTCCGAGCAATGAAGAAGCAACCAACATGAACGTTGAAGATGGCGGAGCCGATGTGAAAAAAGAAATGGTTGATGATGCTCATGGCAATGACATGGTTGGTGATGTTGAACGTGCTATTCTGGAACAGAAATTTGATTTGGTCGAAGATGGAGAAGCTTTCTACAATGCGTATGCTAAAGCCAAGGGATTTAGTATACGAAAATCCAAATTTAACACAAATAAAGAGGGAAAGGTCGTTAGTAGGCTGTGGTTGTGTTCAAGGGAAGGTCAGAGATTACCAATATACTTGGACCGTGTTGCTGAGAAAAGTAGAGCTCCCAAGGCACTAACAAGAGTAGGTTGCAAAGCCCAATTTCACATACGGTACGATGCAGATACTGGTGAAGGGGGAAAGTATGTTGTGACTCACTTCGTCGCAGACCACAACCATGAATTAGCGGAACAACACTGTGTGATGTATCTGAGATCACATTGCAGTTTAAACAGCGCTGACAAAGCTCAAGCAATGGCTATGCGCAACGTCGGTGTGAAGACTAGCCAAATCATGGACTATATGGTAAATCAATCCGGGTCTTATGAGAATGTTGATTTCGTCCGTACGAATCTGCACAACCATATTCAAGCTGAACGAAGAGCAGAAGTTGAGGATGGTGATGCGCAGGGTGCGTTGGTTTACCTATGTGCAAAACTTGATGTTGATGCACGTTTTTTTTTACAAGTATGATGTGTGTAACGATAACAAGTTACAAAATCTGTTCTGGGCAGATTCGAAATCGCGGGCCGACTACGCAAAGTTTGGTGATGTGTTGATATTTGACTCAACTTACAGAACCAATGCATACAAGAAGCCTTTTGTCATGTTGGCTGGTGTGACTAGCCACTTTAAGACCACGATATTTGCATGCGTTTTGCTAGCTAATGAGACAATTGAGACATATACATGGGTTTTGGAAACATTTATGGAGGCGATGGGCAATAAAGCACCTGTGTCCGTACTGACAGATGGGGATAAGGCGATGCGAGAGGCAATCAGAAGAGTATTTCCAGACGCAAGACATCAATTATGTAATTGGCATCTTGGGAAAAATGCTGTTTCAAATGTTCACATAAGTGGCTTTGCACATGCTTTCAAGCAGTGCATGGACATGGAAATGGATGAGACAAAGTTTGAGCATGGCTGGACGACAATGGTCGAAATATTTGGACTTCAAACCGACAGTTGGGTGTTGGAGACATATGAGAAGCGTCATATGTGGGCTGAGGCATATATGCGTGGACATTTCTTTGCTGGGATGAAGAGCACCCAGCGCTCGGAGTGTATGAATGCTTATTTCAATCCCTTCATCCAACACAAATTGAAGCTATATGAATTTGTTAGGCACTATGATCGGGCTCATGCAAGGATAAGGTATAATGAGGCTGGAGATGATGCTGAAACAAATAACACTTTTTCGGTATTGATTACTCCATTGCGAGATATAGAGAGACATGGAGCTGAGCTATTCACCCGAAATATATTTATAATGTTCTGTGATGAAATCTTAGAAGAGGGGAAGTTGAATGTCAAGGACGTGTTCCCTTTGCCGGATGGTCAGAAATGCTACTATATTCATAAGTACAAAGTGAAGGACAGATCATGGATAGTAACACACAGACCAGTGGATGCTGCAATGAGATGTTCTTGCATGAAGTTTGAGTCGTTAGGGCTACCTTGCTGTCACATGATATGTGTTATGAAAGTCGAAAATTTAATGCAAATTCCCCCAACTTGTATGCTGCATAGATGGACAAGGGCTGCAAGCAAGGATGGCCAGCAATAGCCTCAACCCTCAATTAATAGCACTACAACACAGACGGCCCGGTATGGGATATTGAGTTCTTCCTACAACGAAATGTGTTTCTATGCCTCGCAATCAACGGAAGGTTTCAAAGAGGCTAGGGATGCATGTCTTCCGATGACGAGCCGGATGAAGGAGTTATATGAGAGGAATCTGAACGATGGAAATGGAGACAAATGGAAACATTCATTCCCTCAACAATTTGGAGTAGAAGATCCTGATGTTATGAAGACAAAAGGGAACCCGGGACGGGCCTCGTCCAACTGTCGAAGACCAAGAAAATGTGGGAATTGCAAAATGCATTGGGCACACAAAGCGAACGTGTCCTAAGGTTTGGTTTAGCCGAACAGGGGGTACTAACTCGGATGTAGATACACCCTACATAACTGAGCGTGAGTACAATGCGGAGTCATTGCCCGTTCGCTGCAAAACTGGGTTGGTGGATCCAAGTACACTGCACATTAAGCAGCGGCGACTATTTTTCGATGCTTCTCCTGATTCCAAGCAGCCTGCGGCCAATACGGTAATGTTAAAGCAGCAGTGTGCAAAAATGATTCGACTACAATTGATGAGGTGAATCAGGTAATTGTATAATTTGTATGATTTACTTATTCCCTTAATTTATTAGGTAGACAGTACTAGCTATTGAAAACACATGGAAATAATGTATGTAGTTTTCATTTTGCACGGATTGTTGTACGTAACGTGTAAATCATTGGTTACGTACAATGCCAGGAAATGGCACAACGTTACCTATGTACAAGGCCACGAGTTGTAAATTTCCCATATTGTTTAGAGTGGTGTTGTCATTTGTGTTTGCAGTGACTTGTCATTTTTAAAACTAATTGAAGGTGAGATATATATATGGGTTGTCTGTATTGTTTTGGGTGGGAAATTGGCTTATGTCTGTATTCCAAGATTCCTATTGCGGGTTGCTTGTTTGTGTTCCATATTTGGTTGGATCTAACTGAAGGGTTTTTTGCGGTGTGGTTTATCAACTAACGATGTGTTTGGCTTCGTATTGATTTGGTATGACTTGTTTTGGTAAATTAGTATTATATTTCGAGTAAAATAAGAATTTTGTCCATGTGGGTTTGCAAAATTACATACCAGCACATGCATTTTGTATATAATCCAAGTGGCAGTTAATTTTGGGTGTTACTTGGAGAAAGTAACCCAACGAACTCGTTACTTTATCTCCATGCTGATTGCTATATGAATTACGAGTTACGAACAGGAGTTGTGAAATTATTTCATGTTAACTATGAAAGTATGGGTTTATTGTTAGTCAAATTATGGTGGGCCTATATCGACAACAACGAAGCAGTAATTTAAAGTTGACAAGTTGAAGAAGAAAATCAAGCAATTATGGTATTGGTTCGAATGCTTGAAAAGGATGAAGACTTCTTTCGATGAATTGATGGTAACAAAGTAGAAAGTACAAAGTAAGTTGTTGTGTTGTTGTGCTGTTGTGTTGTTTGTAACAAAGTAGAAAGTAGAAGGGAAAAAACTACTAAGAAGTTGCAATGTAGAAAGTAAGTTGTGTTGTTGTTCATGTCCTCTCTCTCTGCAAACATTCTGCCCTTTATAACTATTATTTCCCACGACCCCATGATCTGCCGATTCTGCAACTGCTTCTGTGCAACTTCTGTAACTGCATGGTCATTTCCGTGTCTTCAAACCACATAAAACCTTCACTTGTACCTGTCGAAGTGCATATAATTGAAGTTGCCACCTGTGCCCAAGTCCTTTTAGCCTTTCCTCGACAGATACAGACTCCTAATTCGTTCATGTTTCCTTTTGGAGGCGGGCCACTAAATCCATGAGCACTTCCAGTAACTGCTCTAGTGTGTAAGTCAGGTGGCATGCAAGATTCAATGTTAGTTAAATGGAGCAGCTGTTGGGAGGATGTGGGAAAAATAGGTGCAAAGAGGAATTTTTAATCTCATATCCAATAATAATTTAGCTGAAAATATGAGTGAATTTTTTTTTTTAAAAAGTAATTTCTGTTTTTTTGATTACAAACCTGAGATGTATATTTTATTTTTGATGTAAATAAGTTGTGTATTTTCGTTACGTAAAATGTAGGACAACAATTGTGTTTAAGTCATTACAATACAGAAAAAGGTTATTTCAAACATAATTTCAAGTTTACCAACATTGAATATATTTTGATTAAATTACAGGGGAAATTAATATTTGGCAGAGTTTGATAATTCAAAGTCAGGGCAGTAACAGTGAGTGGCCAAGTGTTGTGGTTTAGTGGCCCAGTTTGCAAGGATTGTGGTTGTGTTTAGTGGACAATATCTGTCGATTTTTGTCTCATAATGATAAGGGACATGCCCCACAATGGTGAAAAGGAAGGTCGACAGGTAAGAGTCAATATTGGCAGAGTGGAGTTGAAAATTCGAAGTCAGGGGGCAGTTACAGTGGCAGTTATGGTGTAGACGTGTGGGATCATGCAATGATGGGCCACAAAAATAGTATACGGATATCGAAATGAACGATCTCCCTTCTAGGCTTTCCAAGTATACTAAACCTCCACTTCTATCTATCGATCTCCCTTTTCTTGTGTTTATTTCATGGCCACCAACTGTTTGAAACTTCTGTCGACAGAGCAAGGCTCCTGCTTTGTCTCATGCTTCCTCCTGAAAGTGTGCCCACTAACTCATAATGATGAGGGACATGCCCCCACAATGGTAAAAAGGAAGGTCGATGGGGAAGAGTCAATATTTGGCAGAGGGGACTTGAAGATTCGAAGTCGGGGGCAGTTACAGTGGTAATTATGGTGTAGACGTGTGGGATCATGCAATGATGGGCCACAAAAACAGTATACGAATATCGAAACCAACGATCTCCCTTCTAAGCTTTCCAAGTATACTAAACCTCCACTTCTATCTGTCGATCTCCCTTTTCTTGTGTTTATTTCATGGCCAGAAGCTGTTTTAAACTTCTGTCGATAGAGCAAGGCTCATGCTTTGTCTCATGCTTCCTCTTGAAAGTGTGCCCACTAACTCCATGACTGGTGCTAAAAACTTCCCCCATCACTTCTAGGTGACCCACATGTAGAGAGCCCACTTTGAAGTGGTGGACATTCCTTCAGACTTGGCCACGTGTCCTCAATTAAGTGGACCATCTGTCGATAGAGATTGGAAAAACTTGGTGCAAAGAATGGCCCCCTTGTTCAAGTTAAATATCATATGAATTAACCTTGCGGAAGTGATTGGGACCCCCTCCAATCACCACCTGCACCCCTCCCATTCCCCTCCACACACACGTGGGGGCTGGTGATTGGAGGAGAAAGAAAAAAAAAAGAAGAAATTTTTTTTAAAAAAAGCTGGTGAATCGGAGAGAGAGGGGTCATGGGGGTGCGCCCTTGTGGGGGTCCAAGTCATATGATATATAACTTCAACAAGGGGGCCATTGTTTGGGACCAATAGCAAATTTATTAGTACGGGCCCCATCATAAGCTATGAAAGACCCACCATTTCAACTTCAAACCACTTTATTTCCCTTTGATTCGAACTCCCTAGACTGTACTCCTTCTTCTCAAGCATTGCCGTTCAAAACTCGAGCACTACAAAACCCTAAGCCATGGCGCCGAAAAAATTTCAACCATCACCATCTGAGGAGAACAATGATGACCTACTCCGCTTCCCAGACCCTATCAGAGCACGTATCGGTCCTCTAAAATTTGGTGCAACCCTATTGCCCAGCACAAGCTTTGTTGCTAAGGTTACTCTAGGCCCTACCATCGCGTCTTACTTCCCAGACGAGCTAGCCCCATACTATCCCCTTGGTAATGGTGAGAACCTTTTTCTCAACCAACCTGGACTTAAGTGGACTAACTGGAATGTCAGCAAAAACCCACTCAAATTGTGGAGGTCACCAGACTCTGTTTGGCGAAGCTGGGCCAGGAGAATTGAAGGTCACGGCAGTGAAGTATGGAAGCACCAGGGCATTAGTGAAGCAATTAGCCTGTCAACTAAAAATTATGACATGGACAAAGGACTGATTGCTGCTGCTGCATGCTTTTGGTCGCAATCTTGTAACTCCCTACTCCTCAATTTTGGTATGATTTCCCTTACCATCTTAGATGTAGCTTACTTGACTGGTCTCCCAATCTTGGGCAATCCAATTCATGCTCTTCTTGAGCCTCCAAAAGTGAGCTTTACTTTAAACACTGATATGTGCTATACAGATTTTGCCCAAAAATACAAAGGCAAGCCTGGTTCCCCTGTCCACGACAAAGAAAGAACTGCTTTTTACTTACTTTGGCTTTGTGAGTTTCTTTTTTGTGTCCCTGGGTACAAGATCACGAAAGAGTACCTCCTCCTTGCCTTATGTATGCAAGATGGCCAACTTATGGCTTTAGCTCCTTATCTTCTTGCCACCTCTTACAAGGCCCTATTTTCCTTTGTCCACAAGAAGATTTCTGGCAACCGTGGTGGCTCTTTCTGGCTTTTCCAGGCCTGGTTGTATGCCTATTTCCCTGAGGCACAACCCCCACCAGCTAACACCGTGAAACCTATTTTCTACTCCTATGCTGAGCAACTGCTCACTTATAACAGCCAACCCATCATCACTTTCAGAAATCAGCTTACCATGTTTTACAACCTTCCTTCGAAGAGACCTTCTAACCTGTACATGCCATTTCAAAACTTTGAATTCTCCTCCAGCAGACTTCGCTTCCTCTTCGTAGACCCTTTTGATTTACACAATGAGCAAGTCCAAGAACAAAATAAGACTTGGAGACACATTCTCACCTCTAGACATGTGTTGGTTGGCTGGTCCATATCCTCCGCCAAGATGTCCAACTGCAGTTTTGAGACATATTGTCCCAATCAATGGGCCAGGCAATTAGGTCTTTCCCAAGATATCCCTTATCCTTATTTCCACCCAACCATCCATGAGGAGATTGGCTCCAGAATCTTCTTCAAAGATCCTACGCAAGCTAAATCCATTTTGACAGAGAACACCAAACTTTTCCAAGATTTTGGCCCTTTCTTCTTCAAACCTGCTGCGGACTGCTCGACTGCTTTTGACCATTGGTGGGAACTTATGTCTACCATTATTTTTTGCAAGCCACTTGAAACCTGCCTTCACGACACTTGTATTCATAATCAGGGCCCCATATCCTCGCCTTCCAAGCTTAAGGCTGCAGGTATTTTCCTTCATATACTTCATATCCCTAACTGTGTCATGCAAATTTTATTTTATTTTCTCTACAACACTAACTTGTTTAACCTTTGATAGCCAAAATTGGGCCTACTGCTGAACCATTGGTTAGGGACCAACATAAAGGCAAGGCTCCAATGGATGCAACTACTCAGACAAACACCCCCTCAGTTTCGAAATTAATGGCAGACTCTTTCGCAGCTGCGCAGACACAAGCACAGAGAGGAACTACCACTCGTACCCTTGCCGAGACAGAGGTCACGGCGAAGAAGAGAGAAGAGCCTTCCATTGCTCCTGCTCTAAGTACAGACCTAAGTGATTGGGATATCCCTCTCAGCCAAATGGTTGGCCAAACAACATCAAATCCTTCAAGGCAGCTTTACCAAGTATGTCTTCACTTTACATGTTTACATCATCTCAATTTCCATTCACGCCCGACTGATCACTTACTTTTGTGCAGAGAAAAAAAAGGAGATTACTCCTTACTGCTGCTGATGATGAGGATCCTTCCACTTCTCCTCAACACATTCATCAAATTCCCAGTCCCATTAACAATGTACCCAGAGAACCCACTGTACAACCAACTCCATCACCACCTGAAGCATCGCAACAAACTTCCTTACAACCAGCTTCACAGTCTTCGCCACAGCAATCTACACAATCTGCATCACAACATCCTTCCACTTCTCCTCAACACATTGTCCCTTCTGTCTTTGGCCCTCAACCATCACCATCCAACCCGTCCAATTCCCAAACTTCAAACAAAGAATCAGAGAGGATTGAATTTGACATTTCAATCAACAGCCAATCCTCTCCAACAGATGACAATACAAAATCCCCTGAACCAGAAGTTCACAACAACAAAGGTAAATAGAAATACAAATGTGACTGTTCGTTTGAAAAAAAAAAAAAAACTTCTCTTTAAGTAACTGCTATTGTTCTCTAATTACAGGGATGGACATAATACGCGACTCATCTCCACATCCAATGTCTGAGATAGAACTTGAAGGTCCTTATCACTTTCCCTTGTTAGCAGAACTAGAAAAGGAGCCTGAAGGTGCTGATGCTGCCATTTCATCAGTACCAGAAACAACCCCTCCTACTGCCACAACCGCAGCCGAACAAGGCCAACCATCTGCGCGCACGCTATCAGGACAGGTACTACCATTTCCAACCTCATCCTATTTACTCTTTATTACTTGCAAGCATATATTCTCACCAAACTATTTATGTTCGCAGGCCATTGGTCCATGTCAGGATATTTGGGCCAAACTTTCTATTCTTCAACAACATCTAGAGGAAATATCCCCATTGCCTCAAAGGCTGCATCTCTTTCATGCTGAAACTCAACAAACCTTAACCACCTTCATGAACCTCATTAACACCCCTGTTGAAGAAATCATTCTCCACAAACCTGATGAAACATGGCCTGTCTTACTGTTGTTCTAAACCTCCCCCCTAATCCTTTCAACCCCATTCAACTGAAGCAATTGGCCAAGAGCATCACGGAATGGCTAACCCTTTTAGAGATGGTTTGGACTTGCTCAAAGGATATTCAAACCAAAAAAGATTTCCTAAACAAAGCCCACACCATATCTACTTCACTGAAACTCAGCCAGCAAACCTCTGTAACCATTATTGAGCAACACTCAGCACTTGAACTTGAGGAAACCAAACTCATGGCAAAACTTGCCTCTGTCCTGCAAAGAAAGGCTCATCTGCAGCAGCAACATGACCAGCTTAATCAAGAAGCAAGGATGATGCTCTCCCAAATTACACATCGTTCTGCATCAATTTAGACAACTAAAGCTGAGTTGGACCAAGCCCAAGCCATGCTGGTAGATGCTCAATCAGAATGGGGTGTTCTAGTCATTCTGTTCCCCAAATCCTAGGCTACTTTATATATGTATTCTTTTGTATTGCACAGCTAGGAATGATTTGGAAAACTAGGAATGATTGCCTTTTAATGAGAAGATTATTGATGGTCTTGAATTGGCTGAGATGGTGAAAGTGAGGGTTGCACTTTAGTGTAAGCAAAGTTATAGAGGCCTACAGTATTCAGTGGAGGACATTGTCAATAATCTGGATAGGATCAAAGTCTGATTGAGGGGGTGGTGTGTGGTGTTTTTTGCAAATAGGGTGTAGGATTTTGGTCAATCTGTGCTATGCTGATGGAAGCAAAGGGAAGTGGGTGTATACCTCGTATTAGCAGGTTTTCTTGGTGGCTAATTTTGCTCTATTGTGCTTCAATTTTGCTATGCTTTGCCTTATTTTTGGGTTGTTGCTCTGCCTTAGTTTATGGGGTCAAGCATGCTCATTTCTGGTTGCTGCTCTACTGTGCTTCAACTCTACTCTGCTATATATGTACTCTGCTGCTGCTATATGGGATCAAGGAATAGGCTTAAGTCTGCTACTGCATATTGACCTTTTTGCAATTGTTGGAATGATGTTTTGGTGTGCTGTATTGAAAGTCTACTGCTGGATTGGGGAAAGTTATTGGAGGTCTGTTGCTGTAGTTATTTTTTAGTTTTGGAGGTTGAAGGATCAGGCTTAAGTCTCAATGGTGGCTGCTGCTGTGAGGTTTGGATCAGGTCTAATGGATCAGGCTCGTAGCTAGTGTCTGCTGTGATCTGTGTGAATTCAGACTGAAATGGGGTCATACTTGGTAGTGTGCTGCAGCAGTATGTCTTTAGGTGATTTCTTGGTTTGGTTATATCCATTCAGTGCAGAAGTGCGGGATTTGGGTTGTGTAGCTTGAGTTGTAGGGCTGCAGTGCATGTCATGGTTCTTCTCTGCTGCAGCTCTGGTGTTGGTGGGCTACCGTCTGGAGGTCAAATAACAGTTCACTGATCTGGAGCTGCTGTCAATGGTTCAAACTGCTGCTGTAAACTGCAGATTTGTGATGTTAACTGTAAATTTAAATCCAAACTACTGCTGTATGTCTTTTGGTGGATGCTGCTAAGTAGCATATTTGGTCTGCTGTTTCACCTCTGTGTGCTTGTTTCGGTTGTGTGGCTATTGGTATCTTGTTCATGGTCTGAAGTTGGCCATGGTGTTTGTGGCTGCATTGTGCTCTTCATCTGAAGCCTGGCTGTATGGTCTCAAGTTTGTTCATGTTGCTTTGGAGTTTCATTTGGTTGTCCTGTTATGCGTTTTTGTGAGGATGGGCTTCGAGTTACATTCTTATTGTTTTCCTTCTGGCTTTGTTTCTCTTCATTGGTCTTTCACCAACTAGGAGGTTGGAGCTTTTTTAGCTCTAAGCTCCTCTTTATTGATGTATCATTCACACCTTGTATGTGCTTTTTCATCAATAAAGTTTTTTCTTTTGTCGATAAAATAAAAAAATGAATGTCATTACTCTGTGTTTTAATGGTATGTTGTATGGTTTTTTTATTTTTTGTGCAATTTTTCTCCGTTTGTGCATTGTTATGAAGTAATCAACTCCCCTTCAAAGTTTCCCACATGGTTGGATAATTCTTCTTCACATATCTTCTGTTTATATATCTCCTATGTGGTTGGTTGCCCTTCCAAGGATTCGTTTATGTAAAGGATGTCATACTTTTCCACACCAGTATATCTGTTATGTACAGATGTTTAGTAGTTTTCATTTAGTATCAAACTCTGCATGTTTAGTTTGTAAAGTCAGTCAGCCAAATATTTCTGAAAATATGTCATCTACAATACACAACTACCGTAAAACACTTACTTACCGAACGATACACTGGAAATAACCAGGTAGTATGCAACATGACATTGATTGCAGTTTAAAATTTGTGGCACGTTTGCTGTTTAAAACTTGTACTTGCTTGTTCCTGTTCACACGTGGATCAACCACAACATGACATGTGTGAAAGTCAGCGTCAGAGTCCATCAGTTACATATATGAAAGGGTTTAGTTTAACTGCACGTGAGGGCCCACATGGTGCAGCAGTTAGAAGGATTGCAGAAACGGTCATTGGCAGACTACAATGGTTGACCTGAAGACAGGTGGACCCCTGTTGGTGCATTATAGTCACTGCTATTTGTTTGTTCCGTGGGATTTTTTTTGCTTTGTTTTTGACAAAATCATGGCATTCAAAAAAATCGAACAAACATAATTCATGTGGTAAAACCGAACAAACATTAGTACTTTCAACTTGCATTGTTTGTTGGACAAATATCACATTGCATTGGACAAACATTACTATATTCATTTGGGCAAATTTCACATTGCATTGTTTGTTCTGTACCCATAACATTGGAATTATGTGTATCACATTACGTACAGGCCACGATAAAAGCAAACAAACATTACTACTTTCCCTCGTTTGTTCCAGTCCCAAACATTGGAATTATGTGTACAATCAATACGCGTGAGAAATTAGTATTATCACAGCTGCGACCTGAAAAGTTGTCACAACAAGCTGATGCAGTAATCCAGTTGTGGTTGGGCATCGAAATTACTCTCGTACTGGCAGCCCATGATAAAATCGCTGCCATATTTGTTGTAATTGCAATCAATCACATGCACGAAGGATACTCGCCGATCTTTGTATTGTTCACATCCATAACGAAGTCAAGCACCAACTTCCGACGCACAGCAGGATGAAACTATGTGCAGAAAGCGAATAACACAAATCAGGTACAGTTATAGTGATAGGAAATAAACGGATTTATTTCGCAATTGGAAATTAAGCCGTAGAATGTACCTTGTGTGGACCGTTGGGTATATCAGGCTGCTGCATGTATTTGATCGCAAACATCCCATAGTCGAAAGTGCTACAAATGAAATGTAACATTCAGTTTCTCGTAAAATATTAGCAGGTTCGTTAAATGAGTGATTCAGGAGTCAAGTCAATGTGACGCAGGGTTTGTGGATTACTCGTCTAGCTGTTGTAATGGCCTTTGTACTAACATGGGGATGTCAAAAGTACGCACGTGTACAACATATTCATTTCCAAACTGTAGTTGCAGTAAGTCATGCATTGTTTGAACCTGTTTCAGAATGAGACGGTTAGTTTATGTGCAAGATGTGACAGCGTGGAAGTAGATTTGTGAAATTCAGCACGACATACTAACATTTTTGCCGCGTTCAGCTTGTTGGTGTCCAGTGTGGCGGATGCCAATGAGTCAAATAGGTACGCCACACGGTCTACCATATCTATTTTTAGGCACAACCAATGTACTCCTCTATAATTGAAAGGCATGTAAATCTACACACAAACACAAGTGAAGACATTGTTTAGAGGGCATGCGAACATGTACGCACTTTCATATTTACATTGACATTCATGTAAATGGGATCCACAATCATGTTATCGACGTTCATATTAAATCTACTCGCTTCAATGGGATGGACATTCATATTACCTTCTGACATGCATCAAGCACCCCAGTATATTTGTCATGTCCAAAATATGATTTGACGATATTTTCATGGTTCAAAGGTTGAGTTTTTTTTATTTAGTATTAAAGTCTGCATGTTTGGTGTGTAAAGTTCAGTCAGCCAAAGTTTTCTGAAAATATGTCTTCTACAATACACAGTCGACCTAAAACACTTACTTACCGACAGATATACTGGAAAGAACCACACAGTATGCCTCCCGTCTTTGTGTACTTGCCACTGTCCGTTAGTCAATTGAACCGCGACCAAGTTGATTGGCTGGAACATTGTAACACACGAGGCAACTTGTGAAATAAGGTTTGTAATTTGTTTAAATGTAATACGAAATAACGATGTCCGTACATGGAAATGTCCATTATGCAAATATAGTGGAAATAACATTGTCAGATGCCAGGACTTACCGTGTCGGATAGCCATGCCCCTGGTTTAAGCGTGCACATGTCATGTCGCGTAGCACATTCACAAGGCATTTCATGAAGATTCATAGACACAACAATGTCCCTACATTAAACGTATACGTGAACCAGTAAGAAGCAACCTATAGCCTAGTACAACTTAAATGTATCTGGCTTAACTCTACAACATAAGATTAGTTTTTCTGTTGTACAACTATGCCAGATATTCTTGATTCTACTAGGCTCCAATCCAATTAAGATTAGTTTTAAGTTTTGAAAAAACAAAAGTAAAAGGAAAAAGTTTTACATATTACAACTTATGACATGTCCAATAGTATTTGCTAAAATAATATGTGAAAATTGAAATGCTCATTTACAGGTGAGCAAATGTAAAAAAAAAAATATATATATGTTTTTTACAAACTGGAGCCAACAATATCCCAAAATGATCAAAATGTAAGCAGACTAGAAGAAAATAGCTACGGAAAATTGCACTTTATTATAAGTTTTCAAAACATTTTGCAAATCATTGGTAAACTTTATTAACTTTCATAATTAAAATTATAAAGTTTTCCAAGAATTTGAAATATTTTGTGAAAATATCAGTGATTTGCAATTTTCCCAATAGCTACATGTGTGCAAGATAAGACCAACAGAAGAAAACTTCAGACATGAAATTTAGCCAGTGATCTTTCCCTAGGCCACTGCATTAAATTCAAAGAAAATCCTACATACGACATGGATAAACCCATCATAAACCCATCAAAATCATACAGAATGAAAAATTAAAGCACTGATAGCTACAAAAATAAAAAAAAACATAGCACGACAAATGAAAATTGTGGAATTCAAACTTATTTCACAAATACTACGGAACAGGTTAATTGCGAGTACTAAACTCATCCGTACCTTTCATTTTTTCTGTCGTCAAGTACAGAGTCAACGGCTTTCTATTCGGCCACTGATAAAACCTCTCTGCTCTCCAGTGTCATCAAGTCTTTCTATCAATATAAACAATCAAGTAACATCAACTCCTCCTATTAATACAAACAGTTAACTAATTGAACACTATTTAGAAAAGTAATTTACAACATACATAACACATCCTTATGCATCTAAAATTGGTGAAGCGATGTCTAACCTCTGAACGGAACCGCTTCTCCAACCTGTGCAGTTTGGACAGGACTTTGTCCGAAATCTGTAAGACAATTGTACAACATTTGTTGCACTACAATGACAACTATTAAAATACAACACAAATAATGGTTCAATTATGATCAGTAATGATGTCGGCATCAATTGGTAATGAAACACACGAAAGGTTGCAGGCACCCCATTTTTGACCGTCCTCAAGACTTGGACGTCACCGCTTGAACACTCGGTGATCATCCATGTTTGTGTTCGTCTTGAGCTCCCGGAGGTCTCGGATACGCACCTTGCTTCAGGACCTCTTGACTTGACTGTTTTGTGTTTGGTTTTGCACCAAACACTTGTGTTTTGCCTTGGAGGGGCAGGGAATGGCTTGTGAGCCATCCCCACACTCCACCGGCCATGGCTTGAGGCCACCGGCTGAGTTTTGTTGCCACCGGCCAAATTTTTGGCCGGCCGGCACTATAGATGGCCGGCCGGCAATCTTTTTTTGGTCAATTGCATTCTTGGCCGGCCGACTACTGTGCATCTGCTTTTGCAGATATTTTTGTGCAGCTGGCATGCACTTTTACCCCCTCCATACACGTGTATGGAGGGATTGCCCTCTTATTAGCTTCCTTTGGAAGCTTTACAAGACCATTTGTCTACAAAAGAGAGGCTCCTCTCTCTTGTTGAAGCGTTAGACAATTTAGACAACATTTTCAGAGGGTTTTGAGTTTTAGGGTTAGGGTTCATATATCCTCCATCTCTATATCTCTCTCTCTCTCTCTTGTGTTTTGTGTGTGTTTTGTCTTAGTTTTGCACACAAACACCCACCATCACACCTTTTCTTGGAGCTGAGGCCCTTGAGGGTTGTTTTTGGAGTTTTAGAGCTGGTTTGAGCTTGAAGAACCAGCTGGTTCACCATTGGTGAAGAGGGTCTACAAGGGTAAGAAACTTGTCCCTTTATTCCCCATTTTTGCATTGCATTTTTGCCTACCTTGCATATATTTTTGAGCTTTGTGTATAACATGTAAAAGTTCTTATTTTTAGTGCTCTAAATAGTTTGTTAAGGGTGTTTTAAGCTTTGGGGTTGTTTGACCCCTCTGAAGGCTTGTTTGGCCCTTGTTTTGTGCCATTTCGGTTGAGCTCCGGGACCATTGTGTTTGGGCCTCCTCACCACTGAAATCTTGAGGGATTTTAGAGGTGAGGATGGTGCCTTGAGGTCCTAGGAAGGAGAGGGCCACCCCATCTCCTTGTTGTCCTTGAAAAGGGCCATTTTTGCCTCTTTAGTGAGCATCTAGTCTAAGTGTGTGTTGGCCATGCCTTAGCTGATTTTCATGCTTATTATGTCATAATATGCCTCTGTTTTTAGTTGGTTTTGGTACACCATGCTTGCTTAGCATACATGCCTTGTAATGCCATATTTTAGCCTTAACATGCATCTAGGTTTTAACCCTTGTTCAAGCATGTTTTAGGCCTAGCTTTGTGAAACTTTTATACTTGTTTTTCCATGGTTAAGGTCTGCCCTTGGTTGTTTTAGCCATGTTTGCCATGTATTGCATAGCCCATTTGCATTGTTAGCTTGTAGGCTTTAAGTGTGTGAAGTGTTGAGTATGCATTGTTTGATCTATTTCAGTGGTTTGGCACCACTTATAGCATCATTTCAGTCCTCATGACATGCTTGCATGTTTGCCTTTGATACTTCTTTGATGCCTTAAAAGGTTGTCCCCTATGCTCCATGTTTGGTCATTGTGTATGCTCTTGAATTTAAGTCATTTAGCTGCCATCTAAGTGATCTTTAGGCTTTGTTTTAATATGCTAAAACTCTATTTTTGGTCATTTGATTCATGCCATGTTTGGTCCTCCTAAGTGTGGTCCAATACCCCTTTAGCTTGCCTTGAGTTTTGGCCATGCTAGCACGCATTGCTTGTGTTAATTAGTTGGTTTGGCACCTCTATTTCATGCATATTCAGAGCTTATATTGCATGCCATTTGCCCATGTTAGCTTCTTTTAAGTGTGCTTGGAAGTTGCCTTTATGTGCCTAAGTATTGGACCTTGCATGCATGCCTATTTGTATGTGTTTTGGCTTCCATGGTTGAGCATCTTGGCTACTGTTTTGGACCTAGTTTAGGGCTGTCCAATTAGTGTAAGTCCCTTCCTTGCATGCCATTCAAATGTCATTACATTATTCCATGGTTGCATGCTTTGGTTGCATGTGTTGCATGCTTAAAATCACTTGCATTGGGTATGCATCCTCTTGGTCAAGTTGTTAGCATATTTGTATGACTTGCATGTTTGCATGGTTGAGTTGCACATTGCATACTTGATTAGCTTGCATGGATTGCATGCCTAGTGGGTATTGTGCATTGCATCTCCATGTTACACACTTAGGCTCACATGCTTAGGTTGCATTGTACTAGCATGCATGCTTGGCCTCTTGAATTGCTTGTGATAGAGGTTGAGTTCAATTTGTTTGTTTATGTGCATTGCATGACATTTGAAATGAAAATGCACAACTTGGTCTCTTGGGCCATCACGCATTAAAATGCGCGATTGGTGGTCTGAGAATCAAGGGCCGTATCCCTTTGAGTCACAAACATAACAAGGGATGTGTCGGTGCACACATTTGCTTGAATTGTATTGTCATGCAAAGCTTTGCCCTCTGTTACTGTCAAACAGGTCCTACAGGAATTTTCAGCCGATCGACTACACAGAGTGCCGACCGACCATCCATCGGTAGCCGATGGATTCGTCTTTAGCCGATGACCACCAAATCACAGCCGGTGATGATCCCCTTTGGCCGGTGGCATTCCCCAGCATCCAGTGAGAATATCTTGAGACTTTGGTAGTTTTTAGAGGAGTATAGTAGGGAAAACAGAGGCAACTTGCGCATGGCAGTGGACTTCCGAGCAAGACCGAGCATGCATTGCATTGGGCTCTTTTTCCGAGGCCGTTTATCGCTTTCTTAGATTAGTTGATTTACTTAACTAATTTAGTTGGTCTGTAATAATTAATTAGCTAGGATAGTTGGTTTGTTATTCGGAATGTATTATTCTTTCGGACCCCCCTCTGAGCGAGGGCAATTGTGTAATAAGTGTGGGTGCGTGTGTGCGTGTCTTCCAACCCCCGCTTCTTTCTCCCTTTTACTTACGTGCTTTGATGGTTAGTATTAGGACATGTTTACTTTAGCATACCTTATGCTATGCATGCGTGCATTATTCATCAGTATTGCATGCACCGGGCTCGGCGCATCATGCTAACTGCATCGTATTTCAAATCTGACTTGAATACATGCTACTTGCCACACTTTACATGCCATTTTAGGATTAGCCGAGCCTATCCTAATTGCATTCTGTATGCGTTGCATTAGCCACTTTAACATGAACTAGGATCACGCATGTTTGCTAACTAGTTTATTGTTTTGGCACGGAGTACATTGTAAGTATTTATGCTTTACCATCTCGCATGTATGTGAATGTTAACATAATTGCACGATTACCATGAGGCTAGCTGCTTATGTGATATAACTTCTTGAATGCCTATGGATGAAGGTCGAATTGCTTAAGTTGGGATAATGCATTAAAATTGTGAGTTTTAAGCCCACTAGATAGTGGCAAAATCATGTTTTTCTAAAAGCCCACTCGAAGATGGCAAAACCTGCATTTTAGCCTACTTGCGAGTAGCAAACCATTTTTCAAAACAAACATGCTATGTTTTGTTCCAATTTAGGCAATTTGGTCTATACTTGTTTACTGTGCGTATAACATAGTAATTTTAGGCTAATAACCGGAATAAGAACACATAACGTTTTCAAAAACGGATATCACAGTTAGTAGAGGCCGATCTTCGGATCGGGCGAGAGGGGGTGCTCATAGCTGACCTTCCCCAATCGTACCCAAGCTCCCGAGCCTAGGCAACTTTGGTGATGACGGACACGTGGCCTTTGGCACCGAGTCAGGGTTTCCTAAATTCCCCCAATAAAATATTTAGGTGGCGACTCTGTATCTGGCAAAGCAGTCCATGTTTGGCACTTCTTTTTCAAAAAATCTATTTCTCAAAATGATTTGCCAGATTTGGACTCTTTGGTTCAGATTAAAAACCGTGACACAAATTGAGTCCGAACTGTAACACGAAGGCCTCACGCGGGCGCGTCTACAAAGGTGAAGTGATGTGGCGACTTGGGAATTTTTCTGCAGTAAGTCGAGTACTTATTTTGTTATCGTTGCACGAATGCATATCTGTAGACGCGCCCGCGGAGTGGGACTCATGCTATAGTTCGGACTCGATTTGTGTCACGGTTCTTAATCTGAACCAAAGAGTCCAAATCTGGCAAATCGTTTTGAGAAACAGATTTTTGAAAAAGTAGTGCCAAACATGGACAGCTTTGCCAGATACAGAGTCGCCACCTAAATATTTTTTATGGGAGAATTTAGGAAACCCTGACTCGGTGCCGAAGGCCACATGTCCGTCATCACCGGAGTTGTCTCGGCTCGGGAGCTTGGGTACGATCGGGGAAGGTCAGCTATGAGCACCCCCTCTCGCCCGATCCGAAGACCGGCCTCTACTAACCGTGATATCCAGTTTTGAAAACGTTATGTGTTCTTATTCCAATTATTAGCCTAGCATTACTATGTTATGCACGCGGCAAACAAGTATAGACCAAATCGCCCAAATTGGAAATAAAACATTTTATGTTCGTTTTGAACATGGTTTGCTACTCGCAAGTAGGCTAAAATGCAGATTTTGCCACCCTCAAGTGGGCTTTTGGAAAAGATGGTTTTGGCCACTATCTAGTGGGCTTAAAATTCATAGTTTTAACGCATTATCCCAATTTAAGCAGTTTGACCTCCACCCACAGGCATTCAAGCAGTTTATCTCATGTAAGCACTTAGCCGTATGGCAAGCATACTATTATGGCAACACTCACACGCATGCTGGATGCTAAAGCAAAAAAACTTACATTGTACTCCGTGCCAAAACAGTAAACTAGTTAGCAAACATGCATGCCCTAGTTCATGTTAAAAGTGGCTAATGCATCACATGCAAAATGCGATCTAGGCAGGCTCGGCTAGCCCTAAACATGGTATGTGAAAATGCACGATTATCACATATTCGGTTTAGAATTTGAAATACAAATGCGGTTAGCGTGATGTGCCGAGCCTAATATATGCAATACAAATGCATGGATGCACGCATGCATAGCATAAGGTATGCTAATTTCAAAAATGCCCTAATCTACCATCATAAGCAGGTAAATAAAAGGGAAGAAAGAAATGGGGATTGGAAGACATACACACCACCCACATACACTTATTACAGATTTGCCCTCACTCGGAGGGCCCAAATAAATATTACAGTCCCAAAATAATAAACGAATAAAATTATTACAAAATTTCTGATTTAATTTAAAGGAAAAGATGGCAAAGGAAAGAAGAGGGTAGCCGCAGCCTCTGCCTCGGGATGCGTGAATGATGCATGCTTGAATCCGTCTCGCCCGAAAAACCCGTACTGTACTCCTGCCGCCTCTGTTTGTACTGCCTTGTCTTTCTGAAAATTGCCAAAGTACTGGAGCATGTTCCTTGCATCCTGCAGAGCACCACCGGCCGGACAGAATTCCCACCGGCACTTCACAGTTCCCATCGGCATTTTTTGGATTCCTCGGCACTCCATATATTGCCGGTCGGCACTAAATTCTGCCGGTCGGCAGAAACTTCCTGCAGAAGACAATTTGACAGCAAACAGAGAACAGACAGTGCATAGCATGGGCTTCTCAGGTACATGTGGGCATGGTTGTGCTTCTTATCATGTTTTGAACTCAAAGAAGCACGACCCTCGATCTTTGAGCCATTAATGGAGCATGATGACCCAACGGATCAAATTCGCCACTCAATGTAAGGATGCATGCAACAAACAAAATGAGATCCAAAGCCTTATCATGTCGAAGTCAAAGGCCCCGGTGACCGAGAGTCAAGGTACATTGCATCACTTGGAGTATGAATGTCCCCTGACCCTCATATTTGGCTTGACACCCCAAGCCAAATGATGCAATGCATGTTATGCTCACAAGGCTCAAAATGCAACATGGTACCAAGATGTAAAGCACAACAAGCACTATGCAACCAACATGACAAATGTGTAATGCCAAGCATGCAAGGTGCAAATGTGGTGCAAACATAGACCAATTTGGTAATGGGATTAGCATGTTATGAGGCTTAATGAAGCAATCATGCAACTTACATGAAACAAGCATGCAATGGAGCCTCAAAGTGATAAAGGTGCGGACCCTTATTCACCTCAAAACAGCACCAAGAGTGCTCAAAATGATGGACAACAACTCATGTTAACAAGCAAACTTATGGTCCCAAGATTTAGGCACAAAAAGGAGGCAACTTACTCCCACCAACATGACCTCTCATGGCATGATTAAAACAAGTAAAAACAGAATTTTTACATGCAAAATGGGACTCCAAAAACTCCTAAAATGGTAGCCAAGATGACCCCCCAAGAGGCATATGCACTAAGGCTCATTCCTAGGCACAAAAGGGTACACCCTCAAGGCATCAAAGAGGTCATGCATGCACACATACGAACATGATTCTTGGACTAAAATGTGGTCCTAGATGACATTAAATCATGAGGGTAATCACAACCATGCATGCTAGAGGTCAACATACTTAAAGCTTTTAAGCCAAAATGCAAAGCAACCCTAACAAACATGTCAAGCATGAATAAATGGATAACCAACAGATTTTTAGTATGGAAAAACAACATTAAAAACTTCATGGAACTAAGCCAACACACACAAGAATCATGGCCTAATCATGAGATGCACTTCTAAGCAAAATGGAGCAATACAAAGCAAGTACTACAAGCATACAAGGAGGTACAAATCCAGCCAAAAATAGAGATCCCACATGACCTAAAAACACCCAAAAAGTTCTGAAATGAAGCAAAAACCAAGCAAGCATGCATGTCACCCTTTTGGGCCACAACTCAAGGAAACAAAACCATAAAGGGAGAGGGGTGTCCTTCCCCTATGCAAGACTTCAAACCAACTTTTTTGATACTAAAAATACACTGATTTTCAATGGTCAAAGGACCAAAACACTGAAGTGAACAAAACCTTATGAAAGAGGCACCAAAATGGACCAAACAAGGCCTAGAAGGGTGAGTTTACACTCAAACCACAAAATGACCTTAATGAAAGTGTTAGAGCAGGAAAATACAAGTCCTTTTTATGTTATACACAAGAGCTAAAACAGCAAGCAAGATAGGTAAAAAACTATTGCAAGTTTGGGGAATATAAATCAAGATGCTCACCCTTGAAGAACCTTTGAAGAACAAATGGTCTAACCTCCTTCTTTTGATCAAAACCAGTCCAAAAACTCAAGAAACAACCCCCCAAGTCCCTCAATCTCGGAGTAAGGTGTGATGGTGTGTGTAATGGTGCAAAAGTAAGGTAAAAAACACCTTTTGAGCTAAGAAATACACACAAAGGAGGAGAGAGAGGGAGGTATAGAGATAATGTGTATCTATATCTCCAAGGTCTGGTTTTTGGTTGCAAGAGTCTAACCTAGATCAAAGAGGAAGGCCCTCCTCTTATAAGACTCCCTCTTGCAAAGCTTATACAACAAGCTTGCTTAGAGGGAGATCCCTCCATACACGTGTATGGAGGGGGGAAGAGTTGGTGCCAGCTATCACAGCTGGCACAAAATATCTCCATAAAGTGGATGAACAGTGGTCGGCTGCCCAAAAATGCCATTTCGGCAAAAAACAGTGCCGACCGGCAACAAAATATGCAGACCGGCAATAAAATGTGCCGACCGGCAAACAAAAGTGCCGATAGCAGCAAAAAACCAGCCGGTGGCCTCTAGCCACTGCCAGTGGGGTGTGGGGATGGTCCACAAACCCTACCCTGCCTCTCAAAGGCAAGATGCAAGTGTTTGGTGCAAAACCAGACACTAAACGGTCAAGTTCGGAGATCCTGAGGCAGGGCGCGCGAGCCGAGGCTTCCGGGAACTCCAAACGAACACAAACATGGATGATCACCGAGTGTTCAAACGGTGACGTCCAAGTCTTGAGGACGGTCAAAAATGGGGTGTCTACAATATCCCCTACGTCTGTCGCTCTAACACCTCTTCCTCGTCCTCTTCCTCTTCCTCTTCCCTTTCATGTGCCTGTCACAATTTGTCCTGCTCCTAATGTTTGGGCAAGCTTACTAGCAGAAGGATGCACATTGTCTGCTTCTCCTCGCATTGGTCGCAGGGTTTGCAAATCATCAAAGGAAGATAAACTCTCTTTTGCAACGTTCTTCATGGCCAGAAACTGAATTGAAAGAGATTTGCTTTCTTCGCTTGCGTATGTTTCCTCCAAGGCAAGGCCACGGTTGTTGTGCGTGTCCCCAACTTCTTGGACGGTACACAACTGTCCAACGTGCATATCAATTATCTCATTGGACAACATTCCATTCACAGTATTGTCCTCCCAATCCACCCCTTGTAAATCTTGAACATTACCCTCATTTGGGCTACCATAGTAAGTTGGGAACACCACGCCGCCATCATGCAACTCGACTCCCACGATAGGGTCAACACCCTTTTCCTCTGCATGAGGTAATTGTGCTGTTTCCGATAAACCTTCCAGCACTTGCTGCATCATTTGCTTCATTTCAGCAATATGTGTCTATTCATTAAACGGTTGTTTCCCAGACAATATAGCTGTAACCAGTTCGTTCAGCATTCTTTTGAGTTCACCAATGCTGGAGGATATGTTAATGTCACAATTTCTTTGGGTCGACTCCACCTAATCACACAAACACATACATTAACTTACTACGATATTTCATCTTCAAGTAACCTCTGTGAACTGTGTGAAGTATGTGTACTGATTTCTTTTGCTTACCTTTGCATTGTCAACAGCTTCCTTCCCTCGGAAATTGACCAACATGTCCCTTATTTCCGCATTGCTGTGAAGCACTTACTTCATGGTTTCCTTTAGTTCACCAATGTCAGACTCAACCTTGCTCAAACGAACTTCATCAATCCGTGGTTTCTGTTTGTTATTGGCATGGTGTGTGTCGATTGCGTCATCAGTGTCGTTGCTTTCCGCTATTGTTGGGTGAAACTCCACCTAACATAGTTGTCAAATCAGGATTCAAATCATGAATGCAAATGGTAATGTACTGAATCGTTAATCGATCTCAACTGTGAATCGTAAAGTTTCAGTCTGCTTTCTTAAGTTGCATACAACGTATGTGTACAAACCTTACATATTAAATGTATCTAATAAAAATTAATCACTCCATTTATCTAAAATGAACAAAATATTTGTTGTAAATGATGCTCATCTGGTGTGGATAAAAACTTCATAGTCGATCCCATGTTTACCACTTTACCTTTTCCCATTTACATAAACAAAGATAAACTTTCAATTACAAACTAACTAACAATAACTGAACAACAATGTTTTGACATTTGTACAAGGTTAAAAAACCAAAATCTTCAAGCTTTTCCAAAAATCTGACTTCAGGGCTTAACCAAAATTCTTTTCGTAACGGAAGTAGTACATAAAATTGAATTTGTAACGCTACAATATTGTCCACATGAAAACTTCATGTTTTCCCCCCAAAAGTTCGAGTATTTGAGAGTAAATAGGGAGGGACAAACTGAAAATATTACATACGCCAAGGAATGGGTCACTGTTTGTCACTGCTTGTCACCTAGTCATAGGAACACAAATTCAATCTGTCATTGTTTCCATAGCACAGGCGGGGCAATGCTGTCAAATGTGTACGAATGGGTTGATTACCTCATGTTGCTCCAACATTTGCTTCCTTCCCATACATCGCCGCGTCTCCCGTATTTCGGCATCACCCCAATCATTTAGCCGAGGGATGGAGCATGTAGTAGTCGACGTACTCTTACAGGAAGGGGCAAAACGATCCAAGTAAAATAGCTGCATTATAAGAGGAAAAAGATATTTAGTATACAGTTTCGAGCAAAATAATCCGTATTTGTTAACAATGCGTACAACTTACAACACAATCATATCTATGTGTTTATGTGTCTCGATGGCATAATCTCCATGCAGTTTTCCGGTTAAACAGATAAGCTCTTTGTGGTTACAGAAAATGTGGCCCGTACAAGTATATTGGTCATGCTGTTTAATAACAGGTAAGTTTGTATTTCGCAACGACTGCCATTTTATTGAACCATAGGCACAGCAATGGATGAAATATGTAATCGGCATGGTAAAAACAAACAACGGTCGATTACGTTACCATTAGAAGGAAAACACATCTAGTTGCCTCGCGTTGACCTTTCATCTTATACTTCCGAACACCTTTGACAAGGAATTACAGTGTCAACTTTGCCCAGTTACATGCCCGCATACCGGTCACGTCCTTCATGGCATGAACGAACGACAGGCTCAAGGCGGTCATTGTGGTAGGACACAACATGGCCCCCAACACGTACAGCGCAAACTTTCGCCGAAACTCGTCATCCGCACCATCACTCTAAGTCGGATAAACTCTCAACTGGTTCAAAGGAATGATTCCCTTAACAGCTCCAACCTCTTCGTAGATATTGGGATATGCGTCTATTGAACCAGTGAACTGCACGTCATTGCCTTCTGACCGTATACCCAATAAGACATGCACTTCCTCACAGGTGAGCCTCAGGTGATGGCCATGAACACTCAACGAACACGTGTCGGGATCAAAGTTTTGTACCAACCATTGGAAGAAGTTGTGATCTATACGGGTACACTTTAACCTGAGGAGGCCACCGAACCCAATATCAATGACTGCCTGCTTCTGTGCTTCGTTACATCGGTTCACGATATCAACAATAGCCTTCAACGATATGCGGACTTGCATTTTACTCTGCAATGTTATTAACGTGAACATTAATACAAAAATTTAACCAGCATTGTGTCGATAGTAGGTCCTCCCCAAATGCAGTTACGAAAATATTAAGCACGTAAGTACCTTTGCAGCTTTCTTTGCAACTTCTTCGCCCAGTTCCTTGGCACTTGCCTTAGCCATGTCCTGAAACCTCTTCTTCTTATCACAGGGGAGTTCCTTCCACCTTTCCCCAATATCCTTTCGGCTCTGTAAGTGTTACACCAATGTGACGCACATGCAGGACAAATAAGAACTGTAAGTCCAAAAATAATTGTCACCACAGGTTGTATCACTCGCAATGTGTGCACATTTTGTGGTATTTACATATGATTGCACATACAAATTACTATTTTGCACACATTTGCAATAAAAACGGACATGGAATTTTACAAATAATCGAAGTTTATAAAAACATGCAATATGACGTCTATGACTGCTGGAAATCGCTGAATGCGACACAATAGAAACACATGACTGGTGTGCCCATGGAATAGAAGTCCATACTTTGCTATGACAGCAATCATGTGTTTCCATCACTGTACTCTACTTACTACATGTCTGCACACTAACCATATTCGGTTCGGGGTTGTCTGCTTCTCGTCTTTCCTTGAATTGTTGCTGGCTGCAACCATTGTCAATTTCGGCGTAAGTATATGTTAGATATGGAAGGATATATATACATTTATGTACACAAATCGCAACCATTGACATTTACGGACCAATTTGTGACACAAACAAATTTGGTCCCAACTACATAATAATGCATTTGTAATGTCCAATTTTCGTTGCTAAAAATATAATAACCACATGATTTCTGCAACAACAATTATAAATGGTCCAAATTATTTTGGCCCTTACTTTTGGTCTCTAAAATCCTAATTTCTTGCGAGTATAAAGTGAAATTTGCACAGGGGCAAACTATGAGGTGAAGATATGTAATACACAATTGTGCAAAAATACTGTCAGATGTTTGTGATGAGAGTGTTCGTACTATGAGCCGCTTTGAAGGACATAGATCAAACCTGTAAAAAATAAATGGTCCAAGTGGCCGCTTTCGACGAGGGGGCTCGGTAATGTCAACCGTTTTGATTCGTGAACCTTTGCCACTTGGGTTCAATGTTTTCCTTTGCCTATAACAAATATCAGCGTAAATGAAATTTTATTGAAGGCCAAATTACATCGGAGGTATGTACGTTTTGTGCATTCTATCATCTTCGTCTGTTAACTTTAAAGGCAGTCAATCTTGCCTTGTCATTTCCAAAGTTGTGCCATTTTTGTGAAATCGGTAATGTCATTTTCCGTTGTCACCGAAAATTATTAACTGAAGTGGTTTAGTATTACTCAGTCAATTAGGGATTTCACAAATTCTCTCCGCAGAATACGCGACATGTGCTGTATGTACACATATTCTGGTAAGAAATGGGCAGTTTTAATCCATTACGTGAAATTCATGGTGAAATTTGGGGCTATCGCAAATGTGTGAAACACAAATCACACAACCTCCTGATGACAGTACATACCGCTACAATATGTCATACACGAACAGACCGTGGAATTCAGTACGTACACGAAACATATCCTTGCAAAACTAACTCTATCAAATAGTGAACGACATAAACTCACTGTTGATTCGCATCGTCTGACATGTCACCCATATCCAATTACGATAATTCCTACAAAGAATTTCATGCAAGATTGATAAGGATGCAGAAAGAACGTTACTCCGAAATTGTAACAAAACGAAATTGACTGTTAACAACTTGCAATGAACGGAACATTCAGTCGTACGTACATTGTACGAGTGGTAATTTTCGTTTATTGTTCAAGTACGATATGTTGTCGTTAATTTATGCACGTATGGCATGCCACTGTTTTACAAAAATTAATTGCCCATATTTTGCACTCGTTTTATAGTATTCATGACTTCAAGCCAGAAACAACAACCAATATGCACACTTCAAACAGGGCCACATCGGACATTCAACCTAGGAGCACACATACGTAATTTACAATCATGCTGAGAAATAAAAAACTGGCTACACTGCTCAACCAAGACCGTTTGTTACTATGGAACTCCTCAATGGCAATATCAGTTTGTCACCCGTGTACTTCGTATACCTAATCGTACGTATGGTTTCAATGACCTAAGGAGGAACAGTTTAATAGTTGAGAAATGGTAATGTCATGCGAGGGGAACACAGTAGGGCATAATAATAATGTGCTTAATCAAGAAAAAATAGACAGACTCACACATGCCTGATAAAATGACCAGTGTTACTGTCGGCGAGCTGGCGCAGTCGAAATGGAGACACAGAGAGAGAGAGAGAGTGTGTTACTGGAGGTGGACAGCAAAACCGAAATGGAGAGAGAATGAGGGACAGCGAAGTTGTCGAAATTGTATGTGGGAAATGGAAATGAGTTGGTGAGATTAGAAAGGCTACGCCATGTGGGTCATCATGAAAAGTACTGCATCTGTGGGATTTCATGGGCATTGTCTGCCGACTTTGGTTTTTGTTCCAAATTTGGGAGGGAAATGAAAACGTACATGACACTACATATTAAGGCCAAGTTTGGCAAGTTGGAAAAAAATTAAAACGTCAAAAAGTTACTCAGAAACTTAAAAAGTTGTCACTATTCACCAAAAGTCAAAAATTACGGCTGCACATTTCCGAATTCTAATTTTCCCTTACAAAAACTTTTTAATACAACTTTTTAGTATACATTTTTTCATAAATAGTCAAAAAGTTAACCCAATCATCCATATATTTGTACTAAATTTTGTAGTCCAAAAAGAAAAAAATTGCACTTTTTTTAGTCCAATTGTTTTTCCTCAATTTTTTAATATAAATAAATGTACTTTTTGACTTTTTGTGAAATATGGGTTCCGTTTGGGTTGTGAAATATGACTTTTTAATATACAAATGTGTACAATTAATTTCAGTTTCAAAAAAATTGGAGGTGGCAATAATTTACAAACAAGTACAAAAAAACCTCAACATTATAAAAACATAAAGTTCAGCGACCGATACAGATATTGTTGTAGTAGACGTCTGATGTGACTCTTGGTCGGATGTCCGGGAGGGCTTTCTCCCAGCATTTCCATGCCTCCCCTCCCACGGTACAAATGGTAGCTACTGTTAACAGGCAATCTAACATTGCACAGTAATTATGGTCAGTAACGTTGCCCTTACCGTTGCACAGAATCAACAAACAAGAAACTTTGTTAGGAAAAATTTAACAGTTGACAGTAACAAATAAAGTAACACATCCATTGTAGATGTAACTAGAATGTTAGCGATAGAATTATAACAAACTACTTATTCACAGTAATAAGTAGTGGATTACTAATAGTTAATTTTGTTTTCAAAGTTAGGAGTTACAATTAGGGTTGTTGCTGTTTGGTAGTGCTTGTTGGCTTCTAAAGGTAAAATTGTTACATGCAAAACGAGGCGTAAATTATTTTCGTTCAGGACTGGACATATCGAACGCATAAGTACAAACAAACTGAGACAGCAACTTAATTACTAAGACCATCTCCAACGCTTCACTAAACCTAGTATCAAATTTGAAATTTGGTGAAAAAAGCACTGTTTGGAGCTCTAACGGTTTCACCAAATTGATATCAAATCGAGAATTCACCAAACGTTTCACCAAATTGAGGATAGGCTCCGCATTTAACCAAAACACTGTGCATGACCGTTGGGGGAGACCAACCGGTCGACCAGCCGGTTGACCGGCTGGTTAACCAACCGGTCGACCACCAAATGGTTCAAACAGTTCTCAAAAAAAGGTTCAAACCATTAAAAAAAAATAAAAATAAAAATAAAAAAATTTAACTTACCAGTCGACCGCTGGTCAACCGGCCGGTCAACCAACCGGTCGACCACTAAAAGGTTCAAACTGTTCAAAAAAATAGGTTCAAACAATTCAAAAAAAAAAAAGAAAAAATTTCACTTACCGGTCGACCAACCGGTTGTCCCTAGAGCAGATTTGATAAAAGGTGAAACGTTGAAGCAGTGGTATCAAATTGAGGAAAGCATCATTTTTTCATCAGATTTGATGAAAAAAAAAATTCACCATTGGAGATGCTCTACGGAAGCACAGTAAGTACATTACATAGGATAACAGGGGCCAAACTAGCAAATCTACGTATATATCGAGGATATCATAATCCCAACGTATTTTGAATACACAAATATTTGGCATTGCATTGGACAGTGCTGTTTGGCCCATGGGGCCCATTAGGGGACCCATTTTGATAATCTGAATCATTATATGTATACAGTTCATCGAGTACTACATGCCTATGAAAAATCACGTTGATCGAATATCGATAGGTTTCTGATCGGTGTAGTTTTCTTTCAACCGTTAACTATAACACCATCTCATATTTTTATACAAAACTTATTTGATCATATAGTTAGCGATATCCGTTAACTATAACACCATCACATTGAACGGTTCAGATTGTGAAAACGGGACCTGTGATAAGCTCCCACGGACCGAACAACACTGTCCTATGTAATTTTGTTGTGCACCCATCTGTAATCTGTACCGGGACCGACCAATCACTGTGTCTTCCATTATTACTTGTAATTTGCATCAAGCAATTTATGTTTTTAAAATTTTTAATTTGTGTGTAGCGGTAACTTTTTAGCTTGTTCAGTAAGTTTTTTTACTTTTTGTCTTCTTGAAGACATGCCAAACCAGCACTAAACCATGACAATATTACTTGTAGTCCCATCACTGTCAGTCCCCTGACTACTAATTCCCTCAGTAACAATCCGACCCATTATAGTTACCAGTACTATTATTGCCATCTCACAACTACATTTGTTGTCGGTTCAATGTTCTCTCGCTGCCTACGTCATGACTAAAGTGGAGACTGGCCTCGTTTGGGAATAGCCTGATTCTTGCAATGTTTGGCTATTTGGGTAACAGATGAGCTAGAAAAAACTAGTGGGTTGTTTGGTTTGTTTTTGGGAGAGTTCTTTTTGAAAAAAAATTTGGGGACAGAGTTTACAAATGTTTTTGGTTAGTTTGGTTGTATATTTTGAGTGACAAATTTTTTTGGGGAGTTTGAGATGATTTGATATTTTGGAAGAATTGAGTAGATGTGTGTGAGAGAAAAAGTGACTGAGAAGGACAGAGGAGAGAGAAAAAGTGCTTGATTGATGTGTAACAGAGAAACTGATTTTCGAAATTTTTAGAGGAAAATGTCAAACCAACAATTTGTGGATTTTTTTTTCCCTAAAACTCATCTGTAAAATTCAAACCAAGCATACCCAGTACGTCTAGGACAAATTTTTAGTTTTTTACAAAACGATGTGCAAAAAGTAGAGACAAAATCTTTATTTTTTAATTTTTCGATGTGTTGTTGCCTTTTTCATTTTTTCAGTGAATTTTTGGCTTTTTCACTAAAAATTAAAATAAAGAAATAAAATTTTTCGTTTTCCCGCTCTGCTATACAGGTTATACAGAGTATACACCTCAATCTCACTCTCACTCCCCCTCACTCTCACACTCACTCCTCCTCCACCGAACCCAGCCTGACCGGCGACCACTCCCGACGTCGACCCACTCGTAAACCCAACCCACCATTGTAGCCCTCATTTTCTCTACTTCGTGAACCATAGCTCCACCGCGACCACCATCGGCTGTAGTGAAGGAATTTGTTGATGAGAACGTGGGCTTTCAGGCCATAGATGAACCAGGTTCGTCCTCCAAACACTGAAATAAAAAAGTTAGGGTTGTGCTTGACAAAGTAGATTTGAAATTTGGAAGTTAGGGCTTTCGAAATTAGGGCTTTCAAAATTAGGGCTTTGAATATTACGGCTTCAAAAATTAGGGCTTTGAAAAGTAGGGCTTTGAAAATTACTGTTATGCAGATCGATAAATAGTATGATTGAAAAATGTGGCACATATTGTCCGGAACATATATGCATTTACCTTGTAAAGTTAAAGTATAAATTTTGCAGAACGTAGTATGATTATGCAGAAAGTGATCGAACATAAAATGAAAGGATCACATCTTTGCAGAACATAGTATGATTATGCAGATTGATAATTAGTTGAACAAATGCATATAGTTGTGTAATTTTCAATGTGTGATTGATAATGTGGTTTTGGTGTATTTGTTGTCAATCACGCATGATTTGTTGTAATGAACTGCTATCAACTAATATGTTAGCTGCGTGAATTGAATTAACTATTATGAACATTGATAACTATTATCAAACTGAATTTAAATGTTCATAACTATTATTGATTTGTTCATAAGTATTTCAGTGTGCTTTGTTGAAATTCACATGTGTGATTTGTTGATAACTATTTCAGTTTGATAACTACTGAATCACAGTCTCCAACAATCTGGCCATAATCATTTCACTTCAGTATGATTTGTTGATAATAGTTGTTTAACATGTGTGATTGATAATTGAATTGACATTGAACTCATATGTTTGTAAAACTGCCATGTTTGATCAGATTGAAAATGCTATGTGTGTAACATGTGTGTAATTAATCACAAATGCTATGTTTGAAACTGCGATGTTTGAAACTCCTGTATTTGTTCAGTTTAAAAATGCTATGTGTGTACATTGAGCTACGATGTTTGTTCAAATGCTATCAACACTTTAGTTTGTGTAACCTCTATTCAAATGCTATTAAACATGGCAGTTTGAACAAATAGATATTTTCAGTAAAGACACACTCTCTCCCTCAAATTCAAATAGAACTGCTATTAACCCCATCAAACAGAAGCATAGCAGAGCACCACAAATTTCTCATGTTTGCAGATTTAAAAAATGGCTTCTTTTTCTAACATTAGCAACATAAGATTACAAACGAGGCTGTGCAATTGTGGAAGAACCACTGCCATACGTATTGTAAGAACCAATGAAAATGGAAATGAAAGGCGTTTGTTCTTTGTTTGCCCATTAAAATATGTAAGTATGTATTGTAAATTTTAATCTTTTAGTAGTCATATTAATATTTGTCGTGTTCAACTAACTGATTGTCATGCATTGTAGAGTACCACTCCCACTCCCCATTGCAATTACTTTAAGTTCGTGGATGACAATGATGAAGACGTTACGTCCAGAATCCCTTCTAACACTAGAGCTTGTGATGCTTTAATAGTAGAACACTTGAACGATGTAAGGACGAGGCTTGATGACTTGGAAAATGTCCATGGTCGAAGGCTTGAAAGGATAGAAAATATTATCAAAGCAATGGTGTATTTCATTATATTTTCTATCATTTTGTACTTGATCATGTAACTTGTGTACTTTATTGTATTTTGGGAAATTGAATGGAACAGTTTTGGTTGTATTGTACTTCATGATGTAACTAATGTTTATGGAATGAATTTTATTATGATGTAACTTATGTAACTTACTTAATAGCTTTGTGGAATGAATTTTAGTATGGAATGAATGTACGGAATGAATTTTATAAGTTATTATGATGTAACTTGTAATTTTACTATGTAATGAATTTTGGGAAATGTTGGTGTCATTGTAAGAGCTTTGTAGATGCTATTTGGCAGATCTGTGGATGAATTTTGTGGATGCTATGTCGATTCATTTTTGTGGATGCTATGTGGATGAATTTTGTGGATGCTTTGTGGATGACTGAATTTTGTGGGTGCTTTGTCACTTATCTGTGACCTGTTATCTGGGTGCATGAATTTTGGTTGTAATGAACAACTTCTGTTATCTGTTGCAGGTTTGTTGGTAATGAATAGATTTGGCAGATCTGTTATCTATCAACTAGTATCTGCTTGTCACTTATCTGTCGCCTCAACTATTATCTATTAGCAAGTTGAAAACAGATATAGAATGCGTGGTACATTTCTTCACCATCGTGCTGACTTCTTCATTAATGAATATCAATACTCTGTTTCTGAATGGTCTATTGTATATTTTGTTGTTTCAAGAGGAGTTGATTAGTTCATAACAATGCGCAATGGGAGACAAATTGCTAATGCACAGGTTGACCCCACGGCGTATGCTTCCACACAACCGTTGTTTGAAAAAACAAAACATTTGTGCCCGTATTGATGTTAGAGTGTATGAGACCGTTGGCCGGTCGTGTACAATTTTTTTTTTGCAATTACAGTTTGTGATTCCATTGAATGATTCTGACACTTAAACCTTATTGTTCATATTCAACGATTGACAAAACATGAAGTAATCAACAAAACATAGGTTAATGATAGTTTCTGATATCGGTCATTGACATTACAGAAAAATGACCTTGTTATCGTACTTTGATTCTAAATCATAAGACAGCCTTCAGTCGATGACAGTGACCCAAAAAAATACCTTCAACAAAGTCGAAATGATGAAGACATTAACACATGCACCGTTGAAATGGTTAGTAGAGTATGACGGTTTGTTAGTTTCTAAGTCGTATTTTTTCGCACCACGATGGCATCTTACAACACTACGTTTACTATGTCATGCACATGTCCAGGTCTCCTAATCATCGCTCAAATCAACAACCTCAGAGTCTGAGTAATCTAAAAAGTCAGGGTCCGACACCAGTGCAGGATCCTCCATTATAGCCTTGATCGCAGATGCCGGGTTCGATCCATGTATCTTCGACTCTGCCTTTGCGTCCTCTATGCGTGAGTGCCTAATGAGTCGACGAGTCATTTGATCAATCTCACTTTGCAAACGATGCCTAACTTGGGACTCGCTGACATGAGGGAATTGCTGCTGCATTTCAACAGATCGGGCTTTAGTAACCTTGACAAAAACACATCGACAGTGGTGTTCACACTGAACTCATTTGGCAAATAGTGAGACTGGAATTCCAAAATACTTCCCCAGGCTTGCATCTTGTATTGGGGTGCAATTGTAATCCCGTAGAGGTTGAAAACTCCACAGTAGGAACCCTGTTTCAAAGAAACGTCGATCACCGAAGGAATCGATATACCCACCTGCATAATCCAATTCTGGTGACTTCGGTTGGGAGCTATCAGCCCTTGCAACTGATTGTTCACGACCGCGATTATCGTGGTGTGCATTCATAGGTGTGAAGGTTCTTGATTGAGCCCAACTTTGTTTTCGCAGGTTCACGAACAATATATGGACGCAAAAACAAACCCAAACGCAAAGGAAACAACACTGGTTGCAAACTTTTTTGTGGTTGGTTGTAAATGTTAAATTACCTTAAACTGAGTAGGTTTAAAGATGTGAACACACTTATTGTTGTGAACACACTTATTGTTGTTTGGTGGCAACACCTACCCAAACTGAGTAAAAGCAAATTAATGACTACTGGTATTTCATTTAATAGGTTCGATGCAATTGGAAAGGCATATGTATCTGATAAGAGGAATTTTGCTAAGCTTTATGGATGAGTAGACATGTAATTGGGTTGGGGCACAAATACAAATGACGGATGTGAATGTATGCTAAACTGTGGGTGTGGAAATCAATGATAGTGGGATAGTACTCATGAAAGGTACAACGCATGTGTGTTGGAAATGCCAAATAATGGACGATCAGGGGTACTTAACGGATGACTTGATGCATGCAAGAAGGAACGAATTTTTGCAAGATGAATTCGGCCAGATTGAGATATTAATATAATGTTTGTCATAATGCATGAGGTCTTCTGAAAACATACAAGTCATGTACCATATCTTACAAATACTTACAGCATAGTGTTGTGTAATATTATGAATCTGTACATTCCTTTTAAAAAGTAGTCAACAAAATAAACCATACATATATTCCTACAAAATGTTTGATTTGAACAAGATTGAAGCTATTGTTGAAGCTCATGTTGCTCCTGTATTGCAGCAGTTGCAAGATATCTACGAAAGGCTAAATGAAGTGGACACACGGTTGTCAAGTTTGGAGCGGCAAGTCGGCGCTATGAAGCAGAACGTTGATTGGCTGACCGATGACAAATTGGCAGCGGACGAAGTGAAGTCTGATAAGACAATGGATGAGGACAGTCAATCAGACAGTACGAACAACTCCTCAGAAGACGCTGCTGATGATGCAGCAGATATGTAGATTTGTTTTTTTTTTAAACCTTCCCTGTAAGCCATGAAAGTTTTGTTTTGGCTGGAGTCATATGTGCTAATGGGCTGATATATAACTTACCTACAAAGAGTATTGAGTTTTCATTTAGAATGTGGTTGGTTTCATTTCTGAAAATTAATTTTCTTTTTTTTGTAATTAAATTATAAATTCATTTCAGCAACAAATAAAAAATACAACTACGACAGCAGCCAGTAAAAACAATTTCATTATAAATTCATTTTGTAGTTATAGTAGTTTTTATTTATTTTTAAAAAGTTCAAATTGTTTTTTTATTACAGTTGCGACATCGAAGTGATGCTGACAAATTGGGCAGCAAGTACATTCCAAATATGAGTAAAAAAAGCAGCCGTAAATTATATTTGTTTCAGTCGCATTCATCCGAATAAGAAACATGCGTAAACAAAATCCGAACTAAAACAGCAGCCACATCGACATGTTCGATCCATGTTTACATTTGACTTGCACTTTGCAGTTAGTCCATCTTTACATCGTCCACCAAAAACAATACTGGGGAGCCATAATTAACATCCATATTGAAATCAAAGAATAAAAAATTAGTGAAGTCCTGTTGGCACCCAAATTACTGGCGTACTGGCAGCTCATTCCCATCACTGGCCTAGCTTGTGGCATTGCTCATATGAAGGCACTCCCGGTACTTTGCGATCTTTGCATTATTGACATCCATAACGATGTCAACCAACAACTTATGACGCACAGAGGGAGTAAACTTTGTACAAAAGGATCATAAGAATAATCAGTTAAAATTGCAGGACATACAAGGAAGGATTTGATTGACAAATGGAAATGAAGCGGTAGAATGTACCTCGTGTGGACCGGGGCTTAAATCAGGTTGCTGCATGAATTTGATGACGAGCATCCCACAGTCAAACGTGCTACAAAAATAATTTCACATTAAAGTTGTCGTCAATGTCAGTAGGTTCATTAAATCAGTCATGCAGCATACACATTAATGTGAGGGAGGGATTATGGATTACTCGTCTAGTTGTTGTACTGGCCTCTCATCTAACATGCAAAGGCGGAAGCTATGCATGTCTGTAACATAATCATTTCGAAAGTGTAGTTGCAGCAAGTCGTGCATAGTTTAAACCTGTTCCACAAGGTTGAAGTTGGTTTATGTAAAGGATGTTCAAGTTTGTTGTAGTGTTCAGAAATGCACCAGAAGGACATACCAAAATTTTAGCCGCATTTAGCTTCCTTTTGTTCGGTCGATTGGATGAGACCGAGTCAAATAGGTAGGCTACACGGTCCACCATATCAATTTTAACGCACAACCAATGCACTCCTTTGTAATTGAAAGGCATGTAAATCTACACGTAAACACAAGGGCAGACCTTGTTTAGAGGCCATGTAAACATGTAATGGCTTATATATTTTCCTTTTAATATAACGGGATGAACATTGATATTACCCTCTGGCATGCATCAATCGCACCAGTGTATCTGTCATGTTCGAAAAATGATGTGACGGTATGTTCATGGTGCAGAGGTTGTGTATCTTTATTTAGAATCAAAGTCTGCATGTGTAATGCATAAAGGTCATTGACGGAAACATTTGTCAAAATATGTCATACACAAAACACAACGTAGCTTTAAATACTTACTTACCGACAGATATACGGGAAAGAACCAATCAGTGTGCCTCCCATCATTGTGTAAATCCCTCTGTTGATTAGTCAATTGCACCACCACCAAGTTGATTGGCTGGAACATTGTATGTAAGACACAAGGCAAGTTGATTAGAAAGGTTTTTGAGTTCAGGGGTACTGAAAAATGCAGCTTCATATTTGCATAGCCAACACTTACAGTGTCAGATAGCCACGACCCCGGTTTGAGCGTGTGCATGTCACGCTGGGTACCAACTCCACATGCCCGTCCATGAAGATTCATGGAAACAACAATGTCCCTACAAGCAAAAATGATCCTTAGAACGATAGTTATTTCACAATGGACTGTCATTTAAAATTTGCAAGTAGTAAACGAAACAATACATTTCATTTTTGCTATCGTCAAATACATAGTCAAGAAGTTTTTGTTCCTCCGCCGATAACAACCCTTCGCTGTCCAACATCCTGAACGAGTCCTATAAAAATAAACAGCCAACTAACACTACACATTTCATTAAAAAAATTTAAGCTTACATTACAAGGTCGGTAGTCATAAAAAAGAACGTGAAATGATGTATAAACTGTGAGCCTCAGAGTTTTCTAAACTTGTGATGTTTGGCGTGAAGTTTGTTAGAAATGTGTACAAACATATGCCAGCAGTCATAACTGCAAACATGCAATTGTTTGATGAGTACTACAATACAACATAGATGATTGTAAAATTACTGATTCACATTATTGATGTGGCCATGAATTGGGTATTCAGAACTTGTGGGGCATTAAAGGTAGTATTTGTACCTTGTTCACCTTATCCACACCATCAACATCCACAGGTGAATTGATGTCGTCAACTCCACTATTTGTTTTGCTATCGATGCACCGAACCATATCCCCGACCTCAGTGGCTTGAACTCCACTTCCGCGCATTTTCCCTTTTCCTTTTCCTTTTCCTTTTCCTCTTCCCTTTGCACTTCCTCTAATGATTCCAGTTGCTCCCAATGGTTTGCCAACCTTAGTAGGAGAAGTATGCACATCGCACGACACGTTCTTCACGGCCACTGACTGAAGGTCAAGGGTGTATTTATCTTCAGTTTCGTATGTTTTCCCTGACTGAAGGCCTCCCTTCTTCTGGTTGTCCCCACCTTTTTCGATGTTCAGCTTGTGCCCATCATGGAAATGACTTTTGTCCCTTGCCAAGGTTCCCTTTAAATTCTGTTGTTGGTGATCCACCCCTTGTACATCTGAAATATTACACTCCATTAGGTTAACTTCGTCAGATGGTTTGCCCACGCCATCGTCATGTGCCTCGACTCCAACAGCAAGGTCCACACCCTGTTTGTCCACGCTTGCCGGTTGTGGTGTAGAGAATACACCTTCGATAGGGTGGTGTATCATTTGCTTCAGTTCACCTAAATTAGTTTGTTCAGTGAACAGTTCGTTGTATCCCAAACTGAAATGTTGAAATAGTTGATTCAGCATTTCCTTCAGTTCGGCAACATTGGAGGAGAGGTTAATGATACACACATCATTGCCTTCCACCTAATCATACATACACATTCGTGAACTTAGTCTTATAAATCATCGGTAAAATGATGCGGCTCAACTGTGCCAAAATTGCGTGATGCTTGGATATATTACCTTGTCATTGTCAACAACTTGCTTGCCTTGGAAATGTTGCAATATCTCCATTAAATCTATTGGGTTGTGGATAACTTGCTTCATTATTTCCTTCACTTCGCGAATATCGGACTCCAAATTGCTTATACGGACTTCATTGTACTGTCCTTTTTGTTGGTTCTAGACATGGCATGCATCCATGTCAGCATCATCGGCGTCGCTTTCGTTGTTACTGTAATCAAACTCCACCTAATCATAGAAATGCATAATTGAAGTCCGACATTGTATGTTGAAGGCAAGTGGGTCAATGGTGTGAAATGTGCACAGTGGTTGGAGTGCTTATAGCAATTGTTGGGAAATTTTGCTTCCTTCTGATACGTCGCAGCGTCTCCCGTATTTAGGTATCACCCCAATCATGTAGCCGAGGTGTGGACCGCGTCGTAGTCGGGCTCAGACAAACACAATCAAGGTACAATAGCTGTGGACATTAAGGGGCACACCATAATTAAGTTATTCTTCCCACAAAAATAAACTATATTCAGTAACAATGACATTCATTCTTCTCAATTTTGCAGCGGAACGTACATAGAATACCGTTTTTGTTTAGGATGCTGTCAACTTTATAGTCACATATCATGCAATGTTTTTTGGGAAAAAAAATGTACAGCACACCAAGGACTTTATTGATGAAACCAAGAAAATTTGTTATGTACATGTTTGTATATATGAATAGCTGCAACCCAAAAGACCTTTCCCAGAATCAATACGTTTGGTTTGGTAATGGTCGTATCAAGGTTTCTTCTGTATATTATTCTTCAACTCTACGTACAAATGTGTATAATATTTCCTGTGTCATGAATTCTGTGTCTGATTGATTATTCCAAACCGATGAAGATCAATCAATTATGTTCCCCTCTTCGCAACGTAGTTTTAATTGGTTCCTCCATTGAGGTCCAGCTACTTTTTGCCCTGTACTCTTTGTTCTTAAATTCATGTCGGTAGTCGAAGAAAATATATTTCTGTGACTACCATACTTGGTCAGGAAGAGTGTTGTTTGTCGTACTCACAAAGCAGGTAACATTGTATGTCCCAATCAAGGCCAATTTGTTGAACCATGACAGAACAATGCATGAAACATATGAACGGGGGAATGGAAACAAATGATCTAGTTATTGGCATACCATTACCAGGAAAACACATCCAGTTGCACCGCGATGACCTTTATACTTGCGAACACCGTTGTGAAGGAATTGCAGTGTCAACTTTGCCCAATTATAAGCTCGCATACGATTCAGGTCCTTCATGGCATGAACGAACGATGGCTTCAAGCCGGTCATTGTGGTAGGACACAGCATGGCCCCCAACACGTACAGCGCAAATTTCCTCCGAAAGTCGTCCTCTGCACCATCAGTCTCGGTCAGATAAAGTCTCAACTTGTTCAAAGGAATGACTCCGTTAACAACTCTAACCTCATCGTAGATATTGGGATATGCTTCTAATGACCCAGCCAACTACACGTCATCGCCTTCACACCGTATTCTCAATAAAACATTAACTGCCTTACAGGTGAGCCTGACTTGACAACCATGAACATTCAATGAACTACTGTCAGGATCGAAGTTCTGTACCAACCATGCGCAGAAGTTGTGATCTATACGTGTACACTTCATCCCCAGGAGGCCAGCAAACCCAATGTCTATGACTGCCTGCTTTTGTGCTTCGTTGAACCGGTTAACTAGCTCAACAATTGACTTCATGCGGAGTTGCCTTTTACCCTGCACAATTTTTACCCTTAAATTAATACAAAAAAACAACCAACAATGTCAGCAAAGTAGGACCTAGCCAAATGCATTTACGAAAACATGAAGTACGTAATGACCTTTTCAGACTTGGGTGCACATGGTATTACTTTGGCGTGTTCCTCGACGTTCGCCTTAGCCATATCTACAAACCTCTTTTTCTCATCAGAGGGGAGTGCCTTTCACCTTTCCCCAATCTCCTTTCTACTCTTTAACCAAGAAAGTGACAGACGTACAAGACAAGTAAGAAGTATGAGTCCAAAATAACTGTAACTACAACTTTATACCAAATGCAATCTGCGTGCATTGTTGGTAATTAAATAAGATCGCAAATATAAATAATAGTTGCAGGAAAAAGTCAGCGACAAAACGTAGCTGGACTTTTACAATGAATTGAAATTTACAAAAACAATAGGAAGGTGACATTATTACATGCTACAATCCTACAAACGTGAAACAATCACAAGCCCACTACGACCATTCAATACAACGTGTGGATAGCAACCCAGTGATGTGTTTCCATCATAGTGGATTATAGAGAATACAGATTTCGACACTCACCATTTTTCGTCGAGTGTTGTCTGGCCCTTGCATTTCCTTGAATTGTTGCTGGCTGCATGCAAGCATGGTGAAGCTTATCATCACTAAATCTTAAATATGAATACATATATATATGCAAGTTTTTATGTCAAGTTGGCCCCGAAATTGGCATAAGACACTTTTCGTACATCCGGGACTGCATCGATACCAATTTAAACATTTTCAGACATGCGGAACGAAACCAATTTCAAACATCACAAACTGAACTTCGACAAGGCGCATAATTTCAGTATGAAAAATGTAATTCGAGATTGTCAACATGAACAACTAGTACCTGTAACAAATGAATGGTGTAACTGGCCGCTTTCGACAAGAGCCACCAATAGTGTTAGACATTTGGATATGTTGTTCGGCAATTGTCTTCAATCTTTTCCTTCCCCTTCATGAAAGAGCAAATCATACAAATTAGATTGAAGGGAAAATTACAGGGGTGGTGTACACATTTTGTCCGTTATCTAATTTGGATCGATGCACTTTAAACTCTCTCAATTTTGACAGTCCATTTTAAATTTCCTGGACATTTTTGGTGAAATTGCTAATGCCGTTTGTGATTTTTAAAACAAATATTGTAATGTCAATTGATTGAGATTATGTAAGTTCAGTAAATTTATAAGTTGACTACTACAAAAAGTACAGTTGCCACGTATATGCATATTGTCTGATACAAAACAGTTAAGAGTTGTAATCAAATGGACGTAATTGAAACAAAAGTTCACAATTGATGATGCAAAGCAAGGCCATTCAAAATTTGTACAAAACAAATAACATAAACACAAAAGTACATGGGCTGCTGTAAGAATTGATCCCGAAAAAAAATCAGCGTATTCCTTGGTGATAGATTTTGTTTGTTTACAAACATATGTACGAAACCAACTGGTAGTAAGTCTTGAAGGAGAAAACTAACATTGTTGGTGCGAGGTGACCAATATCCATAAGATGCAATGATGACAATTCCTGCAAAGTATTCCAATTAATATTTACAAGAACACAAACAAACGGCTGCAACATGTGGCTGTTAACCGAAAAATTTTGTGTAAACACAAACAACAACACGCACAAATATTACTAACGTACCCATCCATTCTCATTCTGGACGAAGGTCATACTCCCACAAATGAAAGTACACATTTCATGAACTCGCTCAATAAAGTCCAGACAGTCTGCAACTCATGAATGGCAGCTACCTTCCTCTTGAAATGTAACTGCTATTCAACAGCAACATGATAACTTGAAGAGAAAGGTTACCGCCATTCAAGAGTTGCATGCAATGACAGGCAAAGCTGTCCATTTCTACGCATGAGATTTTCTTCGTGAATTGCGTGGGCTTGTTGACTTTTCTGAATTTCTTCACGTCAGCCCTACGACAGTTCGTGAAGTTCAAGAACTGAACAACTTAGTTAAGAAGTTGAACATCACCTGGGATGGGAGCACAATCTATGTGCACTCACAATTGAGATCCCTCCTAAAGAGTTCACCTACAGACACGTCAACCACAGAAACAGAGGGCATTGACGATGCCCGAATGGACCACATCTTAGAAAAGTTGGATATTAGAGAAGGACTGAAGGCAAACTTCTTCCTTAATCTGTTAGGCTTGTCCGAATCAGGTGGGGAGAAGGTATTGGTTTTCAGCCATCATGTTCACCCGCTTAAGTTGTTGGAAAGGCTAGCCATGAAAGTGAAGGCTTCAACTCTGGATTCAGAATTGGGTGTGGGGAACGAATAGCTCTCTGCAAAATTTGGAAATCGTCATCCTCGTTTCAGCTCTTTCAATTGACTTTCCTATGTTTTAAGTTGAATACCATCAACTATGCATGAACTTCAGCACTGAAACAAACAGTTGTTTCCTGTGTTACACGGACTCGGGTACGGGTGCCGGGTGCGGGTATGTATGTACAAGTCCGACTCATTAAATCTTAACCCTACATTCAATGGTACGCGGTCTAGGGAAAAAATAACATATTTTTAATCTAATATGTGACATAAAATGGTACTATATGTAACTTACAGTGTCAAAATGACATTTATAGCAATTTAACAATAATCTGCACATATAATAATTGTGTTATATACAATTATCTAAGAAGTGCTCATTTTTCAAGTATCCGACACATATCCCATACCCTTGTCCGACTCTCAGGTGTTCGACACGGGTATTTGATCTATTTTGAAGACTCCGTGTAACACAGATTGTTTCTAAACATAAGTTCCAGCAATATAAAAGCACTGAGTACTACAAAATTGAAAGCAGAATTCAACCGAGTGTGCTAGCCGTTGTGGGATCAAGAATAGTCATTGTTTGTTTATCGAGTTTCTTAGTTTTGCTTTCTTGGCTACTCTTAAAAAAAATTTGTTTTTCCCGTGCCAACATTACACAAAATTTTTTTAAAGTCTCTTTCGTTATATATAACCTAACCTAACAAGTTCGCCATGTAAATGCAGAACACCTTTTATGTTTGTTGCTAACAACTATGATACCTATGTTCAACTTGCAGCACTGATAGCAGAGGGAAGATTCCTGTTCGAAAGGGAGAAAATACAAAAATCGAGTATAGAACAGTTCCTATTGGGTCGATTTCGGTTAGCAGAGGGAAAAGTTCCTATTCGAATAGCACAAAATACGGAAATGGAGTACACAACTGTTCCTATTGGGTTGATTTCGGGTTGGGTGTGAAGGCATATGCGAATGAAAAAAGACAAACAAGGAGACAGAGAATGTACCAGCACGAAATAAAGGAAATACCAACCGGCGCAGACAAACCGACGGTGGTGCTCGATTAACCCTTGCGGTTATGCTCCATCGACAAAAATCAACTTCAAAAAATAATTTATGCATCCACTTCCCTGGCTAGCCTTCCCAATAACTTAAGCTTTGTTCTTTCAATATGATTTTTGCCCTCAAATATTTTTCTCTGTAAAACCCTACAGCTATGGGGAAATGGAACAACGGAGAGACGGGGAGAGAGAAAGACAAACAAAGAGAGAGGTCCGAGATGGAAGAGAGACGGACGGGCCGAGGGAACTTACACCTCTTCTGAACACTTCGGCATCTTTGGAAATTTTATACTTTATCTGACAACTTACACGTTTTTATGAAAAGTGACATCATTTATAAATTAATTTCTTCATAAAAGTTACAACTTAGAACTTATATCTTTTTGTAAAAACAAAACATTCAGCTTGATTGGTCTTCTTTGGGAACTTATATCTTTTGTAAAAACCAAACATTCAGCTTTTGGTCTTGTTTGGGAACTTATATCTTTTGTAAAAACGAAACATTCAGTTTCGATGATTGGTCTTCTTTGGGAACTTATACATTTTGTAAAAACTCACAAAGTTTACACCAATTCCTAAATTTTACACCTTTTCAAAAAATTTACACCTTTTCTCGAAAATATTTACAACTTTTTTGAAAAATTACATATTTTTGTGGAAAAACCTCTTTCATAAAATTTACACTTATTATTTGAAGTTACACCTTTAGTGAAAAACAAAACTTACATCTTTTGTAAGGTCATTTACATCTTCATTTGAAAAACATACACCATATTTGAAAATGTTATACCTTTTGTCAAATAATTTCTTTTAACAAACTTTATCAAAAGCATATTTTCCATAAAACGTGTAAATTTTCAAAAAAGGTCTAATTGACTTCACCAAAGATGTAACTCCTATTTACAAGGTGTAAATTTTTTTAAACATTTTGTTTCACAAAAGGAGTACCTTTTTAGAAGCGGTGTAAGTTTTTAAAATAATGAGTAAAGTTTTTAAAAAGGTGTAAGTTTTGCTGGCAGAAAATGTGTAATATCCCATAAAAAGTGTAAATTATATGGAAAGGTTATTCACAAAAGCAGTAACCATTTAGAAACGATGTAAGTATTCCTAGAAAAATGTGTAATCATTCAGAAAAGGTTAATGTTTTTAACAAAAGGGATAAATTTTATACAAATATTCCTTCCATGAAAGGTGTATATTTTCAAAAACATGTATGTGGTTTTCACAAAAGATGGAAGTTATGTCACAAATGGTGTAACTTCCCATTAAAGGTGTAAATTTTATGGAAAATATAATTCAGATTTCCATAAAAGGTGTAAACATGTTCCGAAAAGATGTAACTTATTTCACAAAAGGTGTAAGTTCTAATGAAAGGTGTATATTTTGTTCCTAAAAATGTTTCACAAACAGAGTAACTTCTCATAAAAGGTTTAATTATTTCCACCAAAATGTGTAAACTTTCAGAAAAAATTAAGCTTCTAACAAAAGGTTTTAACCTATATGAAAACATATTTTCCTTACGTATAAATTTTTTCACATAAGAAGTCCGTTTCAGAGAAGACAAGTTTGGAAGGGCTTGGAATAGCGACTCCAACTCCAAATCCAACCAAGTATGTCAATGTAAAAGAGAACCATTTGTAATATAGAGCAGCGGCAGAGAGAGAGAGAGAGAGATAGACTGAGATCAACAGACACAGAGACCTAGATGGACAGTGATCGACAGAGATAGCCAGACCGAGATCGACAGAGAGGGACCAAAATCGACAGAGATCGACGAAGAAGAGACCCACATGGACACAGACAGACCAAGATCGCTGGAGACAGACCGAGATAGACAGAGAGAGACCGACATCGACGGAGAATAGGCCGACATCGACAGAGAGAGGCCAAGATCGATAGCTAGAGACCAAAAAAAAAACCTTTGATTTAAGACGTCGGTGGCCATGGAATTGGCGGTGTCAGACGGCAGTGAGCACCGAAGGCCACCGACGCTTGGGTGGTCAGCGGGGGTCACGAATCCTTTGATTTGTTCAGTGGTTGTCCCAATTTGTTTATGAACACTTTGAAGTGTTACTCCTTTTGTGTTTATGAGCACTTTGAAATGTTACTCCTTTTCTGGTTATGAACACTTCGAAATGTTACTCCTTTTGTGAAATAATTTTTTCCATACAATTTATACTTTTTGTTGAAATTTACACCTTTTTTGAAAGCCCAACTTAAACCTTTTTCAAAAGTCACTTACATCTTTTGTGAAAAAAAAAATTCATCAAATTTATATCTTTTGCTAAAATTTACACCATTTCGTGGTAGTGCTTATATCTTTTCTAAAAAGTTACTCATTTTGTGAAACTATTTATCTCGTCAGATTTATACCTTTTTTCCGAACATACACCTTTTGTGAAAGCCAAACTTAAGCCTTTTTTTGAAGTCAGTTATATCTTTTGTGAAAAAAAAAATTCATCGAATTTACAGATTTTGCCTAACCTTACACTTTGTCGTGAAAAAACTTACACCGTTGCTGAAAAGTTACTCTTTTTGCGAAAGAATTTTTGGAATAAGATTTATACCTTTTATGAAACTTATACCTTTTCTAAAAGCCCAACTTAAACCTTTTTCTAAAGTTACTTACATCTTTTGTGAAAAAAAAACATTCATATAATTTATATCTTTTGCTAAAATTTACACCTTTTCGTGGAAGTGCTTATATCTTTTCTGAAAAGTTACTCATTTTGTGAGATAATTTTGAAATTATTGTAAGTTCAAAAGGCGTAAGTATTATGTGTAAGTTGTCAAAAAATTCAAAAGGCGTAATTATTATGTGTAAGTTTAAAAATTTTATGAAATAAAATTTTTTACATATGGTGTAACTTTCAGAAAAGTTATAACTTGTTTTACAAAAGATGTAAGTATTATGTGTAAGTTGTCATTCACGTATGGTGTAACTTTCAGAAAAATATAACTTGTTTTACAAAAGATGTAACTATTATGTGTAAATGACAAAATTTTATGAAATAAAAATTTTCACATATGGTATAACTTTCAGAAAAGGTATAACTTGTTTTACAAAATATATCAGTATCATGTGTAAGTTGTCATTCACCTATGGTGTAACTTACATAAAAGGTATAACTTATTTTACAAAAGATGTAGATTTTTTTACAACTTACACATAATACTTACGCCTTTTGAACTTACAATAATTTCAAAATCATTTCACAAAATGAGTAACTTTTCAGAAAAGATATAAGCACTTCCACGAAAAGGTATAAATTTTAGCAAAAGATATAAATTTTATGAATTTTTTTCCCACAAAAGATGTAAGTTACTTCAGAAAAAGGTTTAAGTTTGGCTTTTAGAAAATGTGTAAGTTTCATAAAAGGTATAAATCTTATTACCAAAATTCTTTCACAAAAGGATAACTTTTCAACAGCGGTGTAAGTTTTTTCACAAAAACTGTAAGTTTAGGCAAAATGTGTAAATTTCATCAATCATTTTTTCTTCCACAAAAGATACTTTTCACAGGAGGTTTAAGTATTTCAACGAAAATGTGTAAATTTGAAAAAATAAATTATTTCACAAATGTTTAACCTTTCACAAATAGTGTAAGTGTTTTCACGGGAGATGTAAGTAACTTCGCAAAACCTGTAAGTTCCTAAGTCTAATCAATTATATTTGTCTTTTTCAAATAATGGCAATGTGAGAGAGAAGGGCATTTTGGAGGGCTTGCTCTTTCTCTCAGTAGAAGTCCGTTTCAGAAAAGACGAGTTTGGGAGGGCTTGGAATAGCAATGTCAATGTAAAAGAGAACCGTTTTAAATATAGAGCAACGGACAGACAGAGAGAGATAGACTGAGATCAACAAACAGAGACCTAGATGGACAGTGATCGACAGAGACAGCTAGACCAAGATTGACAGAGAGGGACCGAATCGACAGAGACAGCCAGACCGAGATCGACAAAGAGGGACCGAATCGACAGAGATCGACAGAGAAGAGACCACATGGACATAGACAGACCAAGATCGCTAGAGACAGACCGAGAGAGACCGACATCGACGGCTGACATCGACAGAGAGAGACCAAGATCGATAGCCAGAGAAAAAAAAACCTTCGATTTGTGGCGGCGGTGGCTGTGGAAGTGGCCGTGGCCGTGGAGGTGGCGACGGCAGTGAGCACCGGAGGCCACCGACGCTCGGGTGGTCAGCGGGGGTCACGAACCCTTTGATTTGTTCAGTGGTTGTCCCAATTTGTTTATGAACACTTTGAAGTGTTACTCCTTTTGTGGTTATGAACACTTTGAAATGTTACTCCTTTTGTGTTTATGAATACTTTGAAATGTTACTCCTTTTGTGAAATTACTTTTTCCATAAAATTTATATTTTTTATTTAAATTACACCTTTTGTGAAAGCCAAACTTAAACATTTTTCTGAAGTCACTTATATATTTTGTGAAAAAAAAAATCATCAAATTTACACATTTCGCTAAAACTTACACCTTTTTGTGAAAACACTTACACTACTGCGGCAAAGTTACTCCTTTTGTGAAAGAATTTTTGTCATAAGATTTATACATTTTCTTGAAACTTACACTTTTTGTGATGGCCAAACTTAAACAATTTTCTGAAGTCACTTATTTATTTTGTGGAAAAAAAATCATCAAATTTATATGCATTTTGCAAAAACTTACACCTTTTTGTGAAAACACTTACACCGCTGCGGCAAAGTTACTCCTTTTGTGAAAGAATTTTTGTCATAAGATTTATACCTTTTCTCGAAACTTACACTTTTTGTGAAGGCCAAACTTAAACATTTTTCTGAAGTCACTTATATATTTTGTGGAAAAAAAAATCATCAAATTTATATACATTTTGCAAAAACTTACACCTTTTGGTGAAAACACTTACACCGTTGCGGTAAAGTTACTCCTTTTGTGAAAGAATTTTTGTCATAAGATTTATACCTTTTCTTGAAACTTACACCTTTTGTGAAAGCCAAACTTAAACATTTTTCTCAAGTCACTTATATATTTTGTGAAAAAAAAAATTCATCAAATTTACACATTTTCTAAAACTTACACCTTTTCGTGAAAATACTTACACCGTGGCGGAAAAGTTACTCCTTTTGTGAAAGAATTTTCGTCATAAGATTTATACCTTTTCTTAAAACATACACATTTTGTGAAAGCCCAACTTAAACCTTTTTCTGAAGTCACTTATATCTTTTGTGAAATTTTTTTTCGTAAAATCTATATCTTTTACTAAAATTGATATGGTGTAACTTTCAGAAAAGGTATAACTTGTTTTACAAAAGATATAAGTATTATGTGTAAGTTGTCATTCACATATGGTGTAACTTTCAGAAAAGGTATAACTTGTTTTAAAAAATATGTAAGTATTATGTGTAAGTTGTCATTCACGTATAGTGTAACTTTTAGAAAAGTAAAACTTGTTTCACAAAAGCCGTAAGTATTATGTGTAAGTTGTCAAAATTTTTTGAAATAAAATTTTTCACATATGGTGTAACTTTCAGAAAATGTATAACTTATTTTACAAAAGATATAAGTGCTATGTGTAAGTTGTCATTTACATATGGTGTAACTTTCAGAAAAGGTATAACTTGTTTTATAAAAAATGTAAGTATTATGTGTAAGTTGTCAAAATTTTATGAAATAAAATGTTCCACATATGGTGTAACTTTGACAAAAGGTATAACTTGTTTTTCAAAAGATGTAAGTATTATGTGTAAGTTGTCAAAAGTTACGCCTTTGATGAGCAATTTTACAAAAGTTGTAAGTTGTCAGAAAAGTGTAAGAACTTTCACAAAAAAGTGTAAGTTCTCACAAAAGGTGTAATTTTCAGAAAAGCAGTAAGTTTTCACAAACGGTGTAAATTCTCACAAAAGGTGTAATTTTTCAGAAAAGCAATAAGTTTTCACAAACGGTGTAAATTTTCAAAAATCCCTTACGCCTTTTTCTGAAATTACTTAGGCCTTTTGTTAAAACTTACGCCTTCTGTGAAGATTTACACATTTTGTGAAATTATTTACACATTTTCTGACAAAATTACACTTTTACTCATATAATATATTCTTTTATTCATTTACCTGTTGGTTACCTGCTAAAGCAGGTCACCAATGTGTTAGTTTTCTAATATTTGGGTATAACTCAATACCCAAAAAGGTGTAAAGGTAACATAGAAAGGTGTAAGTGCCTTGCATACTATATGCAGGGCACACTTAAGAAAAGTCCTTTAAAGAATTCCAATAACGTGAACTCAATGGCTCTACTAGGTTAGAATTCCACTCAAGCGCCAGAACTCCTGCATAGTTCACTTGAAGAACGGGATTGAACTTGGGGTTGTTTGGGATTTACTTATTTAATTTATTTTTTAATTTTTTATAAAAAGATATGTAAAAAAAATAGAGAGGTAATGTGACTTAAATAAATACATTTATTAAATAAATGTGCTTATTTAGATCATCTCAAATAACTCCTAATGGTGAAGTGGGCTTACAAAAATTGGGGGAATTACTTGATAGTGAGGTAGAGAAAAAAAATTACTACAAAAACATGAGGGATGCAAGTTATAACGATTTTATTTTAGACCCGACCCGTTTATTGTTTTGAATATGGGATTCCTTGTCTTGAATGATTGTTCATGTCCTTATTCATCTTATTCTTTGTTGAGTTTGGTTGTTTGGTTATCGTGGTTGCGTTTGGAACAAGTTGAGAGTTAGTTTTTTTCAAAAGACTTGTTGTCCAGATTTTGGCCTATTCTCTCAAGCGATTTTTCTTGTGTTCGAGCGGTCTTTGAGATCTCTTAGTATTTTTTTCCAGGTCTGCAAAACTTCTGAGAGTGTGGTGTTCTTTTCTCAAGCGATGTTTCTTGCGCTCAAACGGTCTCAGCTTGAGTGATCTTTCTTGAGCTCGAGTGGTTAGCTTTTGTTTGCAAAGCTTCTAGAAGGGTACCATTGTACACTCGAGCGGTGTCACTTATTGTGTCTAGTCGCTCGAGCGGTATTTTGGTCGCTCAAGCGGTCTGCGTGTATATCAGTTCGTAAAAGTCACTTTTTGAATCACTTTTTCATTTTTCTCTCTCTCTAAACATTTCAAAACCCTTGTTCTTCACTTTCTCTCTCTCTCTCTAGAACTTGTCTTGAAGCCCTAAATACTCCATCATCCATTTGATCTCTCCACCCTTGTCCTTTGGAGAAAAAAATAGAGTACGTCGAGGGTTACGTTCTAATCAGAGCAAAGTTCGTTTTTGGCTCCATCCAATTTAAACCGTTGCTCTCTCTTGTCTTCTAGCTTTGAGATAGGGATTTGTCCAACCTTTGATATGGTTTTTAACTTAGTTATTTGTCTATTTTAAGAATCTAGTGATTTGGGGATTTAGAATAAAACCTAGGGTTTGATTTTAAAATTAAAAAAGAAAGGTGTTCAAATGAGCTTTTGGAGATGGTTGTAGGAATATGTTTATAGCCGAGCTATGTCAAAATGGTGGAAATTATCACTCAAAATTGATTTTGGAAAGAAAAAGGTTTTTGTTCTAAAACCATGGGTATTTGGTTTTATGAAAGGAAATGGAAAATGGTGTTGTATTTTTAAATGGAACGAATGTGGATGTTGATGAGAATGGTTGAGTTGGATATGCAATATCACTTCCATTTGAAAATGATGAAATTATATCCTTCATTGAGAATTATCTGTTTGAATAAAGATATCTGTTTTGGGCTATTGGTAGAGGATAGCTATGATTGTTGTAGAAATTGCATGAAAATTAGGTAAATTGAAACTAATTTCTCATATATATTGCATTGAGCATTGTTGCATACTTAAACATTGAAAATTTATTATTTTGAGAAAAATTGGTGAATACCTTGGTGAATCTGGGTAGGGGTTGTGGTTATTATGTTAGCTTGTGTGTCCTTAGTGAAAGTCTAGAAACCCGCGTAGATAGGTGTCGATCCTTCCGGTTTGTACCGGTAAAATGGCTTTGGTAGTGCTTGTATAACCTACTAGCAAACACGTACCTAGAGATTCCTAGTTCTTGTTTCCATTGCCTTGTTTTCTGATTTTAAAAGTTATTTTCATGAATTGAATTTTAATTTGGCATTGCATTGTGGTCTAAAGGTGTCGGCACCTTTTTTGTGTTAGGCGTAGTTTGGCTTGTGTCCATGTCTTTTCTAAGAAAGATGTAGTTCGACCCTATCCATTTCATCCATTGCATCATACTTTATCTTGTTGCATTCATTCTTTTCGGGTAAACGCGTTTAGGATCATTATCATCCCATTGCATTGTTATTCCCCAGCAGATCATTACCCAACAGATCATTCATCGCTTATGTCATAGCACACAATCACTTGTACTTTTTCTACGAAACGCATGGTTCTATTATATGTAAACACCCATGTTGCGCTAAGGCCAGTATTGAGGGTGCAGGCATTTAGCCTGTGTTAGGCGTCATTTGTCTCGTGCCCATTTCTTTTCTATATAAAATGTAATTTGATTTGTACCCCCATTCCTTTATGATATTCGTGTGGTAGGCACTGCTTGTGGTTTGATTATTTCGTTACATTGTATATTATTTACATCATGCCCTTGAACTACGCTGGCTTGATTTTTTACAAAGGGATACGTAGGCAACTTTCAAGTTCAACTAATTGCATTTGCATTTTGTTTGTCTGCCTAAGTCCTACGGCCTTGTCAAATGGGTCATCTTTAGGCTTTAATATTCACTCACGTCATTTCATGACGTACCGTGATTTGTCAAAGAGGGGCAACTGTAGACACTCCATTTTGACCACCCCCAAGACTTGAGTGCTTCATTCTAAACGCTCGATAATGAAAGTCAAATTATGCAACTTTTGAACACTCAGTAAACAAATCCGAGTTCAAGTTCTAAATCGCAACTTTACACCCCATTTTCAAAGCATTTCTCCAGCCTGCATTGACTATATAGCAGTAGGCCAAAGGGCTGCTTTTAGACCCGACCATGGGTTACCTCCTGGCCGTAGGTTTTGGGACCCGGACGGGGTCTCAATAGCGATAGGTAGTGTATCTAGTGGGATTTTGCCAGTTGGCCATTTTTGAAGATATTTCTGACCAAAACATCTCAAATTCAATAAATAGACTCCATATCTTCAGAATTTAGGGTTAGAAAATTTTTCAAAAGGCTTTTGAGGTTATTAAGAGCTAAAAGCATACCCCTTCCATGCAAAACCTACGTTAACCTTCATATCACCTTTAGCTAAACATACACAATACATACACTAATAGAGCTTGTTCTTGAAGCTTTTTGCTAAAGTTTCAAACAATATTTCAGATACTTAAGGGTGTTGGGATTGAAGTTTGATAACTAAGAAGTTACTCATCTCTTCAAGAAGTAGAGCTTTGCATCCTTTTCATGTACTTCTCTTCTACTCTTTTCCTTTCTTTTTCTTGTTTTGTATACAATTTTTGAGTTGTTTTGTGGGGCTAAAATATGTGATTAAGGTTACAAAAAGTGGAGGGGTCGGCTACCCTTCCTTAGGTTTGATTGCTAGTTGTTAACTATGGTTTATTTTCACTTTTTTTTTTGGCTTGTTTTCTCTTAATTTTAGCACTGTTTTTTTGTGTTTGTGGGCTGTTTAGTGTGTTAATTAATTATGCTTTGAATACTATATTTGCATTGTTGTAATAGCATAATGGTCATCATGAATTTGGTGTGTTTAGGATATAGCCACCAATCCGTTTGAGTTGATCACTTTACTTTTGTTCTTATAGCTTTCCTTAGTAGATTGGAACCGTGTGGTCATGGGAGGTTTAGAGCTTTGCCACCCCGCGACAAGTTTGATTAACTTGCTGTAAATCTTTCACTTTCATATTATTGTTGTTCACCTTGAAGCTAGGTGTAGCTTGACTTTTTCGCGCCCCCTTTCGGACGACGAATAATCCCTACAGTATCGGACTCCTGCAGTTCTGAATCTGATCTCACAAGGGCAATGTGAAATAGATAAACACTAATTCAGAAAATCTTTTAAAAAATTGATTTTGAATCAAATTGTCAAAAATGGACTGCTTTGCCAGATATAGAGTCGCCACCTAAATATTTTTAAAAAATTTAGGAAACCCATGACTCGTGCCAAAGGCCACGTGTCCGTCATCACCAAGATTGTCTCGGCTCAAGAACTTAGGTATGAGAGGGAAAGGTCATGAATTGAGCACCCCCACTCGCCCGATCAAAGATCGACATCTATTAATCATGATATGAATTTTATTTACATTATATGCCTTTGTTCCGGTTTATTAGGCTATCATTACTATGTGATGCGCACATATACAAGTATATACTAATCTGTAAGAATTTGAACACTTGATCTATGTTTGGTTTTGAAAATTGTTTCGAAATATGTACCACTTGAAAAAGTGATTGCATATGTATATTACTCAAATTTTTTCAATTCAAGCAACTAGCCTTAATCCATAGGCATTCAAACACTTTATCACTTAAACAATTAGCCTCATGGAAAACATACTAGACATGGCAACAATCACACACATGCGATATGCTAAAGCGAGTAAAGGCTCACCTAGTACTCCAAGCCAAAAGAGAAATGAGTTAGAAAAATGTATGATTCCTAACTATGCAATATGACTAATGCAATACATGCGATATGCAATTACTAAGCTCGGCTACTAGTATAGCATATGAATCAATTAAATAGCATGTGGTCTAAGCACGTATTCAAAGAAGGTTTTAACTAACAATGCAAGTTAGAATAATGAACCAAGCCTCGGTGCATGCAAAACAAATGAATGCAAGCATAAGATATGCTAAACAAAACATGATGTCCTAATCTAACCATCGTAAGCAATTAAATAAAAGGGAGAAAGATGTGGGGTTGAAAGACATACATATTATTTACAACATTGCACCATTACACATGAGGGTTCGAATGAACTAACTAACTAGCTAATTAAAGCTAAGTTAATTAAGTAACTATTACAAACGCAAATAAATAAATTAGCTAAGCTGCTTAACTAATTATTACAAACCGAGCGAACTACATAATTAACTAATCTAGCTAATTAAAATAATTACAACATGAAGCGAATTAGTTATTCTAACTAATTAAGTACAAAGCCATTATTTAAGCACGACACTAATACATTACAACATAAATCTCAAGGATCGATGGGAGGCTCATGCATGAATACGGTTTTCACCCAAAAAAGGCACAGTTTCTGCTGCTGAATGTCTTTGTTGCACAGTAGGACACTTGCACTTATTTTCACCTCCAAACCAACTCTGCTCTGCTGGGGGAGTATACTGCTGGATTTTGCATTTGTGGCCGACAGAGGGCCTGCTGTCCACTGATGATGGCCTGCCGGCCACCGGTAGGCCACTGTTGACTGGGCTTCCTTGCTGCAACATAGAGCAAATAGAGCAGAAATAGTGTATTTTCAAGAGTTTGTTTGCACAATTTACCCCTCATTATCATTTGAACAGCTCAAAGGAGTAGTAAAACTTGATTCACAAACCATCAATCTATGCAATTTCGTTGCATGATGGCCTATGAACCAAAATGTGCAAGTTCAATGAATGCAACAAAATAAGACTCTCAAAATCGGCTCCCTTTCATGAAAGATCAAGGGAAGTAGTTGACAATGAATCTTGAACCATTTTCATTACTAATAAGTATAAAACGACTCAAGACTCAAGGGTTTAATTAACGTCCGATTGAACCCAAACAAAGTTATTATTTTGTACCTGTTTTTAGCCTTAATTTTATTACTTCATTTTAGATTACCATTCATCCTTTAGTCAATTGAGTCCAAAAGGTGAATTTAAGTCCTCTAATGAAAAGAAGGCTTAAACGAAGAGTTGCTTTGGGTATGAAAGATACATAATACCGTTAGTAATGAACCCCCAAAAGGGATTAAACCATTAAGCATGACATCTCAATCTCATGCTTACACAAACAAGTAGTTTAAAACCATTTCCAAAGCAAAACAAAAGCCAAGAAAGGAGGGAGGTTACAGAGGTAATTAGGAATGATCACAAGTATGGAAAGCCATAAATAAATGCAATCAACTCAAAGAAGATGGTGTCTAATGCCTAAAACACCAAACTCATAAGGATAATTACACTATAAGCATGCAAGACCAAGCTCAAATGCAACAAATACTTAGAAACAATCCGAAAATAGTCTAAAAACAGTCCAAAAACATGTTGGAATTAAGACAAAAATAGCTAGATTAATAAGCTAAAACATGGGGCATGCTAGACTAGTAAGCAAAACACAAGGAAGAGAGGCTAACCCCTCCAATTTTGGACTTCAAAACATGATTTTATTCACTGAAATAACTCTGAAAATCAGTGTTTAAAAGCTCAAAAAAAGATAGTGCAAAGATGGGAAACACAAGGGTAAAGGCTTTGAAAGCAAGGTGTAGGGAAAGGTGAACCACCCCTCAACCCGTATTGGCCTTAAAACCCAAGTTTTAGCCCAAAAATACAGAATTTTTATAGCCCAAAAATAGTTGGAAAATAGCAAGAAAAAGAGTGATTACAACAAGTAAAGAGACAAAGCTTTATATCTCTTGAAGAGAAGAACCAATTCAAGCAATAAAATAAGGCAAACACACCCTCTAAAGCTCAAACAAGGCTCAAAGACACCTCTACTTGAAGATGGAGAGGTTTGGTTAAGAGTGTATAGGCAAAGGTGAAGAGTGTATAGAAAAACATGATTCTCCCTCATAAACATTTAGCCATACACGTGGGAGCAGATGCATGCATCTATGCAAACAGTTGGCACAGCTGTCACAAAATATTTGCAAAAGATATTGGTTGTTGGTCGGCCATCACTAGTGGCCAGCAACCAAAAGTGATGGCCGATAGCCCAAATCAGTGGCCAACAAGCCACCAGGGATTACAGGCTTAAAAAGCCAGGGTTTTGGTCCAAAAACAAGACAATAGAGCTACAAGGTTTGAAAGGCTCAAAGCTGTGGCATTCCGTTGAGGACTTCAAGCACTTGACAAGCATATACACTCATCATTGAGTGTGCAAACAATGACGTCCAAGTCGTAAGGGCCATAAAAAATGGGGTGTCTACAGTTGCCCCTCTTTGACAGAACTCGGAGTCATGAAATGATGTAAGTGAATGTCAAAGCCCGAAGACAACCAATTTTAACAAGGCAGTAAGACTTGGACAAACAATCAAGATAGAAATAAATGGTTGTGCCCACAGGCTGCCTATGTATCCCTTCGCAAGGAATCAAACTAGCGTAGTTCTGGGGCAAGATGCAAATGATATGCACAAAAACATACTTTGAAAGTTGGACTTGTAAGCTTTGTAAAGCTAGCTATTTTGAAAACTCATGATCATGCAAAGTAAGAACAAATATGATAAGTAAGAATAGGATAATAACATATGAATGAGTAGCTTCAAGTTTAAAACCAACACAGGTTCCATGCAAAAAGATATAAAACACATTCTGACCATGCCAAAACACGAGACGAGGAAAGAAAACACCGTTAAGGGTTGCGTTTCATGCATCCTGAGAAACGAAAAAAATGCTCGGGGTCATGTTTTACACGTCTCGAGAAACAGAGAAATGACAACTGCTCGGGGTCGCGTTTAACGCATCCCAAGATAAAAAGCCACTCAAGGCCGCGTTTCACCTGTCCTGAGAAACAAGAAAAGCCACCCGAGCTCGCGTTTCATGCATCCCGAGATAAAACACACCCAGGGTCACGCGTCACACATCCTGAGAAACAAGAAAAGCCGCTTGGGCTCACGCTTCACGCGTCCTGAGATAAAACATGCCCCAGGGCCGCATGTCACGCGTCTTGAGAAACAAGAAAAACCGCTCAAGCTCGCGCTTCACGCATCCTGAGATAAAACACGCCTAGGGTCGTACCTCACGTGTCCTGAGAAACAAGAAAAGCAACTTGGGCTCGCGCTTTACATGTCCCGAGATAAAACACGCCCAGGGTAGCGCGTCACGCATCTTGAGAAATATGAAAAATTGCTTAGGCTTGCGCTTCATGTGTCCCGAGATAAAACACGCCCAGGCTGCGCGTCACGCGTCCTGAGATATAAGAAAAACCACTGGGCTTGCGCTTCACGCGTCTCGAGATAAAACACACCTAGGGTCGCATGTCACACGTCCTGAGATATAAGAAAAGTCGTTTGGGCTCAAGCCCCAAGATAAATATGCCTAGGGTCGCGCATCACGCGTCCTGAGAAACAAGAAAAGCCGCTCGGGCTCATGCTTCATGCATCCCGAGATACAATAGAGAGTTGTGCGATAGATGTATAAAGATGAATAAATGCAATAGATGCACAAAGTGAACATGTGAGATAGATGCACAAAATGAACAAGTCAATATAGTGAAAATGCATATTCCATGCAAGATGGCGATGTATGATGTAAATTTGATGGCATGTTCTATGCAAGAAACAAAAGCAAAGAATATGCTGTGCAAAATTGACAACGTGTTCTATGCACAAATCATAAATGATGCAAGACAGGCGTGCAACAGACATATATATGAAATGCATATTCTATGCGACAGAAGAGAACAAAAGCGTAATTTAACAAAACGAATAAAATGATATTTAATGACGACCTCCGATTTACCTCTCAAAGAGATTACAACATGTTCAAAAGGATACACCTCATTCACAGTAGCAAGTGGGATATGTTCACATCAGAACGCAGCTGTAAGCTTCCAAAACAGAACCTTCCACAAAACACTCGGGAAGCCGAAGCACAGAATAGCACCAGAACCTAGGTGAAAGCTACCGACCACCTGTCAGCCACCAAGAGAGGCTGCTGGACACCTACCGACCACCAAAAACACTTGCTGGCCAGCAACGTGACCTGTCGGCCATCGATGGTGGCTTGCCGACCACCGATGACAGATTCGAGGCAAAAGGTAATTTTGCCTTGGGTCTTTAAGTATAGACCAAGGCTCCTCATTTCCACACACCCACACTTCTGAAATTGCTCTTTCTCTCTCTCTCTCTAGGTGCTCATTCTCTCTAGATTTGAGCTTTAAATGCGTTTTCCAATGCCCCACGCAAACGTTTTTCTTAAAACCTTCTTAGTTCTCTTCTTTTTGAACTGATCAGATTTTGATTTCGACACTTTTTCTTAGATTTTCACCACTTTAGGCTTGTTTCCCTAGAGTTTCTCTCGGG